>NC_134101.1:218298184-218604013 GCF_000715075.1 Nicotiana tabacum | reverse complement strand
AAATTGGTTGATTTTTCAGCTAAAAATTATAGCACAATGCCTGACTATGGAGAGCAATCTCCAGCCAGGACGCCGACGTGTGATCTTGTGGTGGTGGGGTGGAGGTCAGAATGATTGGAGGTTTGGAGGGGGGAATTCCATTTTTGGATGTTTTTTGCTTAACCTTTTTTGGAATACTATTAAATGGGGGTTTATTAGGGTAATAAAGGGGCATGGCTGGTGATGGGATTAGATTGACGCCCATGACAGTTGCTTCGTAACCTGTGTCTAATACACTGGTTATGGGATTAAAGGAAGTCCGTTTGAGTTGATGGCTATTGTCAAATCAGTTACGATTTTTGGATTTCTCAGGGTTGGATCTTGAGTTTCCATGGACGGATTTTGTACAGTGTGTGTTGGTAGGGAAGATGTAGAACAGTAGGGTTCATCATTTGGGTCTACTAGGGTGCTCTTGGGTTTGGGGTTGGCGTGGGGCTCCGCCTGAGTTACTGTCAAACTCCCCTCTAGGCCCTTTAGGCTTGTTGACTTCATGCTTCTGGGGGGGGGCTAGGTATTTTTCCTTTAGGGTGTAGGCCCCTTGTCATTATTGGGTGTTGGGTATCTCCCCTCTAGGCCAACTTTTCTTTTTTGTGCTTGTGTTGGGCTCGTCCCTTATGGGCTGGCTCTTGGTGGGTTGATTCTTCGTGGGGGGTGAGATTCCTTTTGTGCACTTGGCTAGGCTTGTGTTGCACAGAGTTAGCCTTAGAATTATAACGGAAGGTTTGGGTTTCGAGGAACTTACCGGAGATGGCATCGAACATTCAAACTTGGATGCCGTTCGATTGGGAAAAGATTTTCCCTTTCCTATTCAGGTTCGTTGATTGGTGTTGTTGTGTGTGGTGTCCTTGCGTGCGTCTTCTGGGGAAGGATACAGTTTTCCATTCCTCTTCTTCGTCACTATTTGCTTTAGTATTGGAGTAGCCAGGGCTGTCCTATGCTAGTGGTGAGTTGGGTTTTTGCCTGTGTGAACACCCTCTCAGGATGTGACCTAGTCTTCCACATCCTGTACATAGGTGTTATACCCTGCAATATTACGATGATGTTACGTCCTGTAGTATTATATTACGATGATGCTACGCCTTGCAGTATTACATTACGATGATGTTACACTTCGCAGTATTAAGTTACGACGATGTTGCACCCTGTTGTATTGTACGTTGAATTTGTCGTAAGGTAATGAACATCAGGATGATGTTGCACCATGTAGTATTGTACATTGAATTTGTCATAAGGTAATTGACACCAGTCCAAGTAAAAGATTATTTGGAGATTATAAGGATTATGCTATTTCATAAGTGATAAGTAAATTCATGAAAGTGAAAGGGCAAGCAAATCAAAGAAAATGAATTTCGTCAAAGTTTGACATTTTGGGATAAAATACGGACTAAGCTAAATACTCGGTATTTATGGACTAGTACCATACAAGGTACCACATGAACATGATTGTAAGGTGTACTGATATCTCTTTTTTCTTGGGGACGCTGCATTTCATGCCCGCAGGTCTCCATAAACAGGTCGAAAGCCCTCCAAGTAGGCTATCAGCTCAGTAGAAGATGTTGGTGTACTTCATTTGCTTCGGAGTTGCTTGAAACACAACGTCCCCAGGAAAAAAGAGATGTCAGTACGAATAATGTACTAAGCATGTAAGACACATAAATAAGTACATAACAGACATGGAGGAAATATAGAGTAAATGACTCCATGTGTAAGTCTGGATAATTTTGTAAATCATGAAATAATTATAGTGTCATGCATATGCGTATGAATGTCATGTCGTGCATATGTACATATTTCATAATGTCATCAGGCTCTGAGGGCATCCCATCATATTATATCGGCCACTGTGGGCAGAATCATCAACGTATACTAGCTGAAGGTGTTGGTACGTATATAACGTCATAACCTTTATCATATCCCATATACATATATACGCATATATAACACCATCTGTTCATGGGTCAATGTACATGAGTGCAATGCATGAAAAGTACGTTAATAAAATCTCTTGGAGTGTCATAAGACCATTATGCCTTTGAATAATATCATGAAATAAACTTTTTCAACTTACGTATTTTTCTGAGACCCATGAATAGATGATAGAATAATATGACACATGGAGAATCAAGAACATAAACATCTCTAACATTTCTATGAATAGAGTCATTTATGAAAGTTGTGCATTTGCACGTTTCGTTTGCATCGTATGGATCATGCCAAAAAAAAGAAGGGACAACCTTAACATACCTGGAGTAAGAAAAAATCCGTATGATGTTCTTGGAAAAGGTTGCACCGTACTCCTTTAGTTACAATGATTCACGTTTTTGTTGAAAATCATAAGAATGGCTAACGTTCTGTACTTCTTCTTAACTATCAACTTATGGCTAATGTTTCTAATTTGTGAGAATGACAGATTTGTAGGAGTGGATAATTGTCTTGATTGTTTAAAAAGTATAAAGAAAGTGAAGTGTCTTTGTATTCAAGATATGGAAATGAAATTCTTTTGAAAGCTTTAGTGAAATGGCTAATGTTCTTAAGAAATGAAATCATAAAGGTGAAGGGTTATTGGAAATTCTTGGAATTGGAAAGAATATATGACTTTATAACACCTAATCAAGGAGTGACCCTTAGTCATTTCCTTATAATATGGCTAGTTGCCACGTTTTTAGGGGTGAGAATTATTAATTTTTATCCACTTATTCGTACTGACATCTCTTTTTTCCTGGGGACGCTGCATTTCATGCCCGCAGGTCCCTATAGATAGGTCGAAAGCCCTCCAAGTAGGCTATCAGCTCAGTAGAAGATGTTGGTGCACTTCATTTGCTTCAGAGTTGCTTGTTTGGTTAGTATGAGTTAGATGTGTATTATTTGGTGTAGCGGGACTCTATACTGACCTTTATAAAAATTATGTATTCTTAGAGGCTTGTAGATAGATGTCATGTACGTAAAAGATCGTATGACCTTGTCGGCTTATGTTCAGTATTTAAGTGGTTATTTTGGTCTTAGAGGCCCCAAAAACGTGGCAACTAGCCACATTATAAGGAAATGACTAAGGGTCACTCCTTGATTAGGTATCATAAAGCCACATATTCTTTCCAATTCCAAGAATTTCCAATAATCCTTCACCTTTATGATTTCATTTCTTAAGAGCATTATCCATTTCACTAAAACTTTCAACAAAATTTCATTTCCATGTCTTGAATACAAAGACACTTCACTTTCTTTATACTTTGTAAACAATCAAGACAATTAGCCACTCCTACAAATCTGCCATTCTCACAAATTAGAAACATTAGCCATAAGTTGATAATTAAGAAGAAGTACAGAACGTTAGCTATTCTTATGATTTCCAACAAAAACATGAATCATTGCAACTAAAGGAATACAATGCATCCTTTTCCAAGAATGTCATACGGATTTTTTTCCTACTCCAGGTATGTTAAGGCTATCCCTTCTTTCTTTTGGCATGATCCATACGATGCAAACGAAATGTGCAAATGTACAACTTTCATAAATGACTCTATTTATAGAAATGCTAGATATGTTCTTGATTCTCCATGTGTCATATTATTCTATCATCTGTTCATGGGTCTCAGAAAAATACGTTAGTTGAAAAAGTTTACTTCATGATATTATTCAAAGGCATAATGGTCTTATGATACTCCAAGAGATTTTATTAACATACTTTTCATGCATTGCATTCATGTACATTGACCCATGACCAGATGGTATTATATACGCGTATATATATATATATATATATATATATGTATATGGGATATGGAAAATGTTATGGTATTATATACGCACCACCACTTGATCAGCTGGTATACATTGATGATTTTGACCACAATGGTCGAGTTGATATGATGGGACGCCTTTAGAGGCCGATGATGTTATGAAACATGTACCTATGCACGACATGACACTCATACGCATATGCATGACACTATAATTATTTTATGATTTACAAAGTTATCCAGACTTATACGTGGAGTCATATACTCTATATTTCCTCCATGTCTGTTATGTACTTATTTATGTGCCTTACATACTCAGTACATTATTCGTACTGATGTCTCTTTTTGCCTGGGAACGCTGCGTTTCATGTCCACAGGTCCCCATAGACAGGTCGAGAGCCCTCAAAGTAGTCTATCAGCTCAGCAGAAGATGTTGGTGCGCTCCATTTGCTTCGAAGTTGCTTGTTTGGTTAGTATGAGTTAGATGTGTATTATTTGGTGTAGCGGGACTCTGTCCCAACCTTTATGAAAATTATGTATTCTTAGAGGCTTGTAGACAGATGTCATGTATGTAAAAGATCGTATGGTCTTGTCGGCCTATGTTCAGTGTTCAAGTGGTTATTTTGGTCTTAAAGGCCCATATGTCTTATGTATAAGTTGGCATTACCTGTTGTATTCTACCTATTTCATGGCAGCTTCTCCGGCTCAGTTATTTATGATAACATGTCATGAAAAGATACGTTTTATTGGTACTCGATTGAGTAAGGTACCGGGTGCCCGTCGCGGTCCATCGGTTTGGATCGTGACAATAAGACGTTCTCACCTTCATAGATAATCACTTGCTTGTGATCACCAATGGTGACAGATGTTGGGACTGGTGATTCAGTGGAACTTGGATGCAGATTCTGGCATATCTCCCCCTTAGCGTTGCTGAGGTGCACATATCGATTTTGACAAGCTTCCCAAGCTTCCTGCCAACTTTTTCTAGAACTTCTTTGTCATAGAATTCGATGGGCACCTGGAGAAGTCGTACCTATATCGCAGTGAAGATAGGGTGGCTTCTTGTGGGACAAATTTTGGTTCCCATCGTCTGATACAGTGGAAACTCTCGGATACGAACCATGGGCCTTGGTGTATAGCCTTGATCAAATTTTCTTCCTTACTAAATTTGACTATGAAGAAATCTCATCCTAGGTCAATCAAGATTAAATGTTCGAATGGGTTCCATAGTTCAATTAATTTGAATCGGAGAAGATAATGTGGCACACGCCGGCCAAAAGTTTAATGATGACCGAGAAACGCCATGGCTCATACAATCTACTTTTGTCCTCTTGGGAGAGAAGAATTGGGCCTAGATTTTCCTTGTCCTTTAGATCAAATTCTGGCTTTTCAAGATCCGATACAAAGTGGTCTGTTTATCAAGAAGCATTTCTTTGTAGGAGTGTGTTTGGGAAGTATCTTCCTCCATATGGTTTGTATTTGGTGGTTCCGATGGTATATTAGGTATTTTGGGTGTGTTGTCCATTGGGTTAGGTGTAGTAAGAGATGAGAGTCTCTCTCTAGAAAGTCTGTCTCTCTATGTTACTCTCCTATCTCCAGGGATTTCAAGTATTGTGTTGGAGTATGCTCCTTAAAGGATTTGAGGTCATTTGGGCCATTTTACACTTGGAACAATAAACATGGTCATAGTAGTAGGGTATGTAGTAAAATTGACAAAGTCCTGATGATAGTAGTAGGGTATATAGTTAAATAGTAAGTATTAATTGTAAGTTGATAGTAATACTGTTTTTTTTCATAGTTGCACTAAAAAAAATATTTTTTTTTAAAAAAATTGGCCAAACATAATTTTATCAAATACTAAAAGGACTTCTTAAATGAATTTAGCCAAACATAATCTCTAAAAGTAGTTTTTGAAAAATTTGTTTTGACAAAAATATTTCTCAAAATTAGTAGTTTTAGGAAGCTTGGCCAAACAAACTACTATTTATAGTCGATTTGGCCAAACTTTTAAAATTATTTTGAAAAGTGATTGTTGATAGAAATGCTTTTCAAAAAGTACTTTTGAAAATAGGAGTTTGTGTTTGGCTAATCAACTTGAAATCACTTTTGTCAATATTAGACATCAATTTATGTTTGGACAAACTTTAAATAATTGCTTTTAGTGAGAAGCTGTTTTTCACCTTCTCAAAGCAACTTGTGTTACTATCCAAAAGTATTTATGTTTTTTCAAAAAACTTGACCAAATACATCAAATCTCTAAACTAAATATTTTTAGCTTCCCAAAGATTGGCCAAACAAGCTATTATTAGTAACACTATACTTCTTTTAGCATTTTGAATATACTTATTTTATGGGGTAAATTTCACAAATGATCATATTACTATAGTCTAATAAACAATTAAAATAGGAGAAATATGAATATATTTTAGCCCTCCCAAAAATAATAGCTGATAAAGTACTTTTTATATATTTTCGGCTAGCAAATGTAATTAGTTTCGACCGGTCGGTTAATCTTATATTTTTTCCTTAAAATAGGAATGACCCAACCCATCCCTTAAAATAGAAATGGCACAACCCAGCCTGACTCAATAACCATATACGCAAGTTAAAATAATACGAAAGTGAACTCTTCCCCCATAAAAACCTTAGTTCGGAATGTATGAGATTCTGACAAAAAAATAAAGAAATAAGATGTATAATTTGAGAGCACTTGAAATAAAAATGCTACGAATTTGAATAAAAATCTTGAAAAGAAAAATAAAAGATAGAAGTATCATGTTTTGAAGGATTTACTATTCACTTTTAGTATTATTTTTATTTGTATATATGGTATTGGGTCGCGTGGGTCAAGTCAGGTTGGGTCATTCCTATTTTAATTGGATTATTATTTATTAGACTGAAAATAAAAAATAAATACAAAATAAGAAAATACTACTGAAAAATTATATCGATTACTATGATTTTTGTGTAAGTTAGTAAAAGTTTTTTGATTTTTGTGTGAGAAAATATAGTTATATGACTTTGGTGAAAAAAATTATAGTTGTATAATTTTTGTGTGAGAAAAAAATTATATGACTTTAATGAAAAAATATCGTAGTTATATGACCATCCGTGAAATTTAACCTTATTTTTGGCATGTTCAAGTTTTAAAGTTATATACTCCGTAGTATAATAATTGTTCTACATATTCAAGTCAAAGACGTTGGTGTCAAAGAAGGAACACAAAGTCAAATACACATAAAGTCGGCCTTAAATGACCTTTCTTTTATACTACTAAAAGTATAAAGCTTAAAAAAAAAACAATCCATTTATTAATCCAACTTGGCTCTGTGTCTTACCATTTTCGGACACCAGCAACAATAATCCACAATCTAAAACCCCCAATTGCACACAGTTGCTTAGCTCTAATCTGGTTCTGATTATATCCAAATTAAGGAAAAATTCGGAGTTGAAGTTGCCGGAATTGACAATTTTGTTAAAGTTGAGGGTGGTGAATTCTTGAGAAATTTCCTCAAAGCGCGTTGATTTTTGGGTTGGTGGAATCAATTAGGTCTTCAATATTTGAGCCGTATTTCTAGGGTTTTGTTCATTTCACTGTGTGCTCAAGAGCCTCTCTATTTGGTCTTTTCTGATTGGTGAGATTACTTCTCTTTGTTTTTATATGGATTTTTTCATTTCAATGCTTGTTGCTGTGTAATTAAGGTGCTAGTTTCTTTAGTAATTGAAATGAGCTCTTGAAATACTTGTAATTTCATCAACAATTGCAAGTCGTTTTTACTATGGTGGTGCTTGCTTAATTATTTCCTACTTCCTCTGTCCCATTTGATGTGACACAGCTTTTCTTTTTAGTAGAATGATGAAATAATTTTGATTTTTAACTTCCTGTTTTACCTTAATGAGATGAATTATAGCCATATAAATATTAATGGGATGTTTTAAATCACAAATTTCAAGTCTTTTTTCCTTAAATTTTGTGTCAAATCAATTTGTCGCATGAATTGGGACAAAAGGAGTATATTGTTTGTATAATACAACAGTGAAATATCTTTGTGCTACATTGTGGTGCTAATTTGGGGAGCAAGTCCAAACCCCATGATCATAACTTAAAACGTAGAGGCTATAGAGAAGGATTTTATTAGTAGTTGATATTGATGAGATCAGAGTGAAAGCCATGGCTTGGGTCATTTAATAGAATATAGTGTAGAATGAAACATCTCACATAGTAATAGAGTTTAGTCTTGTTATAAACCCATCTTAGATTCCCACTTGCTTTTCTAGCTGTGTTTCAAGTCTCAAATAGAATTGTGTTCTGATAGTATCTAACTGCAGTGAAATAACAACTTTGAAATCTAAATAGTGAGTGTTATGTTGTCGGAAGAATCGCTGAGCGGTTAAGGCATTGGAGTGACGATTTGAGATTTCAGGTCAAAATCCCCGTTATGACACTCAGTATGACCGCAACTGCTCCAGTCTTCTCGGCAGGATTATTTGGTACTTGTGCTTGTGTTTAGTAGCAGTTTGCCAGGTGGATCAGTTAGCATGTTGTCCCGAACACCATTGTTACTAAAAAATGTGAGAGTTATGTCCTATAGACATCCTGGAAATTAGGTTAGAAGTCATTAAACTAGATATTAGGTTAAAGTAGGAAGTCATTAAACTAGATAGTAAAACTTGTAGCGAACGACAAATGATGCCAAATGTTGACCGAATACATATGCAGAATCAGCCAGCTAGCTTCAGGAGGTTTTTTTTTTTTTTGGGGGGGGGGGGGGAGGGGGGTGTTGGGCCGAAATAACCTTGTGTAATTTGACAGAAATATTCTCCATTCAGATATTAAAGTTGCTACAACACGACAAAATCTTACGTGGTATTTCTCATGTGGAGCATGAGGTTCTCAGTAAAAGTACGCAACAGGAATTTATAATTTTTGGATTCAGAAGATGTCTTATTTCCCTTCCCCGTAAGTGTGGTAATATTGACTTTAAAGGTCACGTCTCAAATAGATAGAAGATTCAAGAAAAGAGGGCTCTCTAGGAGGGTGTTTGGATTGGCTTTTAAGTTGGTCAAAACAGCTTTTAAGCTCTTTTAGCTTTTTTCAGTGTTTGGCAAAGTCAAAAAGTGCTTAAAATAACTAAAAAACTGCTTAAAACAAGCCAAAATCAATGAGCTGGGCAACCCCAACTTATTGCTTTTTGGCTTAAAAGCTATTTCTGCTGAAAAGCCACTTCTTTTAAGCCAATCCAAACGGGCTCTAGATCTCATACTTATTCTCACATGGATGTATAAGTTGCTAACTTGATGATCTGACAAACCAGGCCTTATGTAAGTGTAATAACAACTAATCCTAATTCCTTAGTTACAACCAGTGTTGTGAAGAGCATGAAGCGAGGAAAAACGACAACCCCCATTTCACGAGAAGCGAGAAGCGAAGCGCTTGCTTTTTTTAAGTGAAGCGGAATTTAAAAAAAAATTAAAATGAATAATGCATAGACAACATATGTAATTGTAAGCAAATGTTCAATACTTCAATTAAAAAACTAAAGAGTAGCATCAATTAAAGCACAAAATGAGCATACTATTCTTCTACAAGATTGTCAAATTCTTGTATTCCACTATCATTATTATATTGCTCGTCATCTTCTTCATCAACTAGGGACAAAGTAGCTGCCTCTTTTCCCTTCCTCTGTGAACTTGAAGTTGAGGTATTCCCCCTCAAACCATAAATCCTCTCCCCAATTCCACGCGCCTCCGCAACATCACCCCAAATGAAATCAGAAGTATCCGCAAATACTTCTTCATCTGCATGATCTTCCGGAGCTCCAGTTAGCCATTCATTAGCATCATCGATGTTGTCCACACTAATTGGATCAATTACATTGCGAGCGTTGTAACGACGCCTCAATCTTCTATTGTACTTAATGAAGACTAGATCATTGAGATGCTTCAAGGTTAGTTTGTTCCTCTTTTTGATATGAATCTGCAAATAATAAGTAATTAGTAAGATTAGGACAATTAAGATATAATTTAATTATCTCAATATACTAAATCTTTCTTCTTATTTCTTACATGCTCAAACACGCTCCAATTCCTTTCACACCCGGATGAGCTACATGTTAGACTTAGAACCTTGATGGCAAACTTTTGTAAATCTGGAGTGGAATGACCATATTGCTTCCACCATTCAACTGAAGAGGTAGAACAAATTTTCAAAACATAATATTGATAAAGAAATAACTTATTAACTATAAAACAACATATAAGTACTCGCTCACCTGGTGGCTTCGTCTTTCTTTGTCTAATCGCCATGTTTTTTCCAAAAAGTTGCCCAACATTCCTATAAATACTAAATTGCTCTGTTATTTTATCTTGCACGGATTCTTCAGGTATCAACTTCTCAATACATTCATAGTATCCATTCCACAAAGGTTTATCTGCTAGAATCCTCTCTTCATTGTCATAAATAGTTCCGGGTTCAAAACAAGTCCAGCTGCATGCAAAGGGCTATGAAGTTTACTATCCCACCTTTTATATATGATCTCAAAGACTCTTTTGTATTTTCTTTGTTCAAGCCTCCTTTGCCCTATCCATTGCTTCGTACAGGTAGCCCATTGGTGGCCTTTGCTCCCAACCACCAAACGTAGCACTTTAACTAAAGGACCACCAAACTTCAATGCATGAACCACATTGTTCCAGAATGAAGGAGAAAGTATAATATCTGCGGATTCTCTCCCTCGAGCTTCCTTTCCATAGGCATTATTAGTGTACTCATCTGAAACAAACAACTTCTTCAAATTGCTTTTTTGCTCATACATCCTATGCAAAGTCAAGAAAGCAGTAGCAGATCTTGTTTTTGCAGGTTTCACCAAGCTTCTTTTTTTAGTGAATCTCTTCATCATATTCAATAACAAAGACATTTGAACAATATAGGAATGCATTCTAATTGCATGATTAAAGACTGTACTGAAGGGTCTTTCCTTGAAAATGTCACCGAAGATCAAATTAATGAAATGTGCTGCACACGGAGTCCAATAGATATACGGGTTCCCAACATACATCAAATCACCAGCTTTAACATTTTCACTGGCGTTGTTCGTGGCAACTTGAACAACATTTTCTGCTCCAATAGAGTCTATTGTACTCTTGAACAAGGAGTACATTTTGGTTGAATCAGTCGAAGAGTCGCTTGCATCAATGGACTCAAGAAACATGCTTACCGTTAGGAGAATTCACCAAGATATTGATGATCATTTTTTTATTTCTTGCCGTCCACTTATCCATCATAATGGAACAACCAAACTTGTTTCATTCTACTTTGTGCTCCTCCACAATTTTGTTCACATCTGCCACCCCTTTTTATAGATATGACCCTCTAACTTCATAATAAGTTGGAGGCTTCATTCCTGGACCATATTGGCCTACGACTTCAATAAAAGCGGAAAAAGTGTCGGTATAATTAACACAATTAAAAAAAAGACCTGCATCATACATCCACCGTGCAAACATTGTAACTGCACGATCCCTCAAAATCGCTTTGGCATCAATTTGAGGATTACCACTTTTTCCTCCCTTATCTCCAAATTTTTGCGGGACGTAACAATCCATAGGGCCTTTGCTCTTGCCAGTAGATCCACAACTAGAAGACATTGGTGGAAGCATCCTTCCCCGCTTTTGTGATTTTGGTGGAAGCGACGAAGCATTGTCACTTTCTTCTGTTTCATCATCGTCATCATCAAGATTATACAGCTCTTGTTCATTAATCATAAAAAAATTAAAATAAATACTGTTTTGAAGGAATGCTTTCAATTCTTCCTTCACATGCGACGAAACTTTAGGACAAGATGCGACATTTGGATCACCACCGATTAGATGCGCTTTTTGACGATAGATTCCCCCATTTGAAATCTTATCACAAAAAAGACATCTAATGGCCATCTTGTTGGTCTCGCTAACTCTTGCAGAGTAAGCCCAAGCCGGGTCTTTCCTATCTTCTTTTGGCGCCATTAAAAGAACAACTACATAACACATAAGAAAGACAATAAGAACTAAGAATAAAGGATATAAAAAATTAGAGGAATTCTCTGTTAAAAACTGGAAAAATTGGGCAGTAATTTTCTGAGAAAGAACCGAAAGTAAAAAAAAAAAAAATTCGCCAGTATTTCGCCGCTTTTTGGACGTTTAGAAAGAAAAAGAAAAAGAAGAAGAAGAATGAAAATCAGAAGTTCAGAACATACCCGTTGACGTCTTGAGAATAAGTCACTGCTGTTGAAGAAGAAGAAGAAAAGCACTAGTTGATGCTTTGAGATTCTTTCAGAAATCAGAAGCAGATGAAGAAGAGAAGAAGAAGTCGCTGCTGTTGGATGTTGAAGAACCCTAGTCGCTGCTGTTGAAGAAGTCCAGACCAGTGTTTAATCCAAAAACCTCGTTTTTAATAAAATAGGGCTTGGGTATTTTAAAATAGAGAAGCGGACGCTTCTGTTGCTTCAACTCGCTTTACCGCTTCTTGCTTTTTACAGAGAAGCGGTCGCTTTTCCTGACCTGAGTCGCTTCAACAGCCTGAAGCGCTGCCTCTGTCGCTTCGCATCGCTTCTCGCTTAAAGCGATGAAGCGAGCACTTTTTTAAACACTGCTCACAACTAGTGAATATTATTATATAGATTCTTTTGTTCCATTATATTATGTTCTTAGCTTAGCCTACGTTGATTTTCAAAAGAGTTTTAAGTCTTTTGGAATCACTTTGCTTTTTGTGATTTCAGGTCATTCTTGTCCTGTTTTAACACTGTCAATCATCGTATCGTTGCCCTTAACCCGTACATCTAGAGGTTAGACATGGACTAACTCAGGCAACCTTCTCATATTTTATCTTCTATGTGTACTACTTGCACCATCTGTCGGCTGTGATTATCTCTAGTGGTCCAATCTTGTATGATTGTATATTCATTTTATTATCTACAGTTCTACCACATTCATATTATGCATATATTGGACCTTCGTTTGATACAACATTGTTTCCCTCTATTCAGCAATCTCTTCGAAATGTCATTTTTCATGTATGATGTTGTTAATCCCATGGACAAGTTGTAACAAATATACAATTTGATTGTCCTTGTTGTAGTAGCCTTGATGTCTTTCCAACATGACTGCTAAATTTGCAACAACAACAGCCAAATGAAATCTCACAAGTGGGGACTGCTAAATCTGCATAACTGCTAAATTTGCATAGTGGATATTCCTTTTCTTTGTAAACATGCTTGTGCAATAAATGAGTTAATATTCATATTTGTATAAGTTTTAGACTTTTATTTTTTTGATACTCAGTGAAGTCATCAGACTTCCCTGTTATGCACTCTAATAACATGGCTCATACAAATAATGTAATGGGCATAAATTTTTACTTTATCGATACACTTTCAGAGTATTTAACTCAAACAGGTAGTGTAGTACATAATTGAAGGAGGAGACACGTTATTACTAAATTTCTGAAAAGAGCATGGGAGGAACTCTGGGAAATAAAATGTAACACATAGAGAAGGATGAGGGAGCACGTTTAGTCCAAAGTGGCAAAGTCCAAGAGTAGCATTGCTAAAAGTGTGATATGAGAACACATTAAGATTATGAACAAACTTAAGAAAAAAAATTATGAGCATGACCATCATCTTCCTCGTGACACTTGTGTCTTTGAAATATACTTTTTTTGGCTCAAATGAAGCAAATTTTAAATCCTTTTAGAATGTCAGAGATCCTTATCTGAATGACTGTTTTAAAGATAAGAATCAGCTGTATTCCTGGAAATTCTCAGCTAGTGATTTAGCTAAAGTGCTTCTATACAATATTGCGACTTAATTTTCTCTTAATTTTTGGCATAGATTGCAGATCAGTTTTCTTATCTCCTGAATTGAAGAGATAATTTATCCATTTTATCCTCTGTGATTCAACTGAAGTGTATAATTTTGGTGTATATTATTGATTTGGTTTACTGAGGACTTTGATTCTAATTGACCAGGTGGAATGGAGATATCATTGTTAAAAGTGCTTCTCAACAATATCTCCTGTTTTTCCCATTTATCATCAAGTGATCACATAAGTGGTGAACTGGTTCGTAGATATTATTGTAAGATTGAGGATATACTGAAGCTTGTAAAGCCGATTCTTGACGCCATCGTTGATGTTGAAGCTGCTTCTGGTGAGCTGCTTCTGAAAGCGTTTGCTGGGCTGGCTCAATGTGTTGATGAACTGAGGGAGCTATTCGAAACCTTGGAACCGCTGTGCAGTAAAGTTTATTTTGTACGTTTGGAGATCTGTCCTCTTGTCATAACTTTCATGTCTTCAATAAGCAGATTATCTTATTACAGTCTGCACTAATAGTACTTAAAACTTTTTAAAATAAAGAAAACTTTATTGTTGTTTCTTTTTGTGCTCATATAATCTTCATGACTAACATGTAACACATTTTCAGTATTTTCAGCTAAATTGTATAGTATCTTTCTTGCTGATGTTTTGATTTTTGATGATATATAGGTCCTGCAAGCTGAACCATTGATTGGGAAAATTCGATCATGTAGCCTGGAAATACTTGAGCTTCTTAAATCTTCTCATAAAAGCCTTCCAGCTGATGTAACTTTGACAACTCTTGAGGTAGGAACTAAGAACATGTCTGTTCTTTCTATCCTTTAGTTTTCATCTAAGCTGCTCGGACTCTTCACTTTTGGTGACGCACCCGTGTTGACAGGGGCGTATGCAGAAATTTTTATAAGTGGTGTCGAAAGTTTTAAAAGAACGAAAATAAATAACTTTAGTTATCATATTTTTAGACAAAAAATAACCCTAGACCATTGATTTTAATCTTAAGTTAGAAAAGGTCCTAGTTCAATTCTACATAATCAGTTGAGGTTTGAACCTCTGACCTATTAGAGCAAAATCAAACACTTAACCAACATGCCAAGAGACAATTTGTATCAAGTGGTGTCATTTTTTTCTACTTATTCGTTTTCTCACGGTATTGATGCATATATTTAGCCGACGAAGCGGTGTCGCGTGACACCGCTTCGTTGAAGGTGCATCCGCCCCTGCGTCTTGACACGACATGGGTGTGGGATCCGTAGCGGATTTGGTCAACTGCTTTTAGGTACTTTGACCAAAATCGACGGAGAAATTCAGGACAGAAACAAATCAAAGCAAAAGTTAGGGTTGAAACTAAAGAAAATGGAATACCTTTTATATAGAAATTTCTATGTTAGTCCTTTTCCTTTTATCTCCTTCTTGGATTCTCCGCTTGATCAATATTTTCTCTTCTTGGAATACCTTGTAATTTTTTCCACATAATATTCATAATTTAGACATATTTCTAGAACTCTATTTTTAGATATTTGAATTACTTTTAGCTGTCCCCGCACCTATATCCGTACCTGGATTTGTACTCCGAATCTTAAAATTTACATCATGAAAGAGCCGACCTCTAGATCCACACCCGAGTCCGAGCAACTTAGAGTTTCATTCATCTGACCCTGCTGTGAAATCTTCCTCCCCACTCTCTCTGTCTCTATCTCTCTCTCTCTTTCTTCATTGTGTTTGTTAATTTTCCTCCAATTTTAACGTGGATGTCTTTTGTTTGGATGGCAGCTCTATATACTGAAAATTAAGTATGTAGATTATGAAATGATATCAGTGACAATCACAAAGGTTATTAAAGCTCAAGTGGAAGGCTTGGGAACCAGCTCAGATAGCTTTGCCAAAATTGCTGATTGCCTAAGCTTGAACTCAAACCAAGAGCTTTTGATTGAGCTTGTGGCCCTTGAAAAATTGAAAGAGAATGCTGAACAAGCTGAAAAGAGTGAAGTTGTTGAATATATTGAGCAAATGATAACTCTTGTTTCTCATATGCACGATTGCTTTGTTACTACAAAACAGTCCCAGAGTTGTACCGCTGTGCCAATACCTCCTGATTTTTGCTGTCCTCTTTCACTTGAGTTGATGACTGACCCTGTAATTGTCGCTTCTGGTCAAACCTATGAGAGGGCTTTTATTAGGAGATGGATTGATCTTGGCCTCACTGTTTGCCCCAAAACACGGCAAACTCTGGGACATACAAATCTCATTCCTAATTACACTGTTAAGGCACTTATCGCAAACTGGTGCGAAATAAACAATGTAAAGCTGCCTGATCCCATGAAGTCTTTGAGCTTGAACCAGCCATCTTTGTCACCAGACTCCACGCAATCTTCAGGTTCTCCGAGAAAGAGTTTGATTTCATCAACTGTAAGCCAAAGAGAAGAATCATCTCCATCTCATCCCCGTTCCTCTTCAGAGGAATCTTTACCTGGAGTTGGTGGTAATATTCTTGCTTTTGATGTTGAAAGGATGCGTATTAAGAGTGAAGACCGGATGGCCCACTCCGGAGAGATAAGTTCACATGGTCATAGTACATTAGTAGCTGATGACCAGTTCCCTCTGGGTCATAATCGAACAACCTCGGCACCTAGCACGCTTTCTAATTCAAACTTTTCCCCGGTAATTCCTGGTGATGGAAACAAGTTGTCAGAAGATTCTTCTGTTGCTTCAGGGGATGTTGGGTTGGATTCCAAGCCTGCTGCTTCTGTCCTTCCAAAGGAGCCAGAATTTCCATATACACCAGAGATGAGACCTCGTAATCAACTGATCTGGCGCAGACCAACCGAGAGGTTTCCAAGAATAGTTTCTTCCGCTACAGTTGAAAGAAGGGCTGATCTTTCAGAAGTTGAGGAGCAAGTAAAAAAGTTGATTGAGGAGTTGAAGAGCACTTCCCTTGATATGCAGAGAAATGCTACAGCTGAACTCCGGTTACTTGCCAAGCATAATATGGATAACCGTATGGTAATTGCAAATTGTGGCGCTATCAGCTCGTTGGTTAACCTACTTCACTCAAAAGACATGAAAGTACAGGAAGATGCTGTTACTGCACTTCTCAACTTGTCAATTAATGACAACAACAAGTGTGCCATTGCAAATGCTGATGCAATCGAACCTCTGATTCATGTCCTCCAAACAGGGAGCGCCGAGGCCAAAGAAAATTCTGCTGCTACTCTTTTTAGCCTTTCCGTGATGGAGGAAAACAAGATGAAGATTGGGAGGTCTGGAGCAATCAAACCTCTTGTTGATTTACTGGGAAATGGAACTCCAAGGGGCAAGAAAGATGCAGCGACAGCTTTATTTAACTTGTCAATACTTCATGAGAACAAGTCTCGTATAATACAGGCTGGTGCGGTAAAGTATCTCGTAGAGTTGATGGACCCTGCTACTGGGATGGTTGACAAGGCTGTTGCAGTTTTGTCCAACCTTGCTACCATTCCCGAGGGACGAGCAGAAATCGGTCAGGAAGGAGGGATTCCTCTTCTTGTTGAGGTTGTTGAGCTGGGCTCCGCAAGGGGTAAGGAGAATGCAGCAGCTGCTCTCTTGCAACTATGCACTAACAGTAGCAGGTTCTGCAACATGGTTCTCCAGGAAGGAGCTGTACCTCCATTAGTGGCATTGTCACAGTCCGGCACCCCAAGAGCAAGAGAAAAGGTCTGATGCCAGAAATTTCATCCATTTTCTTGCTTTAATTTCTTTGCACTGATACTGGAGTAATATTTTTGCATCATCAGGTTAAGTTATCCAGCAAATAACAAGTAACTATTTATAGCAGAAGTAATATGATAACTTGGAAAATAGAGCAAGTAACCTGTTATAACATGTTAAATTATACTGGTATCAACTAATCAACCCAATAATAACACCTTGAAATGGGAATATAAAGCAATAGAAGTGATAGCTGAATTAGGGATTGGGGTTGAAATGACAAGAACTTAACCATAAACTATATAAACCCTTCAAATCATAGTAATAATCACTAATCAAGGATAGCAGAAAGAAGGATTAAACTAAGTTTTGAATGCAATTAGTAAACCCCAAGTAAGCAATTAACTTGAAAACAAAGTCATTAACATTCAATAACAAAATATAATCAAGGGAGAAATGAAATGACTCATACAAGAATTACTTTAACCTAAATTAATCCAAGAGAGGCATGATGATCCCTACACTTGCAATGAGTATCTGTGTTCTTCATCAAAGCCAACTAGTGAAATAAACCCGAAATGTCACTATTTATTAACTAATTACAAAAATGACCAAAATAGTCCTTGACTAATTTACTCCTTCAGTTGGACTTTTAAGCACTCTAATGACTTAATATCCACTTGAAAGTTCCCCTTGCATTAAGTTCTAATACGTGCATTATCACTTTAGCCCTTTTTTATTTTGGGTATGTCTAAATTTTGCTTTTGTGGCTGCATGCAGGCTCAACAACTACTTAGCTACTTCCGAAATCAACGCCATGGTAATGCAGGAAGAGGTTGATTTATACATTGAACATTCAGGCACATACTTTTCTTTTATTTAACTGATGAAATGGTGTATGTAAATTTAATGTTATAAGTAATGTATGTGGAGATCATGGTTCCTAGAATGTTTCCCAGATTTTGTGATATCTCCAAAAGAAAATTAGTTGGCGGCGCAGATGATTCTACCTGAATAGCTTTGTATGTAAATGTGGAGAAAATTGTAGACGACCAAGAAGTTGCTGATTGCATGCAGCCTTCGTAATTTTACAGGGGTGAGATTGGTAGATGACAACTATTCTTTCTTTACTTGGAAATATAAGTGCACTGTACCAATATATTGTGTTCTCTTTAAATTTCAAACATCTAGATGCCGCTGTTAGCTGCTCGCTGAACTTATTTTCCCAGATTAGATGTTTGGATTTAGGGGTGGTTCAACGCAGTTGGTGGCCTAAAGCCAAATCTTGCTGAGAGGCTTTAATTTTTTTCATAATTTTTTTTGTATATATATTATTTGAAATCTATTTTCCTAACACTTTTATTTGGAAATTAAGTTTAAACCACCAATATCAACTTAAGTGACTACTTACTATGTTTTAAGGAGCTTTCAAGGTTAACAAAATATATTTCCAGAAATTTTGATCATCTAGTGAACTCTGATGGTTCGGGCACATTCAGAGGAGGAACACTGATGCACCAGTGAGGAGGTGTGAGCGACTGGCGGTGGTGGGCACGAGGAGAGGTAGAGGGAGGCCTAAGAAGTATTGGGGGAGGTGATCAGGCAGGACATGACACGACTTAGGATTTCCGAGGACATGACCCTTGACAGGGAATTGTGGAGGTCGAGCATTAAGGTTGTAGGTTAGAGGGTAGTTTGTGAATATTAATACAGTGCACTAGAGTGAGACTAACTATTTAGGAGTTAGTCTTAGGATGCTACTGATCAGCTACTGATGCAGCGCTATATCTGTTGGATATTAGTATACTTTACATCCTTTTCTCCATCATTTTCGTATTTCCTATATTTCTTATATTGTTGTTATTTTTATTTTATGTTATGTAAGCCTATTGATAGTACTAATATATTGTCTCTTGTTGCTCTCTTGAGCCGAGGGTCTCCTGGAAATAGCCTCTCTGCCCCTCGGGGTAGGGGTAAGGTCTGCGTACATATTACCCTCCTCAGACCCCACTTGTGGAATTATACTGAGATGTTGTTGTTGTTGATCATCTAGTGAACTCGGTTTTTTATTCCTAAATAGAAAACGAAATATATTGTCATACCTAGTCAGCAACAATAACAAATCAATTAAAAATAATACTTTTTACTTTAGAAAATACTCATTTTAAAATAATAATAATTCATAGACCTAGTGAAAAATGGGGCCCGAAAATTTGGGGGCCTACTCGCGGTTGCTTTACTCGCCTTGGAGAGATAGATCGATGGTCCATTCCATTGTACAAACAAGAAAGGTTGGATGTATATGGAAGAGAATACAAAATGGAAAATAAAAAGAGAAGATAAATGAAGTAACGCTCTTCAGAAATGAGACCGAAGGAGAAAAATTGGAGATGAATTGGGAAGATTGAGCCAAGCCCCTTACAGTAAAAAGTGATGGTTTAATTAGGTTGATTATTGAACCTACAGTAAAACGTTCATAGATTATTGTCACGACCCAAAAAAATCTCTGGTCGTGATGGCATGTAACTCAACCCGCTAGGTAAGCCAACTAATAGACGATTATAAGAAAATAAAGAATAAATAACTGAACATTTACAATTTACCCAAAACCTGGTAGTACGACTCATGAGCTTCAAAGACTTGGAATTTACAAAGCTGGTACGAATAAATACGTTCGTTTCAATGATACATAAACAAAATAGCAAAACCTAAGCTACCAAGGACAAGATGCAGCTATATCCAGAATGCGCGAACATCTTCAGAATCAGCACCCGACATCACCAGCAACTCAACTTCAAAAATCTGTACACATCATACAGAAATGTAGTATCAGTACAACCGACCACATGTACTGGTAAGTATTTTGCCTAACCTCGTCGAAGTAGTGACGAGTCTTTTAGTTAAAAGATGCTTATCGGTATAACATGTACATTAGATTAACAGTAAAAGCAGTTCAAAGCATAACAGATAAAGTTACCGTGCACAACTCTGTGAGACAGTCAACAATTACTAAAAGGAATCACAGTAGTAGATTTACAATCTTTCCTGGTATAAGAAGTATATCCAAGATATCACGTCAAACGGCACGGTAACACCCTTCGTGCTTTTATCTCTGCCTCACCATATATATATATATATATATATATATATATATATATATATATATATATATATATGTATGTATATATTTATTTTTGACAAATCAATTAGCACGGCAATACCCTTCGTGCGTTCAACTCATCCTCCCAAATGTATGAGTAACAGAACCAACCAGATGATAGAAATATCGATAACAGGAATAACAAAGTAGGAAATATGCAAGTACAACAATGAACAAGGATATACATGTAGGCAACAATAAAAGACTAAGCAGAAAGCACATAATTAATAGCAACAATTGAAAAACAATTAATATCAACTTCAATTAAGTAGCATGTTGGAGGCCTAAGTACAAATATAATAAATAAGACAGAAATACATGATTTTTACAAGTTGACAGGTAAGGACATGAATGACTAACATGGTGGAAAGCTTATACTAAAGTGCAATAGAATAGATACGACATGAGTATAATTATAAAAGCAAGAAATAGGCATGGTATTTGCAAGTTAAGCAAGTAGAAGGTATGAGTAACACAACAACAATTGAAATAGAGATCAATGACAGAAGAATAACAACAAGTCACATCAGATCTATAATTATGACAATAACAGTTCAAGGTAAAGACATGAACATATACATCAAACATAATGCATGTCCCTCATCCTTGCCTGTATGGAAACACCCATCGTGCCATGACCTCACAATAACACACAATTATAACAATATAAATGAAATGACACATCATTACCCTTCGTGCTTTTACTCTCACATGATGTGGCATGGCATTACCCTTAGTGCTTTTACTCTCAATAACATGTCACAGCATCGCCCTTTGTGCTTTACACTCTTCCTCATATGATAGTGAATATAAAATGGCACAGCATCACCCTTCGTGCTTTACACTCTTCCTCATATGATAATGAATATAAAATGGCACGACATCACCCTTCGTGCTTTACACTCTACCTTACCAAGCATATGAATATCAATACAATGACAAGACAGGAAGTATAAATAACATCAAGAAGAGTATTCAACGAATATTCCAAACAAATTCTCAATCACTGCTTTGCAAGCCAACAATGATTTAATGAACCCTCAAGGGCCATATAATTCAAGTACTTCCACAAATCTCACAATTTATCAAAAACACAAGTGTGGAATATAGCATCTCAAAATATTGGCCGTAACAATATATTAATGATTATGCATAGAGATGACTGAATTAGACGCATCAATGTATTCTCAAAATTCCATCAAATTTGATTAAGCTATATTAGGCTAAGTCTCGATTCTAACATTTAATACTATGTTCTCAATATCTAAAAGTCAAGTGAGGCATGAAGCAAGAAGGTCACGAAATTCTAATAACACAAATGTAACATAATCCACCCCCGAGCATGATTAACCCTGGCATATACATATACGCTCGTCACCTCATATATGTATCACCCCCGCATGTAGCAAACAATGACAAATAGGAGGAAAAATTTTCTCAACAAAGTTAGGCAAAACACTTACCTCGAACAAGCCAATAACAATACAGAGCAAGCCAAGCGATGCTCCAAAAATTCCATCACGCACATAGTGACCTCTGAACGGCTCAAAACTAGCCAAAAGCAACCCAATGCATCAAATAAAGCCCAAGGAAATAATTCCAAATGATAAAGATCGAATCCTAAATCAAATCCCAAATCTGGCCAAAAAACACACCCGGAACCCGACAAAACTCACAAAATCCGATAACCCATTAAATTACGAGTCCACTCATACTAGTTTTACTTAATTTCGACTCCAAATCTATGTTCAAAACTCAAAAATTCATATTATGAAACTTTAGGCCAAAACCCCCAATTTCTTCTTTAAAATTCATCAACCAAAAGCTAAAATTGAAGATAGATTCAAGGAGCATAACCAAAACTGAGTAGAGAATACTTACCCCAATTCATATTATAAAAATTGCCTAAATGTTTTTCCAATTCCGAGCTCCCCAACTCAAAATATGTTAAATGAATAAAACCCTCATTTTAACATTGCTCTGCCTTGTTTCTTGTGCCAAATAATCTCGAACCTTGGTTTTGATGCTTTCAATGGATTCCTTATAAAATTCTAGTCAAGTTATGCTCTTGAATCACTCCATTTGATATTATATTTAAGAAGATATGTTGGTTTTAATATTTGAAAATAGTGCAGATTTTTAAATACGAAATCAGTAACAATTTCGTAATTAATCTGAAAAATCTAGCAACCCAATTCTTAGGAAAATGACCATAAACTCCTTATACGATGTCCAAATTCGATGATGTTTTTGCTATGGCTCCGTAATTACGATACGGATCTAACGCTTTAATAAAAAAAAAATTGGAGCTCATTTGCTTAATATAGTACCATTTATGCTTGAAGAAACAGCGTCGAAAAATATAAAAACGAGCGCAACACAACCTAAACCTATCTATAACTCACCCGATCCCCTCGGGACCACGTCCAAACATACCAACAAGTCCCATAACATAACACGGACTTACTCGAGGCTTTAAAACACACATAACAACATCGAAACGATGAATCACACCTCAATCCAAAAATCAATGAACTTGAAACTTTAAACTTCTACAACAAATGCCGAAACCTATCAAATCCCGTCCAATTGCCCTCAAATTTTGCACACAAGTCACATTTGACATTACGAGGCTGCTTCAACTTCCGGAATTGAAATCCGATCCCGATATAAAAAAGCCACTCTCGATCAAACTTCCCAAAAAATCCAACTTTCGCCATTTCGGGCCAAATTCAACTACGGACCTTTAAATCACAATCCAGACGCGCTTTTAAGTCCAAAACCACCTAACGGAGCTAACAGAACCATAAAAATTCCAATCCGAAGTCAAATACTAAAAACTCAAACTCGATCAACTCTTTCAAATTTAAAGCTCCCTAGTTGAGAATCATTCTTCCGAATCAATTCCGAATAACCTGAAAACCAAAATCGACGATTCACATAAGTCAAAATATATCATAAGGAGCTACTCATGCCCGTAAAATATCAAGCAAAGTGCAAATACTCAAAACGACCAGTCGGGTCACTATATCCTCCACCACTTAAACATACGATTCATCCTCGAACGTGCCAGGAGTCATTCCAAAACTATCAAATCACAGTGTAACCCTACTACACATAAACTTGGGGGTGATCCCACGTGACCCTGATCCACATAAGCCCGCCAACCCAACATAATTAGAGATTCTTATTTCAACCTTGATCCTTAAACCTTAGAACTCAATCTCTATCATCCAGAACTCATTACAAGACCCGAATCCCACAGCCACACACTGTATAAATCTGAACAAGTTGTATCAAGTCACAACTATAACACAAGATGTAATCACATCATATACCCTATCACTTTGACACTCACAGTAGGAACTACTAACCACCATTACGACCCAAAACAAGTCCGGTGCCAGTAGCAAACCTCATATCGATTAGAACCTCGTTCAAAACCTTCATACCCTACCAATGATGAAAGAAACATGCATAACCGCTTAACCACTCATCTGATCAATAAGCCAAGAAACACATTCGCCCGACTAGGGCCATTGTCCACATCCTCAATAAAATATAGTGTTATTCTTCCAAACCTTCCTCATCCCAATGCAATAGCGCAAATCCCAGGTCTAGAAACCTCATCTCAACCAATACGAGTAGCCACACCGACAAGCATCAATAATAATCATATGGATCCACGCACAACCCGGTTCCGTACATTAACAAGTAATAATTCAGACATGATAGATAACAGTAAGAAAACTAAATAAGAAAACTACTAATCAAGTTAAGTAGGCAGGGAAATTTTAGCATTTTACTATGAACTATTCTCAACAAGGTAAAAGCAAAATACATGAAATAGTAATAAAGAGTCACATTTCATTACTGTACCACTACAGCATGCAACCCGATCCCATCACATCAATCCATATAGGATACCCATCTAGCCATAATACTCGGGCTCACTGATCACATTGCGTTAATATCTAGCACAACCGAGTGCACAAAAATACAACTATGGGAAAATTATTAGGAACAAACAATACTGAGAAAGACAAGCACAACTATGATGCAATGAGAAAATCAACATCACAAATGCCATCTCACCCATAATGCTATGAGGCCTAAACTGAATCACAATATGCGTTCGAAGAATCATATAACCCTCACATCCCGGCATAGTATAAGAGATAAACATATAACATAAACTGAGGCGCAAATGACATCTATTCCACCCGATGATATACTTATGGTAAAAACAATGCAAGAACAAACAGGTCCGATTCGATACTATGACGACCCAAAGGGTCATCACCTATTTTCTTACCCATTATGTGCTTCCGAGCCCTTGAAAACCTCATTTAGAGTCGCTTCAATTTGCGTACGCAGTCCGGGCGCGTAGCCGGAAAGCTTAAGCATGAAATTCTGTGAAAAATGTTAAGTCTTGACTTTAAAATGAATAAATTTGACTTCGGTCAATATTTTAGGTAAACGGATATGGACCCGTGATTTGACAATCCCAGAGGGTCTGTAAGAAAATATGAGACTTGGGCGTATGCCCGAAATCGGAATCCGAGGTCCCTAGCCCGAGAAATGAATTTTTAAGTGAAATTGTTTAAGGAAATTTGAAGTAAAAACTGATTAGAAAGCAATGGTATCAGGCCCGTATTTTGGTTCTGGTGCCCAGTACAGATCTTATATATGACTTGAGTCATTCATGTGAAATTTGGTTAAAAACGGACGCCGTTTGACGTGATCCGGACCCTAATTGAGAAATTTGATGTTTAAAAGAGTTTTGAGAAATTTTATTGATCTCGAGGTTTAATTCGTTGCTCGTGATGTTATTTTGGTCATTTGAGTACACGAATATGTCCGTAGGATATTTTTGAGGTTGTGTGTATACTTGGGTTGGAGTTTCGAGGGCTCGGGTGAGCTTCGAGTGGGTTCCGGAATGCCTTAGGCTTAGAAAGTCAGATGTTGTAGTCTCTGAACCCTCTAGTGCGGTCCGTGAGAAATCGCGTATGACCGCAGAGGGGCCAGCGCGGCCATGGTCGCCTTTGTACGGTCCGCGGTGGAAGCTGTGTGGTCGCAGTCGCCTTTGTGCGGTCCGCCCAGGGTGCTGAACTACAGGTCTTCAGGGAAGGGCCAGCGCGGCCGCGGTCGCCTTTGTGCAGTCCGCGGTGGAGGCTGTGCGGCCGCAGTCCATTTGATGCGGTCCGCATTGGGGGTCTGAGAGGGGTATAAATAAACGGGAATTTTAGTTATTTTTCACTTTTTCAAAACCCCAAAACATAAGAGACGATTTTTCAAACAACCTTTCTTCTCCAAAACGTTGGTAAGTGATTTCTAACTCATTTTCTTCACTCCTTAACATCTTTTAACATGATTTCAACTTCAAATCAAAGGTTTTCATGGGGGAAATTGGGTGTTTTGGGTAGAACCTAAGTTTTCTAAAATTGGGGATTTGGACCTTAATTTGAGGTCCAATTTCAAAATAAATTAT
Organism: Nicotiana tabacum; assembly: GCF_000715075.1. NCBI lineage: Eukaryota > Viridiplantae > Streptophyta > Magnoliopsida > Solanales > Solanaceae > Nicotiana > Nicotiana tabacum. Next base: position 218,578,056 of record NC_134101.1, on the reverse strand, counting down.
TTATTTGGATTCGTGGGGGAATGGGTAATCGGGTTTTGGTCTGAACCTCGGGTTTCGACCACGTTGGCCCGGGGGGTGATTTCTGACTTTTGGGTAAAACTTTAGAAAACTCATTTTCATGCATTGGGGTTGATTCATTTAGCACTTATTGATGTAATTGAGTAATTTGTGACTAGATTCGAGCGGATTGGTGGTGGAATCAAGGGGTAAAGCTATAGTTGAGACTTGAGTAGTGATCAAGGCATCAAGGTAAGTATTTGGTCTAACCCTAGCTTGAGGGATTAAGAGTTGAGTCATACTTTCTACTTGCTTCTTGTTGAGTACGACGTATAGGCATGGTGACGAGTATTTATACGTTAGTGTCAAGCATGACTGTGAGTCTTAAATTGAAAGTTGTTATGTTCTTAAATGACATTTGGGTGCTTTACTTAATGATCTTCTATGATTGAGCATTTTCAATAATTGAACTGAGTACAAGTTGAGTTGAGGTTGGTTATAGCTGATTCTCCCTTGCCGGGATGACTAATTCAATATTGTTGTTCCCTTTCCGGGAAAATTATAACATTGTTGTGTTCCCTTGCCGGGAGGTTATTATATTATTTATGTTCCCTTGCCGGGATTTCTTGTGATTGTGTGATGAAATATAAATGGGAGCGGGTGGTACGACTACTATAAAATATAATGAAATGAGAGCGGGTGGTACGCCTACCACATGATATAATGAAATAGGAGCGGGTGGTATGCCTACCACGAGATATAATGAAATGGGAGCGGGTGGTACGCCTACCACAAGATATACAGAAATGGGAGCGGGTGGTACGCCTACCACAAGATATGAGAAATGGGATCGGGTGGTACACCTACCACAAGATATGAGAAATGGGATCGGGTTGCACGCTTGCAGCAAGATGAAACTGAAAGTGAATGTTGCCTTATTTCTCTTTATCCGTGTTAGAAGTTAAATTGTAGTTTCCTTACTATTCTTTGATATTCTGTTTTATCTGCTACCCCTTGAGCATGTGTCCCCTTTCCTAACTTTGATTGCTTATTACCTGTTTACTTTTCCGCCATATAGTATATAACTGCACAAATTTATCTAGAGTTTGGTCCTAGCCTCGTCGCTACCTCGCCGGGGTTAGGCCAGACACTTACTAGCACATGGGGTCGGTTGTGCTGATACTACACTCTGTGCTCTTTTGCACAGATCCAGGTCTTGGATAGCAATAGTAGCGCGGGAGCTAGCTTTCAGTCCAGTAAGACACCGAGGTATCCTTGCAAGCGTCCGCAGGCCTGACATCTCCTCTATCTTTATTTCAGTCTGTTATCTCATGTATTCAAGACAAACAATTTATATTTTTCTTTCAAACGGTTGTATTTATTACTCTTAGAAGTTCATGAGTAATGTGACACAAGTTCTTGGGTAGAGGCATATGTTGATTTCCGTATTATTGTTTAGTTTCTTTAATTTAAGTCTTCCGTACATTTATTAAATTCTGTTGTTTTCATGCTATCACTGATAATCGTTAAAGAAGTGATTTGTTAATGAAGTAAGCTGTTAAGGATTGGCTTCCCTAGCTTACATTAGCAGGCGCCATCACGACTCTCGAGGGTGGTAAATACAGGTCGCGACAAGTTGGTATCAGAGCTTTAGGTTTATATAGGTCTTATAACTCACAGACAAGATCAGTAGAGTCTGAGGGATCGGTACAGAGACGTCTGTATTTATCCCCTAGAGGCTATAGAGTTAGGAAAATCTCACATTTGTTCTTTCTTGTCGTGCGGATTTGTTCCTCAAATGCTAATTGGATTTCTTCTCTGTTCTCTCGCAGATGGCGAGAACGCGCGCTTCCTCATCTATCGCTCAGCAACCTGAGACCCCAGCAGCAGCTCCCACTAGGGACAAAGGCCGAGGTAGGGGCAGAGTTCAGCCCCAAGCAACAACACTAGTGGCGGAGCCTCAGGTTGATTTTGAGGAGGAGGTTCCGGCCCCAGCAGTTCCGGTGGGCCCAACTCAGGTCCCATAGGGGTTTATTGCCACCCCATTTCTTCAGGACGCTCTGGTCCGATTGGTGGGCCTCATGGAGAGTGTCACCCGAGCAGGTTTGCTTCCTGTAGCCCCAGCCACTTCTCAGGCTAGAGGAGGGGCTCAGACTCCTACTACACGCACTCCGGAGCAGGTAGCTCCTCAGATTCAGACTCCAGCAGTTCATCCAGTTGGAGCAGTTCAACCGGGTGTAGTAGCTCAGACCGGTGATGGAGCGGCTATATCTGCCGATGCTTAGTGGAGGCTGGATAGGTTCACCAAGCTCTTCACTACTACTTTCAGTGGTGCTTCTTTTGAGGATCCCCAGGATTTTCTATATAGCTGTCATGAGGTTCTTAGGAACATGGGTATTGTTGAGACCAATGGGGTCGATTTTGCTACATTCCGCTTGTCTGGATCCGCCAAGACTTGGTGGAGGGATTATTGCTTAGCTAGGCCAGCCGGGTCGCCATCTTTGACTTGGGAACAATTTACAGTATTGTTTCTGGAGAAGTTTCTCCCCGTTACTCAGATAAAGGCCTATCGGAGGCAGTTTGAGCGCCTCCAATAGGGTTCTATGACGGTCACCCAGTATGAGATCAGGTTCATCGACTTAGCTCACCATGCTCTTGTTATACTTCCTACCGAGAGAGAGAGAGAGGGTGAGGAGGTTTATCGACGGTCTTATTCAGCCGATTCATCTTCAGATGGCCAAGGAGGCCAGGAGTGAGATCACTTTTCAAGAGGCGGCCAATGTGGCCCGCAGAGTTGAGATGGTTCTGTCGTAGGGAGGTGGTCAGGGGTCGGATAAGAGGCCCCATCATTCAGGTAGATTCAGTGGCACCTCATCTGGAGATAAAGATTCATATGGTAGAGGCCATCCTCCTAGGACCTTTCAGTCATCTCTTCAGGCTTTTCACAGTGCTTTAGGTGGCCGTGGTCCTCCGATTCAGTATTCTGATTAGCAGTCCTTCAGTGCACCACCAGCACCTATCAGTGCACCGTCGCTTCAGAGTTTCCAGGGTCGTCAGCCCCAGCAGCCGAGGGCTTGTTTTACTTGTGGTGACACGAGGCACATTGCTAGGTATTGCCCTCGGGCTTCGAGCAGTTCTCCGCATCAGGGTTCCCGTGCTATGGTTCAGGCACCAGATGTTCCATAGCCCACCCAGCTAGCCGGTGGGTGATTCTATTATGGTAGATCGAGTCTATCGCTCTTGTGTAGTTGTGATTGGGGGTCTTGAGACTCATGTGGATTTGTTACTTCTAGACATGGTCGATTTCGATGTCATATTGGGGATGGACCGGCTATCACCTTACCATGCTATCTTGGACTGTCACGCCAAGACTGTGACCTTAGCTTTACCGGGTATGTCTCGTTTAGAGTGGAGAGGGACTCCTGGTCATTCTACCCGTAGCGTAATTTCTTATGTGAAGGCTCGGCGTATGGTCGAGAAGGGGTGCTTGGCCTATTTAACTTATGTTCGTGATTCTAGTGCGGAGGTTTCCTCTATTGATTCTGTGTCCATGGTTTGTGAGTTTCCTGAGGTATTCCCTTCAGACCTGCCGGGTATGCCGCCCGATAGGGATATTGACTTTTGCATTGATTTGGCTTCGGGTACTCAGCCCATTTCTATTCCACCGTATCGCATGGCCTCGCTTGAGTTGAAAGAGTTGAAGGAGCAGTTGCAGGACTTGCTTGAGAAGGGTTTCATTAGACCCAATGTTTTGCCTTGGGGTGCACCGGTGTTGTTTGTTAAGAAAAAGGATGGTTTGATGAGAATGTGCATTGATTACCGGCAATTGAACAAGGTCACCATCAAGAATAAGTATCCACTGCCGAGGATCGATGAGTTGTTCGATCAGCTTCAGGGTGCCAAGGTATTTTCAAAGATCGACTTGAGATCTGGCTACCACCAGTTGATGATTAGGGCATCCGATGTCCCTAAGATAGCTTTCTGCACTCGGTACGAGCATTATAAGTTCTTGGTCATGTCATATGGGTTGATAAATGCCCCAGTGGATTTTATGGATTTGATGAACCGAGTGTTTAGGCCTTATTTGGACTCGTTCGTGATAGTCTTCATTGATGATATTTTGATATATTCCCGCAGCTAGGAGGAGCACAAGCAGCATCTCAGAGTGGTTCTTCAGACTTTGAAGGATAGTCAGTTATATGCTAAGTTCTTGAAGTGTGAGTTCTGGCTGAGTTCAGTTGCATTTTTGGGTCATGTTGTATTAGCAGAGGGTATTCAGGTCGATCCGAAGAAGATTGAGGCAGTCAAGAATTGGCCTAGACCAACATCAGCTACAAAGATTCGGAATTTCTTGGGATTGGCAGGCTACTATCGTCGGTTTGTCGAGGGGTTCTCATCTATTGCAGCCCCGATGACCAGGTTGATCCAGAAGGGTGCCCAGTTCAGATGGTCGGACGAGTGTGAGACGAGCTTTTAGAAGCTCAAGACAACTCTGACTACCGCACTGGTGTTGGTTTTGCCCACAGGTTCAGGGCCTTACACAGTTTATTGGGATGCTTCCCGTATTTGGCTTGGTGCAGTGTTGATGCAGGATGTCAAGGACATTGCCTATGCTTCAAGGTAGTTGAAGATTCATGAGAAGAACTATCCGGTCCATGATTTAGAGTTGGCAGCCATTGTTCACACATTGAAGATTTGGAGGCATTATCTGTATGGCGTGGCATGTGAGGTGTTCACTGATCACAAGAGTATTCAATATTTGTTCAAGCAAAAGGAGTTGAATTTGAGGCAGAGGAGATGGTTGGAGTTGTTGAAGGATTATGATATCACTATCTTATATCACCCGGGAAAGGCCAACGTGGTGGCCGATGCTCTAAGTAGAAAGTCAGCCAGCATGGGCAGTCTTGCTTATATTCCAAATCCGTACCTAACAACTGAGCCTCCCCCGGCTCAAACCATCTAACCGGAGATCGACATCGCCTACCATACAAAGCCTCATGGGAGCGAGTCGTACGCCTACCACAAGATATACTGAAATGGGAGCGGGTAGTACGCCTACCACAAGATATGAGAAATGGGATCGGATTCCACGCCTGCAGCAAGATGAAACTGAAAGTGAAAATTGCCTTATTTCTCTTTATCCGTGTTAGAAGTTAAATTGTAGTTTCCTTACTATTCTTTGATATTCTATTTTATCTGCCACCCCCGGAGCATATTTCCCCTTTCCCAGCTTTGATTGCTTATTACCTGTTTACTTTTCCGCCATATAGTATATAACTGCACAGGTTTATCTGGAGTCTGGTCCTAGCCTCGTCACTACCTCGCCGGGGTTAGGCCAGACATTTACCAGCACATGGGGTCGATTGTGCTGATACTACACTTTGTGCTCTTTTGCATAGATCCAGGTCTTGGACAGCAGCAGTAGCGCGAGAGCTAGCTTTCAGTCCAGTGAGACACCGAGGTAGCCTTGCAAGCGTCCGCAGGCCCGACGTCTCCTCTATCATTATTTCAGTCTGTTATCTCATGTATTCGAGACAAACAGTTTATATTTTTCTTTCAAACGATTGTATTTAGTACTCTTAGAAGTTCGTGAGTAATGTGACACCAGTTCTTGGGTAGAGGCATATGTTGATTTCCGTATTATTGTTCAGTTTCTTTAATTTAAGTCTTCCGTACATTTATTAAATTCCGTTGTTTTCATGCTATCACTGATAATCGTTACAGAAGTGATTTGTTAATGAATTAAGTTGTTAAGGAATGGCTTGCCTAGCTCACATTAGTAGGCGCCATCACAACTCCCGAGGGTGAAAAATCGGGTCGTGACAGATACAGAATACACATTCTCATTAGGCTCAAAATAATCCCTAAACCAAATTTCGATCTTTCACAAACATGTGAATATTATGACAACACATTGCAGATAGATTATGACAACACATCATAATCTATCTGCAGCATCGCCGATCGTTGGCATATAATGAATATTAAGTGCACAACACCAAATATGAGTGATTGGGAGGAGTCAAAGTCGAAGATTTCAAGCAGAAACAAGGCCGCACGATAAGGAAAGAAGAAAGGAAAATTTTACCTAAATTCCCTGTAGCCTCCCGAAGATAAGTATGGGCATCATCATACCGATCCGCAGGACTCTACTAGACACTTGCTCATGACTCGTAGAACCTGTAGGCCTAGAGTGCTCTGATACCACCTTGTCACGACCCAAAAAATCCCTGGCCGTGATGACACCTAACTCATCCCTCTAGGTGAGCCAACTAATAGACAATATAACTCAACAGCGATTAAAAGAAAACAAAGAATAGATAACTGAATATTTACAATTTACCCAAGACCTGGTAGTACAACTCATGAGCTTCTAAGACTTGAAATTTACAAAGCTGGTAATAATAAATATGTTATGTTTGAATGATACATAAACAAAATAGCAAAACCTAAGCTACCTAGGACAAGAGACAGCTATATCCGGAATGCGCGAACATTTTCAGAATCAGCATCCGACATCACCAACAACTCAACTTTAGAAATCTGTACACATCATATAGAAGTATAGTATTAGTAAAACTGATCCCTTGTACTAGTAAGTATTTTGACTAATCTCATCGAAGTAGTGACGAGGCTTTTAGTTAAAAGATGCTTATTGTTATAACATGTACATTACATTAACAGTAAAAGCAGTTCAAAGCACAACAAATAAAGTTACCGTGTACAACTCTGTGAGACAGCCAACAATTACTAAAAGGAATCACAGTAGTAGATTTACAATATTTCCTAGTATAGGAAGTATATCCAAGATATCACGTCAAACAACACGGTAACACCCTTCGTGCTTTTATCTCCACTTCATCATATATATATATATAATTTATTTTTGACAAATCAATTAGCACGGCAATACCCTTCGTGCGTTCAACTCATCCTCCCAAATGTATGAGTAACAGAACCAACCAGATGATAGAAATATCGATAACAGGAATTACAAAGTAAGAAATACGCAAGTACAATAATGGACAAGGATATACATATGGGTAACAGTAAAAGACTAAGCAGAAATCACGTGATTAATAGTAACAATTGAAAAACAATTAATATCAACTTCAATTAACTACGTCGACACCCCCTTTTTCTAATGCGTGGAGTCGAAATCGGGTATACGACATTGGGAGGACGACTCTATTCCCTTTCGAGAATTGGATTTTGGAATTTTGAAGAGTCGCCACCTAATGATTATAGTGCATTAGGACACTTTATGAAAGGTTTGAGTTGGAAAATCAGAGTTCGGGTAAGGGCTAGAAATTATCTCGAGGGGAAGGTGTTAGGCACCCCTCAAGATCTACTAGTGTGGTTTCCGGCCATGTTACAATTGTGACTTTACAAATAACCAATCAAGGCTCAAATAAGGACTTACATACAACATTGCAATTAGGTTGAAAACTTTTGAAGGAAGTAGAGAGGGCATAATTTTATAAAAAAAGATTTGAATAGTTTTACAAGAAGAGATGAAAGCAAATAAAGGGAGGGGGTCCTAGGTTTGTGATTAATATGGATCACTTCGATGCAATATCCAGCAATCACTTCTCAGAAGAGGGGTCACACGTGATATTAGCGCACCAGTCATCATATCCATATTCTACCCTTCCCACCCCGTTGAAGTATTAAAGCGCGGAATGGTATCATTACTTATTGCATGCTATTACCCGTCGCAATCCTATCAATCTCGGAGGCATTGAGACTACTAATCCTGAAGGGGAGGGAGTTGGGGCTTTTATGGTTTTAAAAGGATAAAATTCTAGGGCGACAAACAAAACACATAAAGCAGATATGGGAAAACACATAACAGTTGAAAGGCTCAAATAAACCTCCTCAAGTCAGAAAAGCATAGAGTTTAGCAAGTCTTACATATACTGATTAGGTCTGAATTAAACTTAAAAAAGCGTGAGACAGACTGATTTATTATATACTTCAGATAAGAAATCCGAATCGGACCTGCCTGCTGGTTGGAATTGTCAAAGACTGAAGCACTTATGGTTTTTACCCTAAAGCTTGCCTAGGTGAAACCTATATGCATGATATCTAATAATGCAAAATATACTGATTTTAAGGAAAAGCTTTACTGGTTTTAGAAAAAAGGGATATGCAGATTTTAAGACGGGTTTTAGATTCGAAACGAGGCTAATTCAATTAACTGATCCTATAGGCATGGTGTCTATATGAAGATGCAAAATTTTAGAATCGACTTACAGGAAATTGCAGAAAACCCTATAAACATGGTATCTATATGAGAATGCAGAAAATCTTATGGATATGGTATTTATGTGAGAATGCAAAGTTTCAATATTTTATAAAATGCAGAACTTTAAAACATTGTAATTCCTATAGGCATGATCTCTAGATGAGATGCATAATTTTATAAATGATAACCCATATAGACATGATATCTACCCCTTGCATGCATAGTTCCCCACCCTTTTCCGCTAGCCGACCCCAAATGTTTATTACAAGATTATTACAAACCAGAATTGATAAAAGAAAAATAAAATAAAATAACATCAGAAAACTAAAAGTCCCAACCAAGGAGATCCTGATTCGTACTTCTGTCTGAAGCATGAAGTAAACCAACTCCAAAGATCAAGTTTCAAAGCCTTTCTCTTATTTGGGATATGTCAAAGTTCCCAAGAGTCTCAAAGGGGCTCCGTGCAATGCTTACACCCCAAATATATTTCAGAATCAAGGACATAGTGCAGTGTGGAAGGGCCAGCCCTCAAATGTCCAAGTTTAGAGGAAACTCAAGGTCCCAAAGCAAGGCTCATAGGAGGGGGGCAGAACTTAAAATCTAAGAGTAGGTGCAAGTGCAGGGGAGGGGGAGTGATAAGCTGGTGGTCATGCCAAGCAACTTGAATTACTGGCACACCCCTGACCAACTTGTCATTTCAAGTTGAGGAGTTAGGGCTTATTGAAAGCCAGACTCAGGCCTGGGCAGCCATTTAAGAGGCTACCAGATCATGATCCTTAACTCAACATACATAGGGGGTAAGGGTAGGGGATTCATAAAAGAAACAATAGATAAAGGAAAAGTGGGCAAAGGACATGATCAACAATAAAACATACTGACACCCTTTACTTGGGGTTAAAATTCCATTCATGGACAACAACTCATGTTGCCATGCCCTGAATCCCCATTTACAAACACATAGAGGGTAAATGTATAGGGATCAAGCATTCGCAAGAAAGTAAAGAAAACAACGACATATGAACATGTCAAACTTTGCAGGTAATAAGCATAGATGTAAAGGTTCTAAGTAAACACATTAGGATGATTGCTAGGAACTGAATCAAGACATACCAGTAAAAGAGCAAGAGGAGGATGCAAAGACAAAGTAGTAGTAGTATATTAGCCTTGACTTTCAGCCAAGCTAATAATAAGCAGGAGCAGAGAACAACAGTAGAGAAGAGAGCAAGAGGGAATGCAGGTTTTGAAAGTAGTAGTAGTGTGTAAGAGTATGCAATTCGAAGTGTGTTGTAAAAATTATTGAACTGTCAGTCTCCAAAAGTGCGGAAGGGTAGTCCCTTTTATAGCGCAGAGAAGGAAGTAAGAAAGGTAAGAAAATAGTTTACAATCAATCACATAGAATTTCCCTTCAGCAAAGGGATTTGATTTCAAACGAGTAGAAGGTAATTAAGGAAAGAATTTGATCAGAATCTTTTCCAAAGTAGTACAAGAAGGGAAAATACATAGGATCTATTTAAGGAAAGAGTTTGATAGCAACATGGTTTGTGCAAATAAGGAAAGGCAATCAATCAACAATCAGTAGAATCAGAAATTGAGTTTTGGTATGAATGAACCCAACCAGAAAAAGTGAAGAAAGGTTTAATCAAAGAAAATCAGTAACAATCAATCAAACCCCATTAGAGGATTTCAGAATCAATCAATTAGTAGTTGGCAAAACCCCTTTTGAAGAAACAATTCCTTATATATAAAGCACACAAACATGTCAAACAAGAAAGAAATGTCATGCTAATTAGAAAGAATCTAGTATAGAAAAGTTCAGAGTTATAGACAAAGAGGCTTAAATTTAGTACATTGACTCAAACTTAGTTTGAGAGAATCCATGGTTCCATAATAGAATCCTAGTCCGAGCACGAGATTAAATTCGCCAAAACCCCCAAATCCTAGGGTTTTTGACTCGAATTAGATATAGAGACGAGAAGACAAATAACTGAAACAGGCTCAGAGGTCTCTTTCAGAGACTCATGAGAAAACAAATAGGTAAAATAGCATGTTCGAAACAAACATAGTGAAAAAGCTGATTTGAAGCATAAAGAACATGTTTTAAGAAAAGCTTGGAACTTAACAAGTTCAGAAGACAAAGAGGTAGTGTAAACTTAAGGAAACAGTAGATGAAACATGTTTAGAAAGAACAAAGTCCAGAATAAGGCAAATAAGAACTAAGAGCTTAGTAGAAAATACAGTAAAGGAACACAGGGGTAAATGAACACATACGATAAACGTGTGAAAGCATGATATAGAAACCACTAGAAGAAATAACGGAGCATAATAGAAGAACATGCAAAATTAGGCAAACATAAAGATACGGGAGAAGAACATGCTAGGTAGAAAAGAGAACATACAAACATAATATAGACAGATTCACACATAAAAAACAAAAAGAGAAAAAGCAGAAGAGTCAGAAAACATTTTAAGATTTTTTCAAAAACTATAAATCGAAGAGAAACAAATTTTGAAAGAAAAGATTGGGGAAAACGTTTCAAAACTCCAGTAGAACATAGATGTAGCATAGATATAAGAAAACAAATAGGGAAAGAACCTCGAATAGCTTAGAGTTTTTGAGAAACCCTAGAAATGAGAAAGGCTTGGAAGAAAGTCCAATCTAAGTCGGATGAGGTCAGAAACAAGCTCAGAAGAACAAGAGCCACCGGAGCAAGGTCGGAGATGACCGGAACCTTCGAATATGTGAAGGTTTGAGTGAAGACCTTCAAGGTCTAGCCTCGATCCTTCGAGCATTAGACATGCAAGAGCCGGAGGAGGTGAGTATAGGTCGTCCATGGCCTGAGAGGCCATGGATTCCAGTGAGTCGGAGGTTGAAGATGGGATGAGAGAGGCTAGAGTTTCAGGAACCTTTGTGAGAGTTTGAGAGATAGAGATATGAGGAGTCTTCGAAAGAATGAGATGAGGGGAAGGGGGTAGGTGAGGGTTTAATTATGGAAAGGGGGTAGGTGAGGGTTTAATTATGGAAAGGGGGATCTGGGCCGTTGATTTTATTTGATCAATGGCTTAGATTAATTCAGAACTGGGCCGGGTTAATTTAAGGATTGGGATGGGGCGGATTTGGTTGGGTCTTGGGTTAATTGGGTTGGGGTTAAATTGAGGCTAAAATTGAAATCCGAATGGGCAATAATTGCAATGAAATGAGGCTAAATGTTAAATAGCCAATTTTTCCTTTTTATTTTATATAAAATAGTTAAAAAGATTTTAAAAGCAAATTAAAAGTACTGACCCAATTAATAATATATAGATATCAATTTAAAAATATTGGAACCAATTTTACAATTATAAAATGCTATTAATCTTAAAGTAGAATATAATTGCAATTATATGCAATTTAGTTTCTAAAATACCAAATAAATTTGTAAAAATATACAAAAATTATCTTAATTATATTTTGGTATAAATATGGGAATAAAATAAATTATTCACCAAAACTGATATTTTGGGAATAATTATGGATTTTGCACTACTAAAATAGATAATAAATTGATTTCAAAAATCTTAAAAATTGGGGAAAAAAATACCAAAACTCTTAGGGCATGCTTATATGTGCATGTACATGCTATTTTGTATAAAAATACATAGGGAAAAATTGGGTATCAACAGCTGCCCCTCTTTACCCGGGAAGGATGAAAGAGTTGTCGGGTAAAGATAAGATGGCCAATTTTGACCGGAAGTGGCGATTTGAAAGGAGTTTTGACCGATCTCTGGTTCCTGCACTGCCTACATATCCCTGGTCTCACAAGAATCAGGCCATATGTAGTTCAGGATCCATTGACGGAATATGCCGATGGAGATTTTCGAAAGGAACGGACACGATGTTTATGTTGCGAAAGTTGGTTGAAATCTAATAGACTGCGGGAACCGGAGCAGGATCGCTCCTGCTGAGATGACTGTTGATAGTCGGTGTACCTGCAAGTGAGCAATACAAACATATATCGCGCATATACTTAAACGTGATGCAAGTTCCCGTTGGACCATGAATGCTGTCTTTGGACGGGTAGCATGATGTCCTCGGACCATGATGTCCTGGGCCATGAAGCGTATGATAAAGGATTCGCAGGCTATGAAATGACATTCTCGGGCTATGAGAATGATTACTCAGAACTATGATGCCTTTGAATAATGATATGCAAAAGATAAAATGGGGTCTTCAGGCCATGGCATGGCGTTCTCGGGCTATGCAAATGGTGCCTCCGCACAATGACGCCTTTGGAAAATTTGACTATCTTTTAGCCCATGAAATGCAGAAGGTGGCGATATTTCAACCCATGAAATGTAGTATTCGGCGATATTTCAGCCGATGCAAGACGTAAATAAAAGTGATGATATTTCAGCCATGCGAGAAAGATAAGGTGGCGATCTTTTAGCCGATGCAGGATGGAGACAGAGCTTAATCTCGGAAGGCAAAAAGGTAGCCTTGTGTGATACGGGAAACGCAGATGGAGGTAGAGCTTAACCTCGGAAAGCAGAAAGGTAGCCTTATGCATAATGCAGATGGAGGTAGAGCTTAATCTCGGAAGGCATAAAGGTAGCCTTATGCAAAATGCAGAAAAATGCAGGATGGAGACAATGCTTAGTCTCGGAAGGCAGAAAGGTAGCCTTATGCAAAATGCAAATGGAGACAGAGCTTAGTCTCGAAAGGCAGAAAAGTAGCCTTATGCGATGTAGATGGAGGTAGAGCTTAACCTCGGAAGGCAGAAAAGTAGCCTTATACAATGCAGAGAAATGCAGATGGAGGTAGAGCTTAACCTCGGAAGGCAGAAAGGTAGCCTTATGCAAAATGCAGATGGAGACAGAGCTTAGTCTCGAAATGCAGAAAGGTAGCCTTTGTAAGCACGTGATTTTTGGCCTATATGAGAATTACTCCCAAAAATTCAAAATAAAATAATTTTCCTTTTGTGTGCAATTTTGAGGATTTTGTGGCATTTTTGGATAATTATTTGTATTTGTCCATGCATGTTTATTTGTTAAATTAATAAAAAATACAAAAATATGTTGCATTTACATTTAGGATTTAATTCTACAATTAGGAGCAATTAAGTTTGTTTTATAAGAACAAAAAATCATAAAAATAATGTACGTTACATTTTTAGCATTTAATGTCCAAATTGTGTGATTTTATCGTAATTGCTATTTAATTGTGTGTTAATTGTTATTGAGAATTAATTTTCACTTTTATAAATTAATTTAGTTCTATAAGATAATTTAGGATTTTTAGAATTTAGTTTTAGTTTAAGAAAAAATAAAGGAAGAAAAAAAAGAAGCATGGGAAATAAGAAAAAAAATCGGATTGGGCCACCTTTTAATTTAAATCAACCAGGCCCAAACCAAATAAACTCCTACCGGGTCGACCCGACCCGGTCCGCCGCATAACCCCAAAAAAACACCCCCTTTCTTCCATTTTTCATTTTTGAAAAAAAAACCCTAAAAAAACCCTAAAGCCATCCGCCCCCTCTCTTCTTCTCCTTCTCCAAACCAACCCCCCAGCTCCAACGCCCCCCTCCCATGGCTGCCCCTTCCCCTTCACGTCCAACAACCTCCTCACGTCCACCATGTCCATGGCTGCCCTCCCCGTCGTCCCCATTGTCCCAAACGACCATCTGCTAAATGACCCCTTGTCCTAAAACAACCATAGTCCGTCGAGCTCCAGCTTCACCTGCTTCTTCTTCTGCCCCGTCTTCATCTTCTTCGACGAGCATCGAACTATCGTCGAGCTCCAGCCAGCTTTACTTGCTGCTTCTTCTGCTTCGTTTTCACCAGTCCGTCGACCTCCAGCCTCACGTCCAAACGACCCCTCCAGTCGCCGGAAAAACCAGATGACCACCTCTCTCCCGTCGGCCAAACAGTACCACGACCACCATCGTCGCTCCATGGCCAGCAGCCATTGCTGCTGCTTTATCTCCTCATCCCAAGCGACCACTAGTCGTCAACCTAGCTCACTTGTCCATCGCCCAGCCACGCCGGAAACCACTGACCGTTCGGTCATTTTCAGTGGTGTTCGTGGTCGCCTTCGTCGTCCACCTTCATCGCCTGAAATCAACCGGAAAACATACAAAAAATTTCCGGGCAGATTCGAGTTATTTTGGTTTCAATGTTTCCGGGCAGATTTTTTTCCGTTCGAGTTCGTCGTTGTTCCGATCCGTTACACATTTCTGAGATTAGTTCTGAGGTGACTTCAAACTGCAAAAAATGCTGAATTAAAAGGCTTAACAACTTGCCTATTAAATTGTGTTCAATTAATATATTTTGGAATGTACATTAGGAAATATTGTATATGTTTATGCTCATCTTAAACATGTATTTACATTGTACAGCTATACTGAAAATTGGACTGTACTTAGAATTATTTTAAGTAGTTTGAACTGTTTTCTATATACCTATGGGTACATGAATTGATAGATAGTCATTACTGGAGATTATTTTGATTTAGTTTAATTAGTGAAGTATAACTCTGAATTCATGCAAACCGGAATAGAAATGAGTCAAAGCTTGTGAATTTTTAATCATGTTAGTAATGGAGATCTGTAAATATTAGGCAGAATAAAAAATGGCCAGTAATTTCGTAGAATCAGTAGGCCCACTATATTTTAAGTTAGGATCATAGTAGTAATTGCTAAGATCATTAATCCAATAGGCATGAGTTGAGTTCAAACAAGACGAGATAACGATTAAGTTTAACAAACTTTCGAATAAGCATTAGTGATTAAGGTATTTTCCAGTTTCAAATAGTTGTAAACAATTAATTCCAACGGTTCAATTTATCTAACAATGTGGGTCTAAATTAGTTAGAGGATAATTAGTTTATTTTGGTAATATTATTTGTAAATTCCGTATTTTATTTATAATTTCAATTTTAGTAATATTCAATTATAGAATAAGGCATGAAACAATCTCCCTTTGTCTCGATTGCAATTTTCAGTTTGCATTTGTCTTAATCCGATAAATAAGTAGCGGCCTTTTCAAGCATGTAATTAATTAGAATTTTTCTTTTTTTAGAGACGAACTTAAATAGAAAAAATGTAGTCACTTTAGGATTATCCTTTTAAAAAATAAACGAGATGAGCCTCGCCCAATAAAACGCACAAGTTGCGGGGCCCTCAATAATTGGTTAATAACTGTATAGACTTCGGATTCGGCCGTTTAGCAAATTTCACGGCCTTACCCAAAATAATGATACGCTAGTCGCTTTAGGTGCGTACTTTAAGTAACATTACCTTCTTAAACCCGGGTGCACATTTATGTGACCCAAATCCAAATCTCAACAAAGTCGAAATGTGTCTCTAACCACGGGTGCATTGATGTGACATGGTTCGAGATGTGTTTTCACGACGTTGTAATTCTCTGTTAAAATAATAATAGTAATAAAAGCGGTAAAGAGTTTAAAGTTTGCACATAAGTTCATAATTGTATAAAAGCAGATAATCAAGCCGAATTTGACAGTTGAGCGACCGTGCTAGAACCACGGAACTCGGGAATGCCTAACACCTTCTCCCGGGTTAACAGAATTCCTTATCCGGATTTCTGGTGCGCAGACTGTTAAATAGAGTCATTCTTTTCCTCGATTCGGGATTCTACCGGTGACTTGGGACACCATAAATCTCCCAAGTGATGACTCTGAAATAAATAAATAAATCCCGTTTCGATTGTCCTTTAATTGGAAAAACTCCCTTATCCACGTCCCTTTGCGGCGACGCAAGCGAAAAAAGGAGGTGTGACAGCTCTGGCGACTCTGCTAGGGACTTAACCCAGAACCACTGGTTCAGGGTTAGAAATTCGAGCTTAGAATAATTGTTGTATTTGGCTTTATCGTGTGATTGAGCTTAAATGTGCAAAATGATGCTTTTTACCGCTTTGATATTATTTGAACTGTACATATAAACTGTGCTGAAACCTTCTCTTCTCACCTCCGGGGATGTGCTTACTGGTTGAGACTCCCTATTCTGTTAGTGTCATACCCTTAAATAAAAGAGGCTCGGAAGGTTTCTAAGCCGGCTGGCCTTTTGGTTTCCGGAAAGGAGCTCCTTCCTCAACTCGAGTTGTCCGCTCGGGCACACTGTCTAGAACATATACCCAGGTTGAACCTAGAATAACTTGACTTCATGCCGGATCCCTAGTAGGAACGTTTATTTGCATCATGTTGCATTTGACTTAGGGGACTCAACACAGGGGTTGGGTCCGTCTAGGACAAGCAACCTGAAATGAAAAAAGACCATCCTGCTGCATCCTGTTTATTTTGCACATTTATTTGTTTCAGATCTGCATGCTGACTGGCTTCTGAAATCAGGAATTTTTGAAAAATTGAAAAAAAGGAAAAAAAAGAAAATAGCAATGTAGGGAGATAACTACTTATTTTTAGAAAAATAAAACCAATGTCCAAATAGTGTCAAAACCCTGCCGAAATTTTGAAAAAATGAAAAAAATTGTCTTTTTTTAGTTTGATTTATTTGAAAAACAAAAGAAAGCAGTCTTGTTTACAAGTTTAGTTTATGTTGCCCGAACTACGCTGGTTTGACTCTCACAAGATGTGAGATACGTAGGCAGCCCTCATCAGGTCAAACCTCCCCTTTTGCAAAAAATAGCAAAAACAAAAATGTGTCAAAAATTTTAATTTTTCATAGAGTTGGGTGATGCTGTTTTGTCAGAAATAGCCGAATGTTCCCAAAAAGGATGTCGGAAGGCTGACTTTGCATAAACGACCACCTTTGGTCATGTTTATGGATTTTTGTAGGTTAGCTAACGCAACCTTAAAATCTTCGTCCCTGGGGTGCTGAAGGGCCGTGCTGGCAAAACCCGGTCTTTTATTTTAATTTGAAAAATAATAAGAAAAAGAGTCTGTGGTCAAGAATACCGTTTAGATTTTTCAAAGCCGAGCCAGCTTCGGCGGTGTCTTAAATCGTTCTTGCCGAGATAGCCTTAGAGTAGCTTTCAGTGGCCGAAAGGCTATTTTCGTAAAAGAATGGACAAGTTTGTGAAGTTTCATAAAATAATCTTCCCGGCCTTAAAATTCATGTGAAATTGGGAAGGGGCCACGTTTGCAAAAATAACCATTTGGTTAAAATCAGCATATAGGGGAAGGAATCTCTGTCATTTTATTTTTCTTGAGTTTGTATTTCTTTTGATTAGAGTATGTGGGCTGTTTGACTTTCGAGTCTGTTGTTCGTCTTTAAGTGATTCCAAAAAAAAAAATGTTTTATTGTTGTTTAACTTTTATGTGGCAGAACTACGCCCGGTCTGATTCATGCGGGGACATGATACGTAGGCAATCCACATAAGATTCGACCATCACTAAAAAAAGGGAAAGATAAAGCGAATAAAAGAAAAGAGTAAGCCGGAATGACGCATGCAGTCAAAGTAAAGGCATGTTAGAAATGGTTAAACTGCCTAGGAACATTGCATTCCCCAATGTGAAATTGCAATATGTGTTAAACTCTAACGCTAACAAGTTTGTTGTTTATATCCGAGAAAGAGATTTCAAAACAGTTAGCTCGTTAGAACATTCTGGCAGATTACCATTACCACACAAGATCAAAAGGGACCATTCCGGAAAATATGTCTGGTTCAGACAAAAGTATTGAGGAGGAAAAGACGGAGATGCAAATGATGAAGGAGGAAGTAGACAGGTTAAGACAAGAGATAGCTAGGATGCACCTGGCCTGGGCTAAGGGACAAACATCACCAATACTTCCCCCTACTCCTACCCTCTCACCGGCTCGGACTCCGGAACACCCTCCCACTGGTCCATCAACAAGCTTCCCCATTTCCCAATACTATTAGGGGGAAACTTCCTATAATCCCCAAGCTCCACCACCCAAACAAAACCCTCCTCCACCAGCTGTTCCTATTTTCGTGGCACCTCCACCCGCCACATTGCAAAAATATCTGATGAACCAGTGTTCCAAGTTCATGACAACCAATACTATCCTCCTGAACTCACCTTCAAAGCACCCGAGCCATACACTTATACCCTTCACCTTCAGCTCCCAATAGAAACTGAGAGGCCAGCTAAGAATCCGGAGCAGGACGAAGTGCTTTGTAAAGTGAAAAGCCTGGAGCAATCCTTCAGGAATATGCATGGATTGGGCAGCCAAGTCAGTGTGTCCTATAAAGATCTGTGTCCCTTCCCCGATGTTTAATTGCCGGCAGGTTTTAAGATGCCAAAGTTTGATCTATATGAGGGACATGGTGATCCCATGGCGCATCTACGAGGTTTCTGTAGTAAGATGAGAGGGGCAGGTGGAAAGGATGAGCTGCTGATAGCTTATTTCGGTCAAAGTTTAAGCGGGTCCGCATTAGAATGGTACACGAGGCAGGATCCTAGCAGGTGGTATACTTGGGACGATCTAGCACAAGCATTTGCAGGTCATTTCCAGTATAACCTTGAGATCATCCCCGACCGTCTCACACTGTTAAAACTTGAGAAAAAGCCGGGACAGAGCTTCAGGGAATTCAGATTCCGTTAGAGAGAACAAGCAGCAAGAGTCGATCCACCAATGAGGGAAGGTGAAATGGTGGACTACTTCTTACAAACGTTGGAGCCAACTTACTTTGGTCACCTGTTGACATTAGTTGGTAAATCTTTCAATGAAGTAGTAAAAATGGGTGGTGTGGTTGAAGAGGGATTCAAGTCCAATAAGATTATGAGTTATTCGGCAATCAAGGCCACAACTCAGGCTATCCAAAGTAGCACGGGAGGTGCGCTCGGGAAAAAGAAAAGAGAGGAGGTCGCAATAGTCGAGGCAGGTACTTGGTCCAGATTCGGAGGTTCCCCCCTCACTACCAGCCCAGACCCCATCACTCAAATTACCCACACATGCCATATGGCCTTCCACAACCCTACTACCCACCATCAGAGCCACTCTTTTCCGCCCATCACACCCAAACCTATCCCCGAGCTCCACATAATCCACCTCAGTATTATCCTCCGAACAATGTCCGGTCATATGTCCAACCATCAGGTCACTCCCTCTGGCGAGCGCTAGCACCACATAATGCATTCTTGCCTTCACAACATTTTCGAGCACCCAACGACCCTAGAAAACAGGGGCAGGGAGGGGAACAAAGGCAAAGAAATAGCTTCACGCCAATTGGGAAGTTCTACACAAGCTTGTTTGAAAAGTTAAAGCATTCTGGTCTGATTAAGCCACTCCTCGGCTATACTCCAGACCCATATGCAAAAGGCTTTGATCCTACTGTACGATGCATGTACCACTCTAATGTCCAAGGGCATAGCATTGAAGATTGTCGTTCTTTGAAAAGAAAAATAGAAAGAATGATTCAAGAAGGGGTAATTGTGATCAATGACAGTGACAAGGAGCATGCGAATCCTCTTGGGAATTTGCGGACTGAAGTTAATGATATTCAAGTTGTTAATGGTTTTGGCAATATTGATGGGAACCCAGTGGTTGAGATGTCGAGCTTGGCAATTGGAAAGACGCTCCGCTCCTTTCTTGGTTGGTCAGGGAGGAGTTTTGGTGGTTCATTTTGTTATCATTTCTGTTGTCCGGGTTATTTGCAGGGTTGTAATCCGGATATTGTCTTGTGTCAAACCCTCTTATCCTTCCATTTTTGTCATAGTGGTTTGTTTAGTGTTGTCTAGGTTCGTTTTAGGTTTGTTCCTAGGTTGTACCCCAGTTGTTTTGCTTGTTTTGTTATACGAATCGTTTCACCGCCTATCTAACGCAAAATTCCGGTCTTATGTTACTTTCAATCATCTTCTTTATTTAATTCTTTTATCCTTTTTGTCTTTGTTCAACGCCGATTCTAGTGACATGACATGCGTGCACAGTTTGGGCCTAATCTTAAGAGTTAATCATAAAACCATTGGGAGATGTTCGGAACACTTAAGGAAAATAAGAATAGCTTGAGATCATTTGAATCCCGAGCCACGTGAAACTGGGGCAAGTAAAACATAACGAAAAAACCATAAAGGCAAGTGAGCCATATTGACAAGGGGGCCGTTCATGATAAAGCAAGTGAGAGTACTGTCCAACGGTGCTTTAAAAATGACAAATGAAAAGGCGAACGTGTGGACATGGTTATCAAGTCCGGCACAATCAGAAGATGTGACGAATGTTTAATTGTTTTGTTTGTGCGTTGCATGTTTTGAAGATTGGAATGACGAAGGTATTTTATTCTGCTATCTAGACACTTTATCCTTCGTTAACCCTTTTGAGCCTTATTGGTTTTCTTTCGTACCCCTCATTCGGAATCAGTAGCGACAACTAGAAAACATAAGAATAGAAGATAAAGAAAAAAAAAACAACAGAAACAACAAAACGACAAAAGAGAAAGGAGAAATGAGAAAAAGAAAGAAAAGAAAAGAAAATAATAGGTAAATGAAAATAAATAAATAAAATAAAATAAAGAGGAATTGAGAACTACGTTTGACCTGATTCCTCAAAGAGGATACGTAGGCGCCTCACGGCTTGGTCATAGTGTACATAGTGTGCATAAGGTAACATAGTGTAACAAAAAATCAAAAATCTCCATGCAGAAACTAGGGCAAAAGTTGTGTCTGATGTAAAGAAATCTGGTTCCGAAGGTTGTAAATTTTGAACCCAAATTGATTCGTTTTGAGCCGCTAATACCCTTTCTTTCTAGCCCTATCCAAAACCCCACATTACGGTCCAAAAAATACCTTTTGATCAGTCTTTGAAAGATGCCAAGTCATGCAAATGAAAGTTGAGAATAACACTCTGATCCCGGGAAGAAAAGCAATAAAATGAGATAATCTTATCAGTGAAAACCTTCACGGGCACCTTGAGGCGGCTATAAGTTGAGAGAAAAACCAAAATAAGAGAGACTTGATAGTGAAAACCCTTCGGGCACTACAAGTCGAATAAAGATTGAGAATCATACAGGAAAGCACCAGACGAAGATTGTGAAAGGCGATTAACAACGGAGGATAGGCCACGTGTGCATGTCATGATCAATAGAGTTGGTATCCACATCTGATAGGTTTTACTTTGTAGTTTTCTTGTTAGGAGTCATCTTTTTCTTTTACCTTTTATTCTTTTTCTTGTACCTTTGTCATTTCCTCTTCTTGAGTCTCTTTGGTCAGAACAAGTGAGAAATGATTTCAAAATTTGCCATCAGCTTTCCAATTATGCAAGACGAGATCTGACTAGTACATCAAAGAGGTATAAGTCAGGAAAGAACATGCGTAATGAGCTGGTAATAGTCAACGTGCTTTGAGGTTCGCGCAAAATACCCAAGATTGGTCCATATCAATTCAGGGACAGTGCAACAAAAAGAGGGCTAGGGGGATTGAACTGAGGGTATATTCGATGATGAGATTGACAAAAAGATGGACCAGTGTCAAGTAGGATATCCCTAGCAGAAATCGAGGGTTATAAGGCCAAGGCCAGTGGAAAATCAAGAAAGAACAACGCGGAAAGAAATGGACATAATTGGAAATTCATAGGAGACTCAAAGGTTGGGGAAATGCCAAGTTCACGAATGATACCGCAAAAAAAAAAGATGTTGGGTCTACACCGGGAAAGGGCATTTCAGTAACACAGACGATGGAGGAAGTGGTTAATCAATGAACATGCAAGATCTTCAAGAGAAATCAGCTGGCATGAAAATACATGAGGTTAGATAAGGAGACTGGGAAAATGGTTAAGAGGTTTGTGAATAAGGAATCGTCAAGAAGGTCGGAAGGTATCAGCCCAGTTCAAGATGGTTAGACAACGCATAGATGGGAAAATGGTTGATAGCATCCCCAACAGGAGTATCGCAACCAACCACCATGTTTAAACTCACAAGTTTTCTTTGTTTGAAACAGGGATGGATGCTATGTTCATATCAAAGCTTGGAAGGTTGAAATATTCAGGTATAATGCCCCAATTCTGCTTACGCAAAGGCTGTTGAGAAGATCACACATCACCACTAGGAAAAGCATTTCCTAGTCTGGGTTTTCAAGTTATATTTTGTTGTAGGAGACACACTTCCTAAATTGAGATTTTTTTCTAGGAGACGCACTTCCTAGTCTCGGTCATTTAAATTCATTCCTAGGAGACGCACTTCCTAGTTTGAGTCATTGAAGTTACACCTGTAGGAGACGCACTTCCTAAATTAAGTTCATTCATAGGAGACGCACTTCCTAGTTTGAATCATTGAAGTTTCACCCCTAGGAAACGCACTTCCTAGTCTGGGTATTTCGGGTTATATTTTTGCTTTAGGAGACGCACTTCCTAAATTGAGATTTTACCCTTAGGATATGCACTTCCTATTTGGTTCATTTAAGTTCATTCATAGGAGACACACTTCCTAGTTCGAATCATTACAGTTTCACCCCTATTACACGCACTTCCTAGTCTAGGTCTTTCGGGTTATATTTTTGCTTTAGGAGATGCACTTCCTAAATTGAGATTTTACCACTAGGATACGCACTTCCCTTTTGGTTCATTTAAGTTCATTCATAGGAGACACACTTCCTCCTAAGTTTATTTTTACCCATAGGAGACGCACTTCATCCTAAGTTTATTTTACCCATAGGAGACGCACTTCCTCCTAAGTTTATTTTTACCCATAGGAGACACACTTCCTCCTAAGTTTATTTTACCCATAGGAGACGCACTTCCTCCTAAGTTTATTTTTACCCATAGGAGACGCACTTCCTCCTAAGTTTATTTTACCCATAGGAGACGCACTTCCTCCTAAGTTTATTTTTACCCATAGGAGACGCACTTCCTCCTAAGTTTATTTTTACCCATAGGAGACGCACTTCCTCCTAAGTTTATTTTACCCATAGGAGACGCACTTCCTAAGTTTATTTTCACCATAGGAGACGCACTTACTAAATTAATAGTTCAGTCATAGGAGATGCACTTCCAGGTTGAGTCATTGAAGTTTCACCCATAGGAAATGCACTTCCTTGTCTTGGTCATTTAAATTCACCCTTAGGAAACACACTTCCTAGTCTTGACCATTTAAATTCATCTTTAGGAGACACACTTCTTAAGTTTGGTTCATTCAGGGTTTAGGATAGCAGACGTATCTGCTAGTCAAAGTTTTTGGTTTTACTCGTAGGAGACGCACATCCTAGCCTAGTCATTAGTTTACTCTCACCATTGCATCATTAGTATAAGTGATTTATAATATTGCTAACAATTCACAAATCTTCCTAGTGCAAACTGGGGCAGAAAATTTCCTTTGTTTTGTCTATTTTATAGCAGTCAGGAGCCCCTCTGAAAAATAGAATGACGATTTATTTTCGAAGTTGTTGTTGAGGCCAGTAGCCCCCCCTGAAGAACAGAATGGTGCTTTATTTTCGAAGTTGTTGTTGAGGTCAGGAGCCCCCCCTGAAGAACAGAATGACGATTTATTTTTCGAAGTTGTTGTTGAGGTCAGGAGCCCTCCCCCTGAAGAACGGAATGACGATTTATTTTCGAAGTTGTTGTTGAAGTCTCGCCCGCCTGAAGAAAGGAATGTCGATTTATTTTTCCAAGGTGTTGTTAAGGTCAGGAGCCCCCCTGAAGAACAGAATGACGATTTATTTTTTGAAGTTGTTGTTGAGGTCAGGAGCCCCCCTGAAGAACGGAATAGCGCTTTATTTTTTGAAGTTTTTGTTGAGGACAGGAGCCCCCCCTGAAGAACGGAATGTCGATTTATTTTTCGAAGTTGTTGTTGAGGTCAGGAGCCCCCCCTGAAAAACAGAGTGACGATTTATTTTCGAAGTTTTGAAGTTGGGAGCCCGCCCATACAACAGAGGAATACATTTCAGTCTTTACATTTTAAGTCCGGAAGTTGGGAGCCCGCCCATATAACAGAGGAATACATTTCAAGTCAGTAAAGCAGAGGAATACATCCGAAATCCCCAGCGGGAAACAACAAAAATCCCCAGCAAAGGAAGGCAGTTCAAGATTCGATGGAAAAAATGATGCGAAGCTCCCGAGAAGGAAATAAGCAGTTCGAGATCGACAGTCAAGGGAGAATACAAGACAAATCAGAAGTAAATAAATGCCAGAGGAGTCACCGGGAAATCAAAGCAACACGAGACACAAGAGCATGACTGAAGATCTAGATAAGATTTTGTAATTCATAGACTATAGTTTAGTCTAGCTTCTTGTTTTCTTTCAGCATGGTGTAATAAGGAGGTCGGAAAGCAGTAATAGCAGCATGTAACAGCAGTAACATTGCAGTCCCATGGTAGTCCCAGCAACCAAAACTTCCCGAACTACATTAACCTAATTCCCTTCTATCCAGGGATATGTAGGAAACCTTTGAAGCAAAGGTTCGGTTAAATCTTTTTCAAAAAATGCTTCACACAGAGTACTCGGATGGGCAAAAATCGCTCACTTTATCTTTGCACGAAAACTCTTCGTGTTTTCGGACAAAGAGGGGCAGCTGTAAGCACGTGAATTTTGCCCTATATGAGAATTACTCCCAAAAATTCAAAATAAAACAATTTTCCTTTTGTGTGCAATTTTGAGGATTTTGTGGCATTTTTGGATAATTATTTGTATTTGTCCATGCATGTTTATTTGTTAAATTAATAAAAAATACAAAAATATGTTGCATTTATATTTAGGATTTAATTCTACAATTAGGAGCAATTAAGTTTGTTTTATAAGAACAAAAAATCATAAAAATAATGTACGTTACATTTTTAGCATTTAATGTCCAAATTGTGTGATTTTATCGTAATTGCTATTTAATTGTGTGTTAATTGTTATTGAGAATTAATTTTCACTTTTATAAATTAATTTAGTTCTATAAGATAATTTAGGATTTTTAGAATTTAGTTTTAGTTTAAGAAAAAATAAAGGAAGAAAAAAAAGAAGCATGGGAAATAAGAAAAAAAATCGGATTGGGCCACCTTTTAATTTAAATCAACCAGGCCCAAACCAAATAAACTCCTACCGGGTCGACCCGACCCGGTCCGCCGCATAACCCCAAACAAACACCCCCTTTCTTCCATTTTTCATTTTTTGAAAAAAAAAACCCTAAAAAAACCCTAAAGCCATCCGCCCCCCTCTCTTCTTCTCCTTCTCCAAACCAACCCCCCAGCTCCAACGCCCCCCTCCCATGGCTGCCCCTTCCCCTTCGTCCCCATTGTCCCAAACGACCATCTGCTAAACGACCCCTCATCCTAAAACAACCATAGTCCATCGAGCTCCAGCTTCACCTGCTGCTTCTTCTGCTTCGTTTTCACCAGTCCGTCGACCTCTAGCCTCACGTCCAAACGACCCCTCCAGTTGCCGGAAAAACCAGACGACCACCTCCCTCCCTCGACCAAACAGTCCCACGACCACCATCGTCGCTCCATGGCCAGCAACCATTGCTGCTGCTTCATCTCCTCATCCTAAGCGACCACTAGTCGTCAACCCAGCTCACTTGTCCGTCGCCCAGCCACGCCGGAAACCACTGACCATTCGGTCATTTTCAGTGGTGTTCGTGGTCGCCTTCGTCGTCCAGCTTCATCGCCTGAAATCAACCGGAAAACATACAAAAAATTTCTGGGCAGATTCGAGTTATTTTGGTTTCAAAGTTTCCGGGCAGATTTTTTTCCGTTCGAGTTCGTCGTTGTTCCGATCCGGTACACATTTCTGAGATTAGTTCTGAGGTGACTTCAAACTGCAAAAAATGCTGAATTAAAAGGCTTAACAGCTTGCCTATTAAATTGTGTTCAATTAATGTATTAGAATGTAAATTAGGAAATATTGTATATGTTTATGCTCATCTTAAACATGTATTTACATTGTACAGCTATACTTAAAATTGGACTGTACTTAGAATTATTTTAAGTAGTTTTAACTGTTTTCTATATGCCTATGGGTACATGAATTGATAGATAGTCATTACTGGAGATTATTTTGATTTAGTTTAATTAGTGAAGTATAACTCTGAATTCATGAAAACCGGAATAGAAATGAGTCAAAGCTTGTGAATTTTTAATCATGTTAGTAATGGAGATCTGTAAATATTAGGCAGAATAAAAAATGGCCAGTAATTTCATAGAATCAGCAGGCCCACTATATTTTAAGTTAGGATCATAGTAGTAATTGCTAAGATCATTAATCCAATAGGCATGAGTTGAGTTTAAACAAGACGAGTTAACGATTAAGTTTAACAAACTTTCGAATAAGCATTAGTGATTAAGGTTAATTCCAGTTTCAAATAGTTGTAAATAATTAATTCCAACGGTTCAATTCATCTAACAATGTGAGTCTAAATTAGTTAGAGGATAATTAGTTTATTTTGGTAATATTATTTGTAAATTCCGTATTTTATTTATAATTTCAATTTTAGTAATATTCAATTATAGAATAAGGCATGAAACAATCTCCCTTTGTCTCGATTGTAATTTTCAGTTTGCATTTGTCTTAATCCGATAAATAAGTAGCGGCCTTTTCAAGCATGTAATTAATTAGATTTTTTTTATAGACGAACTTAAATAGAAAAAATGTAGTCACTTTAGGATTATCCTTTTAAAAAATAAACAAGATGAGCCTCGCCCAATAAAACGCACAAGTTGCGGGGCCCTCAATAATTGGTTAATAATTGTATAGACTTCGGATTCGGCCGTTTAGCAAATTTCACGGCCTTACCCAAAATAATGATACGCTAGTCTCTTTAGGTGCGTACTTTAAGTAACATTACCTTCTTAACCCGGGTGCACATTTATGTGACCCAAATCCAAATCTCAACAAAGTCAAAATGTGTCTCTAACCACGGGTGCATTGATGTGACGTGGTTCGAGATGTGTTTTCACGACGTTGTAATTCTCTGTTAAAATAATAATAGTAATAAAAGCGGTAAAGAGTTTAAAGTTTGCACATAAGTTCATAATTGTATAAAAGCAGATAATCAAGCCGAATATGACAGTTGAGCGACCGTGCTAGAACCACGGAACTCGGGAATTCCTAACACCTTCTCCCGGGTTAGAAGAATTCCTTATCCGGATTTCTGGTGCGCAGACTGTTAAACAGAGTCATTCTTTTCCTCGATTCGGTATTCAACCGGTGACTTGGGACACCATAAATCTCCCAAGTGGCGACTCTGAAATAAATAAATAAATCTCATTTCGATTGTCCTTTAATTGGAAAAACTCCCTTATCCACGTCGCTTTGCGGCGGCACGGGCGAAAAAGGAGGTGTGACAGCCTTATGTGATGCAGATAGAGGTAGAGCTTAACCTCGGAAGGTAGAAAGGTAGCCTTATGCAATGTAGAGAAATGCAGATGGAGGTAGAGCTTAACCTCGGAAGGCAAAAAGGTAGCCTTATGCAGAATGCAGATGGAGGTAGAGCTTAACCTCAGAAGGCAGAAAGGTAGCCTTATGCAGTGCAGATGGAGGTAGAGCTCAACCTCAGAAGGCAGAAAGGTAGCCTTATGCAGATTGCAAATGGAGGTAGAGCTTAACCTCGGAAGGTAGAAAGGTAGCCTTATGCAGTGCAAGAATGTAAAAGGACGATTAGTAGTAAGATCTCTTAGCTGATTACGACAATATGACTACTGGGGAAATTGTATAGGGATAGCAATTGCGGATAAGTGATGATTTTGAGAAGTTGTATTCTTGAGAGTGCATAAATATATCTAATGATATTGCGAATTGAGTACCTGCATCCAAAGAAAAATCGTGAGTTCTGAAAGGGGAAAGGTTAGTTCATCTTCCCCGGGCTCTTGACGTTGTATGTTATTGGGGTAGCGTCGCTAAACAACAACAATTCGGATAAAAGTTATGCATGCTTTAGTAAATATAACGTAAGTATATGATCGAAAATAGCTTTCTTTAGATGAACCAACGACTGCGACGTGGTTCAAGATATTGCAACCTCTTTTTCTATGGAATTTTGAGGGTCCTCCTCAAAATTCTGCCCCAGTTTGCTGAGCGGACATTTCTAACGGTTGTGCTGAATGACTAAAAAACATCTTTGGAATTTTGAGGGTCCTCCTCAAAATTCTGCCCCAATTTACTGGGCTGGTGCTTCTGGCGATGCATGAACTAAAATTAACTTTGGAATTTTGAGGGTCCTCCTCAAAATTCTGCCCCAGTTCCAATAGCGGAGAAAATGGAATTTTTATTAAATTATGACCGAACCCATAGGCTGCCTACGTATCCCCTCTTAAACGGGAATCATGTCAGGCGTAGTTCAAATTACATCATAGAGGGAATCATAAGTGGTTACACATAATATTGTTTTACTGCATCTGAATTGATTGTCTTTGGCCAAACTTCTCCATCCATCTCTGCAAGAATAAGGGTTCCTCTAGTTAGAACCCGGTGAACCATGTACGGACCCTGCCAATTGGGAGAGAACTTCCCCTTGGCTTCATCTTGATGTGAGAATATTTTCTTCAACACCAGCTGCCCCGGTGTAAACTTCCTTGGATTAACCCTTTTGTTGAAGGCTTTGGACATTCTGTTCTGATACAACTGACCATGGCAAACCGCATTAATCCTTTTCCCATCTATATCTGATGATACCCAGCGAAACAATCAACAAAAAACTGCAACTCATGCTTGGCGCAGTTATAAGAATGTGTATGTTAGGCAAGGGGAAGTCGTCTTTGGGACTGGGCCGATTGAGATCCCGGTAGTCAACACAAACTCTAACTTTCCCATCCTTTTTTGGAACTAGAACAATGTTGGATAACCATGTCGGATACTCTACTACCCTGAGAACTTTGGTTTTGACTTGCTTGGTAACCTCTTCTTTGATTTTCAAACTCATGTCAGGTTTGAATTTTCTGAGCTTATGCTTTACCGGCGGGCATGTTGGATCTGTTGGCAGTTTGTGATCTACAATAGATGTGCTGAGACCAGTCATCTCATCATATGACCAAGAAAATATGTCTTCATATTCCTTCAGGAACTCCATCTACTCTTTTTTTTCTGATGGTGACAGGTGAATACTGATGTGTGTTTCTTTGACATTCCCTGTATCTCCCAGATTAACGACCTCAGTTTCGTCCAAGTTAGACTTAGGCCTATCTTCAAAATTCTCAACTCCTCTAACAACCTCTTCTGGTATATCATCCTGTTCTGAGTCCGTATCTATTTGTTGCGTTATCTCGTTGCAAGTCACAATCGTTGGTTCATTATCAAGGCAAGTAATAGTAATGTTGTGTAAAATAAAGTGAATGATAGAAAAATAATAAGAGAGAGATATATAATAAACTGAAATGCTTCGATTAAATTCGTAATTGTTTTGAGTATCAGAGCTCTTTTCAAAATTAAAGACAATGCAGAAATAAAATCAGCTAGTAAAAAGTAAAGTGTGATGCATGGTGCTTTTGTTTAGCCTTGCTACCCCGAAGCTTTCTGGGCCTTGGTGGTTCTGATTGACCAATTGCTGAGGCGCTCTCCTCGGTTCACAACTTGTATAGAAGGGCCTTCCTCCCCTTCCTCTTCGAAAATAACACAGTAGTCCATATCATCATCCTCCAGGAACAGATTTTTCACGGCTGCCAATGCTTCATCTTCCTCCGACCCATATATAATATCTGCCGGCTGGAAAGTATGCTCTAAGTGAGGTATCAGATGCTCCAGTGGGTAGTAGGGACCGCGCCATGGTGGCGACCAGTGATTGAACTCCTCCCAAGTGTACTCATACCCCAAACCAAATGTAGTGCCATGTTTCTTCAGCTTGATGGGTTTGGCGATTCCCTGGAGGTTTTTGCCGAGTCCCTTTCTAGGTTCGTATCCACACCAATTCAGGATACTTTCAATCTTGTTATCCCACCATTTATCTTTGTCTATATCGTTGACTCCTTCAATGTGGTAGTATCTTTCTCCGCCTATTCTCCTTCTACCTCCAATCATCGGGATGGTCTGGCGACTATATATGGGGTTGCTACCATCGCCATGAATGATCAACTCTTTGTGATTCTATTCGAACTTCACTGCCTGATGTAGGGTCGATGCTACAGCTCTAGCGGCATGGATCCATGGTTGTACCAACAACAAATTGTAGGATGTTGGGACATCTATCACTTAAAAGTCAACGTCGAACGAGGTTCGCCCCATTTGCAAGCATAGACTAATCTCTCCGATAGTAGACCTTTAGGACCCATCGAAGGCTTTGACATTGATGGCCCCCTCTTTGATCTCGTGCAGGCTCTTTACCAATGTTCTGAGAGTTATCAATGGACAGATGTTGAGGCTGGAGCCTCCATCGATCAAGACTCTAGTGACGAAGTAATCCTCGTATTGCATGGTGATGTGTAGGGCCATGTTGTGACTCAGCCCTTCCGGCGGCAGCTCATCTTCGTGGAAGGTGATTTTGTGGCTTTCCAGTATTTATCCTACCATATTTGCCATTTTGCCTCCAGTTATGTTGCTGGGCACATAAGCTTCGCTCAATATCTTCATCAAGGCATTTTTGTGTTTGTCAGAGCTCTGTAGAAGAGCTAGGATGGAGATCTGTGCTGCCGTTTTGTTCAACTGTTCAACGACCGAATACTCATTAGCTTGTATTTTCCTCCAAATATCATCAGGACCAGTTTCAGTAGTCCGTTCCGAGGCTTGCTTACCGGACTCAGCTAGGTGCTCTGGAGTGTAAACCCTTCCTGTCTGGTCATACCCTGCGCAACAATTGCTTCTCCCATCTTGGTCTTTCCTTTCCTCCTTGCTTCGGCTGTGTAATCTCTTGGTATGGAATTTGAGTGGAGCAGTGTTATGTCTGACATTGCTACAGGAATGGGTACCCTCGGTGGTAACACAACAACTTCAAAGAGTACAGGTGCCTTTAGAGCCCCAAACTCAACCTCAACTGGCCCGGCGACCTTCGCAGAAGAAGGTGCTTCAAATTCGAGAGGTATAGACATGTTGACTTCATCGCCCCTGGAGGGCTGGTTCTGGACAACAATCTGGTTAAGTGTGACTGCCGGTTTCTTTAGCTCATCATCCTCAACAATCAATCCTATCGATTCCTTGGGGTCCCAGTCATCTTCGATCTCGATCATGTGAATATCCCCATCTCTGTGATCAGGCAAAGGGTTGTTGCGGACATTGGGAGTAGGCTCCTTTGCTACGATAACCTTATTGTCGATCAGAGTTTGAATCTTATCCTTCAATGAGTGGCACCCATCAATGGTATGTCCCTTCATGCCGGAGTGGTACGCACAGGTCTTATTAGGGTTGACCCACTGGGAAGGATTTTCTGGAGTTATGGCGGGGATAAGGGAGATGTAATCAGCAGCTTTAAGTTTCTCATACAACTGATCAATTGGTTCAGTGATGGCTGTATATTGTCTGGGAGGTCTGCGGTCAAAATTTGGTCTGGGTCTAGGGAAATTTTGGCGAGTGGGAGGTGATTGGTAGTGAGAGGGTTGGGCATTATAAGCTTGGTAAATAGGTGCAAGTTGAGAGTATCTGGGTGAAGTAGGTTAATATGTGGGAGGTGGAGATGATTGGTAAATGGGTGGTGGATTTTGGTAAGAGGGTGCAGATGCTTGGTAATTCAGGATAGGCTGATATGTAAGTGGAGGTGACGGGTAAGTGTGGTATTTTAGTGGCGATTTGTCTCCCTGTGCGACCATCACGACATTGACATCCTTCTTCTTAGACGTGCCACCGGACTATAAAGCCTTGTTGGTGGCCTGCAAGGCTTCAAGATTAGTAACCATACCATTCTTAATGCCTTCCTCAATTCTTTCTCCCAGCTTGATGATATCGGAGAATTTCTGGCCCCCGATCAGCATCAACCTCTCATAATATTGTGGGTCCTGAGCTCGAACGAAGAATCTGTTCATTTGTTCCTCCTCTAGGGCCGGCCTAACCTTAGCATCCTCTGATCTCCAACAAGTAGCATACTCGCAAAATGTCTCGGTAGGCTTCTTCTTCAGATTCTGGATGTAGAATACATCCGGTCCATTCTTTGTATTGAATCGGAACCTATCCATGAAATCCGATGCCATACCTACCCAGCTTGTCCATTTCTTGGGGTCCTAACTGATGTACCAGACTCAGGTGCACTTGAGATTGGTTGAGTGTGGTGGGGTATGGTATCTACGTAGATGGGAGTGTTGTGGGGGTGGTCGTTTGTGGTGTTCAATGGTTCAGGAATGAGTAGTGGAGTGTGACATGTGTTGCAGTGTTGAGCATGAGTGGGTTGCATCTGTGGTTGCGGGGTGTTCTGTGGAGGTGCGGGATTTTGAGAATTTGAAAAGTTGACATCAGGAGCGGTGAGAGTGAATGATAAATTTTCCAAGTTCCAAACTTGATCCAGTTCTTCTTGGAACTTCAACAGTTTCTGCTCAAGTTGGGCAGCAGTTTCCCCTGAGGAATCTCAATTCTTTCAATTTTCTTTCTGGTGCTTGAATCTCCCATTCTACCTTTGTTCTTGTTCCGGATAGGACTCGGAGGAGGAGGAGGTGGAGGGCCCTTGGATATCGTACTGTATGATGATGGTGCCATAATGCACGAACTAACCTTTGGGGAGGAGAATAAAAATAAAGAAAAACAAAAAAGGTAACAAGTTAGTGCGGGTTATGAGAAGGAAATGTTGCAATATTTAAGCATATTGTGCAAGAATATAAATCGCGTCATAATTTGGGTGCCTCGTTGTGCCCGAGGTAGGCCTAGCGACAAATTAATTTGGAGAACTCATAATGCTAAATACCTCATTTTATTGATAAAAATAAGACGACTCCAAAACGATGCTAAGTAACAGAAAATAAAATGTCACTAGTGGCCATCGGCCTTATTACACCATTAAAATCCAAATAAAAGACTCCTAACTACTTGGTCCCAGAAGGACCTTCCCCAGATTTGGTATCTTTATCCCCCTCGAACAGCTTCACCAGCTCGCGCAGTCCTAACAGCAGATAAGCTTGGGCCAAATGTCTGCCTGCATTCCCTTCAGCGTTTCAACAATCTTCAATCCTCTTGAGGAACTTTCCTTCTAGCTCCACTAGACCCCGCTCCAAATACCCTAATCGCTTGTTGGCCCTGACAGCCATATCCTTCCATTCCTCGATCAATTTCTGATGGGCTTCTTGTATTTCTCGATGCTCACTTTCACACTCTCGAATTCTCTTACGCAGTTGATTGTACTTAACCCGTGCTTCAGCTTTCTCGTTGATGATTCTGTGTCCGTGAATGAACCCAGCCTGACACATACCATTGTGATTATCTTCCAACCAACCCTAATAGTGTGGCACGCAAACAGCGTGATACCTGTCTGGATCAATAGATTCTTTCCCCAAAACGAGCTTGCAATGCCACATGTGTTGAGCTTGGCATTTGTGAGGGCTATCATCATCCTGGAAATCAGCCCTAAAGTGACTCATTTTGTCGACCCTTGGTATGATTTTCTTCCTTCCAGCCTGCCTCATGGCTTGGAGGGGAACATAGGGATAAGTTCCTCTTAGACCAATGAGTATGAGAAATGGTGCATCTCAGGATCGAACAATGAATTCTTCCGTAGGGAACCATTCGACCATCCACTATACTTGGTTTTCTTTTAGATTCTCAAATAGCTCCACCCATCTTCCAGCGTCTTCTGGCTGAGCGAACATGTTAGGTATATAATTCATACGCCTTCACTGATGGAAGGCAATGTGATCATCCTAGTCTCTGCGTAAGATCTCTTGTCGCTATTCTCCTTTCTGGAAGTGCTCCATGAGCCAGAGCAGAAGTAATAAATTGCATCCCTCAAAATGACTGGCTTTTCGCTGATAGTTGTCCAGAGCCCGGTATATCTCAACAACAATCATGGGCACTATACTAAAAGGCTGTCCGCCAATTCCTTCCATTAGAGTCTTGGTTACCATGGCCAGTCTGGTGTGGATCCTAGCCTTCTTCATAGGGAACACTATCAACCCCAGGAAACAAAACATGAATACAAAAACCCTTCTGTGAATATGCCCCAGTGAGGTGAGGGCAAATTCATCTGAGTAGGTGCGGTATGACTTGCTATGGCCGTACCTCTCGTGCATATAGTCGAATGAGATGTAGGAGTCTTTCAAATAGGTCAGGTATGGGTTCTTCTTCAATCCCATCATCTTAAGGAAACCCCTACCCTTGTGATTCTCTGGCATAAGCAAACCCAGAATCTCCCAAGGAATACCAGCTAAGCCTCGTATTTCTTCGAGTAAAGGAGTCATTTCAAGGTCCCTGAAGCGGAACACGGACCTGTCATTATCCCAGAACAGAGTTGCAGGCTCTATGATTTTGTTGTCAGGATGGATTTCTAGTAGAGAAGGCAGATTCCCTAAGTATTTGCGGATGAGTGTATGATCACTAGATTGGAGATCTTCCCACCAATTCAGCAGCCTTGGATGAATGTTGGTTACCATGCCAAATCTAGGGACTTCATGCCTCATTTTCTGCAAAACAAAGTGTTAGACCCCTACCCTGCCAAACTCGACTATTTAAACCAATAATTAGCATAAAAAGTATTTAGTTCTCCAAATAAATGCACTGAACGTGTAGGTGCCCGTTTGGGTTTCAGGGAAACCTGATGGACTTTGGACAAGGCTATCTTAATGAGTCATTATGTGGACAACATAACTGACTCGGCTAGGTTTGACCATGATGCATGCACAGTTAGATAGAGTAAGGTTTCTATCGGGGTATTAGACAGGTACCCTTGAGCGTACAACTCAAGAGGGGAAGGCACGGAACCGTGGCCTGCACCGCTGATCGACTAGTATTACCGCAAATACGCCTTTGCTGAATTTAAAGGGTAATATTATTGGAAGAGCGCAACTACTCATTATAAGCGTTGCTATGGTATTTGTTTGGCACGAGTGGAATATGATGTTGAAGATGCAGTTTACAAGAATGAAACAAATTGACATATATTTTCACGTTCATAAGATAAATGATTACAATAATTGCAGTAATTACAACAGTATTGAAATAAAGCAGTAAAGGAAAGCAGTTAAAGGAAAGAAAAGACATGAAGAGCCAAGTCAGTTTCGTAGTGAAAGAATAAAAACAGTAAATAAAGCAATTAACGAGATAGTAAAGTCACAAGCAACATGCAATGGTAAAAGCCTAAAGAATATCCCCAGCAGAGTCGCCATGCTGTCGACACCCCCTTTATCTAATGCGTGGAGTCGAAATCGGGTATACGGCATTGGGAGGACAACTCTATTCCCTTTCGAGAATTGGGTTTTGGAATTTGGAAGAGTCACCACCTAATGATTATAGTGCATTAGGACACTTTAAGAAAGGTTTGAGTTGGAAAATCAGAGTTCGGGGAAGGTGTTAGGCACCCCTCAAGATCTACTAGTGTGGTTCCCGGCCATGTTACAATTGTGACTTTACAAATAACCAATCAAGGCTCAAATAAGGACTTACATACAACATTGCAATTAGGTTGAAAACTTTTGAAGGTAAGTAGAGAGGGCAGAATTTTATAAAAAAAGATTTGAATAGTTTTACAAGAAGAGATGAAAGCAAATAAAGGGAGGGGGTCCTAGGTTTGTGATTAATATGGATCACTTCGATGCAATATCCAACAATCACTCCTCAGAAGAGGGGTCACACGTGATATTAGCGCACCAGTCATCATATCTATATTCTACCCTTCCCACCCCGTTGAGGTATTAAAGCGCGGAATGGTATCATTACTTATTGCATGCTATTACCCGTCGCAATCCTATCAATCTCGGAGGCATTGAGACTACTAATCCTGAAGGGGAGGAAGTTGGGGCTTTTATGGTTTTAAAAGGATAAAATTCTAGGGCGACAAACAAAACACATAAAGCAGATATGGGAAAACACATAACAGTTGAAAGGCTCAAATAAACCTCCTCAAGTCAGAAAAGCATAGAGTTTAGCAAGTCTTACATGTACTGATTAGGTCTGAACTAAACTTAAAAAAGCATGAGGCAGATTGATTTATTACATACTTTAGATAAGAAATCCGAATCGGACCTACCTGCTGGTTGGAATTGTCAAAGACTGATGCACTTATGGTTTTTACCCTAAAGCTTGCCTAGGTGAAACCTATAAGCATGATATCTAATAATGCAAAGTATACTGATTTTAAGGAAAAGCTTTACTGGTTTTAGAAAAAAAGGATCTACAAATTTTAAGACGGGTTTTAGATTCGAAACGAGGCTGATTCAATTAACTGATCCTATAGGCATGGTGTTTATATGAAGATCCAGAATTTTAGAATCGACTTACAGGAAATTGCAGAAAACCCTATAAACATGGTATCTATATGAGAATGCAGAAAATCTTATGGACATGGTATCTATGTGAGAATGCAGAGTTTCAATGATTTATAAAATGCAGAACTTTAAAACATAGTAATTCCTATAGGCATGATCTCTAGATGAGATACAGAATTTGATAAATGATAACCCCTATAGACATGATATCTACCCCTTGCATGCATAGTTCCCCACCCTTTTCCACTAGCCGACTCCAAATGTTTATTACAAGATTATTACAAACCAGAATTGATAAAAGAAAAATAAAATAAAATTACATCAGAAAACTAAAAGTCCCAACCAAGGAGAGCCTGATTCGTACTTCTGTCTGAAACATGAAGTAAACCAACTCCAAAGATCAAGTTCCAAAGCCTTTCTCTTATTTGGGATGTGTCAAAGTTTCCAAGAGTCTCAAAGGGGATCCAGGCAATGCTTACACCCCAAATATATTTCAGAATTAAGGACATAGTGCAGAGTGGAAGGGCCAGCCCTCAAATGTCCAAGTTCATAGGGAACTCAAGGTCCCAAAGCAAGGCTCATAGGAGGGGTCAGAACTTAAACTAAGAGTAGGTGCAAGTGCAGGGGAGGGGGAGTGATAAGCTGGTGGTCATGCCAAGCAACTTGAAGTACTGACACACCCCTAACCAACTTGTCATTTCAAGTTGAGGAGTTAGGGCTTATTGAAAGCCAGGCTCAGGCCTGGGCAGCCATTTAAGAGGCTACCAGATCATGAGCCTTAACTCAGCATACATAGGGGGTAAGGGTAGGGGATTCATAACAGAAATAGTAGACAAAGGAAAAGTGGGCAAAGGACATGATCATCAATAAAACATACTGACACCCTTTACTTGAGGTTAAAATTCCGTTCATGGACAACAACTCATGTTCCTATGCCCTGAATCCCCATTTACAAACACATAAAGGGTAAAGGTATAGGGATCAAACATTCACAAGAAAGTAAAGCAAACAGCGGCATATGAACATGTCAAACTTTGCAGGTAATATGCATAGATGTAAAGGTTCTAAGTAAACATATTAGGATGATTGCTAGGAACTGAATCAAGACATACCAGTAAAAGAGCAAGAGAAGGATGCAAATACAAAGTAGTAGTAGTATATTAGACTTGACTTTCAGCCAAGCTAATAATAAGCAGGAGCAGAGAACAGCAGTAGAGAAGAAAGCAAGAGGGAATGCAGGTTTTGAAAGTATTAGTAGTGTATAAGAGTATGCAATTCGAAGTGTGCTGTAAAAAGTATTGAATTGTCAGTCTCCAAAAGTGCGGAAAGGTAGTCCCTTTTATAGTGCAGAGAAGCAAGTAAGAAAGGTAAGAAAATAGTTTACAATCAATCACATAGAATTTTCTTTTAGCTAAGGGATTTGATTTCAAAAGGGTAGAAGGTAATTAAGGAAAGAATTTGATCAGAATCTTTTCCAAAGTAGTACAAGAAGGGAAAATACATAGGAGCTATTTAAGGAAAGAGTTTGATAGCAACACGGTTTGTGCAAATAAGGAAAGACAATCAATCAACAGTCAGTAGAATCAGAA
Organism: Nicotiana tabacum; assembly: GCF_000715075.1. Classification (NCBI taxonomy): domain Eukaryota; kingdom Viridiplantae; phylum Streptophyta; class Magnoliopsida; order Solanales; family Solanaceae; genus Nicotiana; species Nicotiana tabacum. Next base: position 218,540,087 of record NC_134101.1, on the reverse strand, counting down.
ATTGAGTTTTGGTATGAATGAACCTAACCAGAAAAGGTGAAGAAAGGTTTAATCAAAGAAAATCAGTAACAATCAATCAAACCCCATTAGAGGATTTCAGAATCAATCAATTAGTAGTTGGAAAAACCCCTTTTGAATAAAGAATTCCTCATATATAAAGCACACAAACATGTCAAACAAGAAAGAATTGTCATGCTAATTAGAAAGAATCTAGTATAGAAAAGTTCAGAGTTATAAACAAAGAGGCTCAAATTCACTACATAGACTCAAACTTAGTTTGAGAGAATCCGGGGTTCCATAATAGAACCCTAATCCGAGCACGAGATTAAATTTGCGAAAACCCCCAAATACTAGGGTTTTCGACTCGAATCAGATGTAGAGACGAGAAGACAAATAACTGAAACATGCTTAGAGGTCTCTTTCAGAGACTCATGAGAAAACAAACAGGTAAAATAGCAGGTTCGAAACAAACATAGTGAAAAAGCTGATTTGAAGCATAAAGAACATGTTTTAAGAAAAGCTTGGAACTTAACAAGTTCAGAAGACAAAGAGGTAGTGTAAACTCAAGGAAACAGTAGATGAAACATGTTTAGAAAGAACAAAGTCCAGAATAAGGCAAATAAGAACTAAGAGCTTAGTAGAAAATACAGTAAACGAACACATGAGTAAATGAACACATAAGATAAACGTGTGAAAACATGATATAGAAACCAGTAGAAGAAATTACGGAGCACAATAGAAGAACATGCAAAATAAGGAAAACATAAAGATACGGGAGAAGAACATGCTAGGTAGAAAAGCGAACATACAAACATAGCATAGACAGATTCACACAAAAAAACAAAAAAAAGAAGAAGCAGAAGAGTCAGAAAACATTTTAAGATTTTTTCAGAAACCATAAATCGAAGAGAAACAAATTTTGAAAGAAAAGATTAGGGAAAACGTTTCAAAACTTCAGTAGAACATAGATGTAGCATAGATATAAGAAAACAAATAGGGAAAAACCTCGAATAGCTTAGGGTTTCGGAGAAACCCTAGAAATGAGAAAAGCTTAGAAGAAAGTCCGATTTAAGTCTGATAAGGTCAGAAACAGGTTCAGAAGAACAAGAGCCACCAGAGCAAGGTCGGAGATGGCCGGAACCTTCGAATCTGTGAAGGTCTGAGTGAAGACCTTCAAGGTCTGGCCTCGATCCTTCGAGCATTAGGCATGCAAGAGGCGGAGGAGGTGAGTATAGGTCGTCCATGGCCTGAGAGGCCATGGATTCTGGTGAGTCGGAGGTTGAAGATGGGATGAGAGAGGCTAGAGTTTCAGGAACCTTTGAGAGAGTTTGAGAGATAGAGAGATGGGGAGTCTCGAAAGAATGAGACAGAGGGAAGGGGGTAGGTGAGGGTTTAATTATGGAAAGGGGTATCTGGGCCGTTGATTTTATTTGATCAATGGCTCAGATTAATTCGGAACTGGGCCGGGTTAATTTAAGGATTGGGCTGGGGCAGATTTGGTTGGGTCTTGGGTTAATTGGGTTGGGGCTAAATTGAGGCTAAAATTGAAATCCGAATGGGCTATAATTGCAATGAAATGAGGCTAAATGTTAAATAGCCAATTTTCCCTTTTTATTTTATATAAAATAGTTAAAATGATTTTAAAAGTAAATTAAAAGTACTGACCCAATTAATAATATATAAATATCAATTTAAAAATATTGAAACCAATTTTACAATTATAAAATGCTATGAATCTTAAAGTAGGCTATAATTGCAATTATATGCAATTTAGCTTCTAAAATACCAAATAAATTTGTAAAAATATTAAAAAATTATATTAACTATATTTTGGTATAAATATGGGAATAAAATAAATTATTCACCAAAACTGATGATTTTCGGAATAATTATGGATTTTGCACTACTAAAATAGACAATAAATTGATTTCAAAAATCTTAAAAATTATGAAAAAAATACCAAAACTCTTGGGGATTGCTTATATGTGAATGTACATGCTATTTTGAAAGTATTTTGTATAAAAATACATAGGGAAAAATTGGGTATCAACAAGCATATTGGAGGCCTAAGTACAAATATAATAAATAAGACTGAAATACATGATTTTTACTAGTTGACAGGTAAGGGCATGAATGACTAACATGGTGAAAGGCTTATACTAAAGTGCAACAGAATAGATACGACATGAGTATAATTATAAAAGCATGAAATATGCATGGTATTTGCAAGTTAAGCAAGTAGAAGGTATGAGAAACACAACATTAATTGAAATAGAGATCAATGGCAGAAGAATAGCAACAAGTCACATCAGATCTATAATTATGATAATAACAGTTCAAGGTAAAGACATGAACGTATACACGGAAGACTGATATCAAACATTATGCATGTCCCTCATCCTCACCTGCACGAAGATACCCATCGTGCCATGACCTCATGATAACACACAATCATAACAATATAAATAAAATGGCACGACATCGCCCTTTGTGCTTTTACTCTCAAATGATATGGCACGGCATCACCCTTCGTGCTTTTACTCTCAATAACATGTCACGGCATCACCCATCGTGCTTTACACTTTTCCTCACATGATAATGAATATAAAATGGCACGACATCACCCTTCGTGCTTTACACTCTTTCTCATATGAAAATGAATATAAAATAGCACGACATCACCCTTCGTGCTTTACACTTTTCCTTACCAAGCATATGAATATCAATAAAATGACAAGGCGAAAAGTATAAATAACATCGAGGAGAGTGTTCAACGAATATTCCAAACAAATTCTCAATCAATGCTTTACAAGCCAACAATGATTCAATGAACCCTTAAGGGCCATATAATTCAAGTACTTCCATAAATCCCACAATTTATCAACAAATCAAGTATGGAATGTAGCATCTCAAAATATTGACCATAGCAATGTATTAATGATTATGCATAGAGATGACCGAATTAGACGCATCAATGTATTCTCAGAATTCCATCAAATTTGATCAAGTTATATTAGGCTAAGTCTCGATTCTAACATTTAATACTATGTTCTCAATATCTAAAAGTCAAGTGAGGCATGAAGCAAGAAGGTCACAAAATTCTACAAACACAAATGTAACATAATCCACCGCCGAGCATGATTAACCCTGACACATATACACTCGTCACTTCATATATGTATCACCACCGCATGTAGCAAACAATGACAAGTAGGAGGAAAAATTTCCTCAACAAAGTTAAGCAAAACACTTACCTCGAACAAGCCAATAACAATACCGAGCAAGCTAAGTGATGCTCCAAAAATGTCATCATGCATGTAGATACCTCCGAACGGCTCAAAACTAGCCAAAAGCAACTCAACTATATCAAATAAAGCCCAAGGAAACAATTTCAAACGATAAAGATCGAATCCCAAATCAAATCCCAAATTCGGCCAAAAATCACACCCGGGCCCACGCCTCGGAACCCGACAAAACTCAAAAAATCCGACAAACCCATTTAATTACGAGTCCAATCATAATAGTTTCACTCAATTTCGACTCTAAATCGATGTTCAAAACTCAAAAATTCATATTATGAAACTTTAGGCCAAAACTCCTAATTTCCTCTTTAAAATTCATTAACCAAATGCTAATATCAAAGATAGATTCATGGAATATAACCAAAACTGAGTAGAGAATACTTACCCCAATTCATATGGTAAAAATCACCTAAATCACAACCCGAATGCTCCAAATTAAACTACGGACCTCCAAATCACAACCCCGACGCGCTCCTAGGTCCAAAATTATCTAACAGAGCTAACAGAACCATTAAAAGTCCAATCCGAGGTCGAATACTAAAAAGTCAAACTCGATCAACTCTTTCAAATTTAAAGCTCCCTAGTTGAGAATAATTATTTATTTTAAAAATTCTAGAACTTGAAACTTTCTCTTTCTAGAATGTGAGCTCTCCTCTAAGACAATTGATATGGTGAGGAAAGCTAAATCTGGAGGAGGAAGGAGTACCGTACAACTATATACAACTGGAAGAGACCTAAAAAGAGTGCCACAGTCATCGGAAGCAAAGAAATTTTAGAATGTTAATGCAATTCAAGGAATAACACTGCTAGATTTGGAGAAAACAATAGACGCATCATCAACAATAGCGGAGAACACACCGATTACGAAATTCTGGGCAGATCAAACAGAAGATGTGGTAAGTGAATCGGAATTACTTGAGAAACACAGCCATGAAAAAACTCCTAAAACATGGGAAAACTGGAGTAAAATTGTAGGAGAAGGGGAAACTAGTGAAAAATATGATCTATCTGGGAAGAGAGAGGAACAAGTGAAAGGGAATGTGAAAATTACGATGGATGATATTAAGGATGGGATAATTTACTCAAAATCAGCTATTATTTGCTATGTTCTAGGGTCAAATCCCTTACAAATAGTAATGGAAGGATACTTTAAACGTGTATGGGGATTGCTGGGAATTGATAAAATTACTCAGGTGAATCAGGGTGTATTCATAGTAAGATTTTATTCATGGGAGAGTAAGGAGAAGGTGGTAGAAGAAGGGATTAGAATGTTTGATAAAAAACCAATGGTGGTGAAGCCATGGAGACCGAACATCAAATTTAACAAACAGGTGGTTGATAAAATTCCTGTGTGGATTCGCTTAATGAACTTAGATACCAAGTGTTGGGGGTAAAGTGCACTAACTAAAATAGCAGGGATAATAGGAAATCCATTGAAAACAGATAGAGCTACTAAACAAAAACAGAGAGTACAATTTGCAAGGATTTTGGTGGAAGTGGGAACAAACCAGAATTACCCAGAAGTAGTCATATTTGAAAATGAATGTGGTGCACTTATCGAGTACGAGGTGAGATATGAATGAAAGCTAACCTATTGTACAACATGTGGCTATTATGGGCATGCCATTAAAGAATGTAAGAAACATATAAGAGAGGATAAGGGAAGGGAGAGAAGCATCAAAGAAATGGAGAACAATAACCAAACAGATCAGAAGGGAATACCAGAGAAACAACAGCAAATTGAAGCAAGTGAAAAAAATTCAATTGAGCAGAATGCAGGAACGCAGCAGGAAAGGCAGTAGAAGGAAACAGGGGCAGGAAAAAACAATAAGGAACGGGAAAAATGGCATGTGGTGCAAGGCAAGAAAGCACGAAGAAATAGTGGAAGTACTCAGAATAATTATGCTGTGGGTACACATGTGAGCAATAGGAACAATGGAACCAAAGAAGGAGAGGAGCAGGCAAAAGATAAAATAAATAAAAACCAAATAAACAGTAGCAAAATAGGGCAGGTTGGGGGGCCTCAACCCCACCTCCCTAATAGATAGGATTGGCTTTTGGAATACCAGGGGCCTAAACTAATGCTGTAGGGTGGGCCGGACTGGGACCGGTACCGGACTGAGCCCGCTGTCCTAACGGGCTAAACGGGTCTGACGGGCTGGTCTTGGTGGGCCGGTCCTTAATGGTGCAAAAAGCCTGTGGCGGGCCGAGTATGGTAAAAGAGCCCATGAGCCTGGGACCGCTAAGCCCGAGACCGGCTGGCGGGCCTGGGTCGGTCTTACCGGGCCTAACGACTACTTTTTAATTTTTTTTAAAAAAAATAGCAACGGTCAAAAATTAAAATTATAGCCGTTGGGCTGCAATTTTGACCGTTTGGGAGTTTAAAAAATAGCCATTTGGCCCCCAAACTTTATTTTAACCCCAAACTTTATATAATTACACTTTTTTCCAATTCTCAACTATAAATACCCCCTCATTCTTTTATTTTTACTCACCAATTCATCAATCTCTCTACTATAATTGCTTATTTTATTGTTGAAATTTCGTGAAAAATTGTGAAGTTGGTGAATTGAAGTATTCAAGTCTTCAACGATTTTCAATTTTCAAGAAGTTGTTCGGCAATTCGATAAACGCGTTCCAACTCTTAAGTTTTAATATTATCGTTTTATTAGTTTTATTTAGTATAATTATAATTAATATGGCATTTTCTTTGAAAAATATTTTTGGTGGTAAGGGTAAAGCTAAAATTGGTGAAAGTAGTGGCCAACCTACTACCCTTCCCTCGGCTCCCCGACCCAGACCCGGTAGACGTCCTGCTGCTCCTATTATTCTTGATAGTGATAACCCCTGTTTTCAATTTTCCAATAGTCAATTTTGCCATAATGTTGCACCAGGTGAAAATTTAGATGATGAAACTATGAATGCTCTTTATCCTAATGAAACTATCTTTGAAAATGAGGATGAAGATGAAACCCAACCGGATTTAGATGATACACCTACTAGTCCTTTTAATAACCCAACTGATGTACCACCCGACCCACCTGTAGAAACCCCTAGTTTTAATAGACAACCTCCTGAACGCCTAGAAACATCATTAGTTTGGAATTTGTTTACTCAAGTAAGAGAACAAAATAAGGCTAAGTGTAAAACATGTGGGAAATTACTGGCGCATAAATATACTGGAGACCGTAGCGGCACGGGTAGTTTCATTAGGCGCATAAAAACACACCCTAGAGATAAAGCTAGATATTTAGAAATGAAAACGCAGCTAGAGGGAACACATGTAGATTTTGATGTTAACCCTAGTACAGGTTCAAATCTAGTTCAACTAGGAATTAACACTATGACCGGAGGTATTTTATATTACGATCCAAATAGAGATCGTGAAGAATTAGCAAAGATGGTTACCGTTATGCGCTTACCCTATTCTTTTCCCTCTAATCCTAATTGGGTGCATTATATTAGAAGAGTTTTTAATCCTACTTATAAAGGTTGGCCTCGCGCAACAGTTAAGAGCGATATTTATAAATATAAACATGAATATGAACAATATTTGCGGTATTTATTTACTCATATAAGTAATCGAATTTCTATTACTACTGATATTGGTAGAAGTGGTAATGATTGTGATTATCTAACTGTTACAAGTCATTGGATAGATGAGGAGTGGACAATGCAAAAACGCATTATTGCGTATAGAATAATTAATTCATGTCACACAGGTAAGTTTATAGCTAACACTGTTGCAGATATTTGGGGGGAGGAAGACTAAGAAAGATATACCATTTTTGGTAATAAAAATTATAAGACATGCCCTTGAATATCTTTTTGCAATATTATTTTTGTCTTTAACTTGCAATTATTTATAAGCTATAATATATATACATAACATACAATATATACTACAAGAAAATATATAAGGTAATATATATACATAACATACAATATATACTACAAGAAAATATATATATATATATATATATATATATATATATACACACACACATAACATACAATATATACTACAAGAAAATTTATAAGATAATATATATACATAATATACTATATATACTACAAAACAAGATTTTTCAAAATTCAAAATGAGGGCCCCACCCCCAATGACCACCAACGGCCATATTGTACTTTCTTATTAATTTATTATGCATGGCAATTTAGTTTACTATTGTTTTGTTATTTTACTTCACAATCGTCAAACACTTTAATAATTAGACTTCTACATATATATTACATATATATTATTTATATAGCCATGATATGGTTTACAAGAAATTGCCTTAAACAAATTTTTTTTTTAAAAAAAGTACGAAAATAAAAAAAACCCGTTAGGCCCGCTAAGCCCACGAGCCCGGCCCGTTTAGCCTAGGACCATATGAGCTTAGGCCCGTCACGGGCTGGTTCCACCCTTTGAGCCCACGAAGCCCGGGACAGCGAGGCCCGGGACTGCTAGAGCCCAGGCCCGCTAAGCCCAAGCCCGTTAAGGCCGTCCCGTTTGGCCCATTTAGGCCCGAGCCCAACCCAGAATACATCATTACCCTAAACAGACCAACTAAACAGAAGGAATTTAACTTATTCCTTTACAGATAGCAGATTGGAATGTTTGGGCTCTTGGAAATAAAGATTAAGAGAGCTAAGAATAACAAAGCTGATCTCAATCTTTGCACAAGATGGTCTTATACAACTAATCACTCAAAACATAATGCAGGGAGAGTATGGATATTGTGGATGCCTCAAATCTTCACTATGCAGGTAGAAATGGTGACAGAACAGTTAATATATAATATAATCACATATAGCAGCACAGGAAAGAAGATGAATGTTACAATGATCTATGGTTTTAATGATCAAGCATTAAGGAATGAGCTATGGAGAGATATAAGAAGGATAACTAACCAAGTTAGAGGGGCATGGGCAATAATGGAAAACTTTAACTCTATAATCAATCAAGAGGATAGAGTGGGAAGTTAGGTGACATATGCAGAAATTAAAGAATTTAAAGAATGTGTGGAATATTGTGGATTAAAAGAAATGAAATCATCAGGCTGCTTTTATACATGGAGTAACAAGCAAGAAGGTCAGGACAAAGTACTTAGCAGAATTGACAGGATATTCATCAACAATAAATGGGTGAATAAACTGCCAGCTGCTGAAGTACACTATATGCCAGCAAGGGAGTATGTTCATAGTCCTGCAATCATACAATGGGAAGGGATAGGTAGTCCTAAAAGGAAGAATATTCAGGTACTATAACAAGTGGAGTATGGATAGATCTTTCATGAGCAGGGTGGAAGGAGGCTGGAGACAACAAATACAAGGATAAAAAATAATCAGGTAGTTGAAAAACTGAATAGACTCAAGAAAGTACTAGGTGAGTTAAACAAAGACAGATTTAGTGAAGTGGAGAAAAAGGAATATGGCAGTTGGAAGAGGATGATGGAATGCCAGGAGAAAATACAAAAAGAGCCTAGAAATGAAAGACTAAGCAAAGAAGAGAAGAAACTGGCCAATAAGTATATATATTGGAAAGAGGCAAAAGAAAAATATCTACAACAAAGAAGTAAGGTGCAATGACTGAAGTATGGAGACATGAATACTAGGTATTTCCACTCCGATATCAAGACAAAGGGAGCAGCAACTAGAGTATTCACCATTCAAAACATCCATGGGGAAAAAGTTCAAACAACAGAGGAAGTAGCTGATGCTTTTAAGGAGTTCTATATGAATTTACTGGGCACAGATAAGAAGAACAAAGACCATGTAGTAAGCAAAATAGTGCAAGAAGGACCAACTGTCTTAGAAAACAAAGAGCATAACTGACCAAAGGCTTTACAAAGAAGGATGTCAAAGAGACATTGTGGGACATAGATGGGACAAAAGCACTAGGACCAGATGGGTATGGAAATCAATTTTTTAAAGATAACTGGACTATAATTAGAGAGGATACATTGATGCAATATTGGAATTTTTCCAATCTGGAAGAGTGCTCAGAGCTATGAATAGCATAATAATAGCACTCATACCTAAGTCTTCTCATGCTGCAACAGTGGGGGACTACATGCCTATAGCATGCTGTAATGTGATATACAAGATTATTTCTAAGATGATGTGTAATAGATTGAAACTGGTTCTACCAAATATCATTTCATAGAATCATAGTGGATTTATGGCAGGAAGGACAATAGTACAAAATATCTTGATATGTCAAGACCTAGTCAAACTCTACAACAAAAAGAATACTACAAAATGTTGCTTGATATATGTGGATTTCAAGAAAGCTTATGACTCTATAGAATGGAAGTTTGTAGAGGATATGTTACATGCACTGAATTTTCCTGAACGGTTTATAAGATGGATTATGGAATGCATAACTACAACCAGTTATAACATCAACTTGAATGGAGGATTCTATGGAACTATAAAAGAGAAAAGAGGACTTAGGCAAGGAGACCCAATTTCACCCCGATTATTTGTGATTTGTATGGAGTATTTTACAAGAGTGATGGGGCATGTATCTCAATAGAAAGAATTTAGATTTCATACTAAGTGTAAAGGATTATAACTGACACATTTATGTTTTGCAGATGACATGATATTATTTAGTAAAAGGGAGTATGCTTCTGTAATGCTCATGTTAAGGAGTCTCATGGCCTTCTCAAATGCATCAGGGATGACAGTAAATGTATATAAGCCAAATATTTTCTGTGCAAACATGAATAGAAGGGATATTTAAGATATAAGTAAGATGACTGGCTACAAAAGAGGTAAACCACCATTCAAATACCTAGGAGTACCTATATCCCCAAAGAAGTTGAATGTAGTAGATTGTGAAAGTTTAATAGACAAGATCCTAATAAGAATTAAAGGTTGGGGGTTCAGAAACCTACCATATGCAGGGAGAACTCAGTTGTAAATACTGTGCTATTGCATCTGCACACATATTGGGCATCTATTTTCATAATGCCAAAGAAAGTGATGAAAGCAATAGTAGCTATATGCAGGAATTACTTATGGGATGAAAAATAATTACTAAAAAATCTCCTTTGGTAGAATGTGATACAGTTGGCAGACCAAAAGAAGAGGGGGATTAGGGGTACAAGAATGTGTGGCATGGAATGAAGCAGCAGTAACAAAGTATGTATGGAATATTGAACAAAAAGTGACATTTTATAGGTCAGATGGGTGAATCACATTTATATAAAGGGGAAAGACCGGAGGCAATATCAATCACCACAGGACTGTGCATGGTACTAAAAGAGATTTGTGACATTAAAACTAGCTTTGAAACTGGTTTTGAGCAACAAAGATGGAAGGGAAAGAATAAACAATACACAGTTAAAAAAGTATATAAATGGAGAAGAGGAGAAGTACCTAAATAGCCATATGCTAGATGGATCTGGAACAGATTAAATATGCCAAAACATTGCTTCATAGGATGGCTGATTATGAGACAAAGACTGCATATGATAGAGTAAGCCATAAGAAGACATGTCTTCTGTATGGTATGCATGATGAAACAGTTCAGCATTTATACTTTGAGTGCCAATTTTCATGTAGTATTGAGGAACTTGACAGCTGGCTGGGAATAAAGATCAACCAACCAAATCAGCAAAACATATGGAGAAAGATATGAAGATGTATAAAAGGAAGAATCTGCAGAGGATTTGTGACTTCAATCATTACAACAATCATGTATAGAATATGTGGAAGAGTATTAAAGAGTATAGTAAACATAAAATACAGTTTATAGTAGACAATAGGAAGAATAGGAAAGAAAAAGAATGGATAAATCTTTTGTACATATAGTACACTATAGAGCAGACCTACCTAGTAGGGATGCATAGAAGGAATATACAATTAGAGGTAAGCTAAAGTAGAATAGCTTATAGTTTATAGTATAGTTATAAACTTGTAAATATTTTTGTCAGGTGGAGATCAATAAAAATTTTCGTTCACCAAAAAAAAAAGTTGAGAATCAGTCCCGAATAACCTGAAAACTAAAGATGACGATTCATATAAGTCAAAATACATCATACTCACGCCCCTAAAATACTGAGCGAAGTGTAAATACTCAAAATGACCAGTCGGATCATTACTATTATGAACCTATTCATTGGTTAGTGAGTAAAAAAATAATGGAAAGATAAATCGATAGTCCATTCCATTGTACAAACAAGATTAGTTGGCTGTATATGGAAAAGAGTACAAAATGGGAAATAAAAAGAGAATATAAATGAAATACTGCTCTTGTAGCTGAGCCACGCCCGTTATAGTAAAAAATGGTGGTTTAATTATGTTGCCCATCGGGTGTTTGTTGGACTTAAATAGCACTGGCCCGTTATCTTTCCACTGCACAAAGCAGGAGTTTTTCGTTGCTCTGTGAAACTAGCCTCACGCAATCCACTCCACTCTAGGAGCCAAAAAGCCCATATTTTTATTTGGGCCACATGACTCAACTCCATGCTTGGATAGGGCAAGCAGACATTAACTATTCGAAGCCCAGCCTTCAAGATCAACCTAACATTCCACCACATTATTGCCCCTACTTAGGTTACAAGCCCACGTTATATGGCTCGACAATGAAAGATCCCATGTCATTCAATTATATAGAAACAAAAGTCATTCTTCAAAATGATGTGGGAAATTTGAATGACGAGGCCTTTTATTAGACCCTAGCTTTCTCTCTTGAGCGAGAACCATCTCGATTCGCCTAGCAACATTGGCAGCCATCTGAAAGGAAATATCATCCCCCGGTCTTCTTAGCCATCTGTAGCCTGATAATGTAGATGAGTCCATCAATAAATCTCTTCACCCTCTCCCTCTAATTAGTAGTCATACTACCCTACTAGAGATGCTCAAACTACCTGCAATAATCCTCTCTCAGTGTGATAGGGAGGAACTTTTCTAGAAAAACTATGAGAACTGATCTCAAGTAAGAGTAGGCGACCCAGCTGGTCTAGTTAGCATATAATCTCTCCACCAGCTCTTGGAAGAACCCGTCATCTGAAACATAGCAAAATTAACCCCATTGGTCTCAACTATACCCATGATCCGCAACACCTCATGGAAGCGGTCAAGATAATCATGTGGTTCCTCAGAAGGTGCAGTACTGAAGTGAACTAGAAAGAGTTTAGTAAACTTGTCCAATCTCAATAAATCCTCAGAAGACGTGGTGGGCCTATCATCGGCTTGTGCCACAATAACCCGATGAACTATCCTGACTAGCGGGACTGCTGGAATCTGATACTAGGGAGCCATCTGCTCCGGAGTGTGAGTAGCGAGAGTCTATGCTCCTTCCCCAGCCTGAGAGACGGCTGGTTCCACCGAAAATGTACTAGCTTGGGCCACACTCTCTATAAGGCCCATCAAATGAACTAGAGCGTCCTAAAACACTGAAGTAGTGATGAACCCCTCCGGGACCTGAGCTGGTCCAACAGGTACAGTCTAAGCTGGAACCTCCTTATCAAAATCTACCTGAGGCTCCACTACTGGTGCTGCTACTCGAGCTCCAGGTTGAGCTTTGCCTCTGTCTCGGCCTCTGGTGCGACCTCGACCTCAACCTCTGGCGCGACCTCAGCCTCGACCTCTGCCACTGGGGGCTCCGGCTGTTGTCCAGCTGTAGATGCAGTACTTGTTATCACCATCTGCGAGAGAACAAGAATAGAAGAGTTCAATCATCAATGATAGAATAAAATCGTACGACAGAGAAGAATATAAGTGAAATTGTTCCTAGACTTCATAGCCTCTAGAAGATAAGTACAAACGTCTTCGTACCGATCATCCAGACTCTACTAAACTTACTCATGAATCGTGAGACCTAGGTAACCTAATGCTCTGATCCAACTTATCACGACCTGAAATTCTCACTATCAAGATCGTAATGGCGACTAACATTCCACTCGCTAGGCAAGCCAACGTTAGTGTAAATAATTTTCCATTTTAGACATATCTAGTACTTAAACCGATTTAAACTGAATAAAGCTGAAATGAGGTGCAAAAAGGTAAAACAACCAAAAATGTCTAAGTATAATCCTGGACCTGGAGTCACAAGTGCGCGAGCTTCTAGAAGTTCTATAAATAGAGTCTGAAATAAATATAACTATTTTGAATGAAATGAACAATAAATGAGGAAGGGGACTTCAAGGTCTGCGGATGCCAACAGATCTACCTCAAGTCTCCAAACGTGATAATTAGAGCTGATGTGCCTCACGTACAGCTTGGACTAGTACCAAAATCTGCACAAGAAGTGTAGAGTGTAGTATGAGTTCAACCGACCCAATATATTCCGCTATGTGTCGAGCCTAACCTTGAGGAGGTAGTGACGAGGTATGACAGGACACTCACGTAATTAAACTTGAACAAACAAAGATATATGTGCAACATAACAACAAAAATAGATAAAATACGTATAATTGGGAAGGGATATGTGAAATAGGAACAAGATACGATAGCTACAACAGGAATGACAACTTAAGACAGTCAAATAAATCATCAACCGATGAAAACGAATAAACATTATGAATAAAAACGGCACGACACCACTCATCGTTCTTTTAATCTCAACCTCACCATGAAATGATAATAATGGCACGGCATAACCCTTTGTGCTTTTACTCTTAACTTCTCCATGGAACGATAAATACGGCACGACATCACCCTTCATGCTTGAACTCTCTTCCTCGCCATGTATTAATCAATAAATAAAGCAAGAAACGACACAACATCACCCCTCGTGCTTTAACACTCTCCTTTACCATGATGTAATGAATATAAAAATTTGGGAGATAGAATAAGCAAGAATAAATCTTACGCCAATAATGGTTCCAAGATACCAAACCTCAACTTCCAAAAATACTCAACCGTCACAAATAGTTCATAAATGTGGAAAGAACGATCAAGTGAGTAACAAACTAATCTAAGCATGAATATTCTAATTAAGAATGAAATAAATTACAAGAAAACAAGTCCCACCCGCATGCTTTAACCCAACAACAATGCATAAGTATTCGTCACCTCATCACATATACGTTGTACACACACATTTAAACACGTAGCAAATAGGCAAACAAGTCCTAATCCCTCAAGTCAAGGTTAACCACGACACTTACCTCACTCCGCACTTGACTCAAAGTCTAACCACGACCTTGCCTTTCGAACAAGCCTCCAAATCAACCAAATCTAGCAAATTATTAACCAAACGATTCAAAATAAGCCTTAGGAACTACCCACGAATGAAAGAGGTTCGATTTAGATCATTATTTAAAAAGTCAACAAAAGTCAACCTCGGGCTCGCTTGGTCAAAAACTGAAATTCGGAGCAAAACCTGATTACCCGTTCGCCCCCTAGCCCGATTATATAATTTTTTCGCAATTCGACCTCAATTCTAATCTAGATTTTTAATTTTATAAAAATTTCTAATTCTACCCAAATCACCAATTTCTACCATGAAAATCCTAGATTTAATGTTGAAATCTTATGAAATGTAGTGGGTAATTAAAAAGAAGGTTAGAGTCACTTACCAATGAGACAAAGACTGCTTATGTGAGACTCCCCCAGTCAGCCCATGTTCGCAATGCGAAGCCTTGTTCGCAAAAGTGTTGCAAATGTGAGACTTGCAACAAAAAAACAGTAACAAATGAGGCATCAATTATTCTACCAAGTCCGAAATTTCTCTGTGGCCTATCCGAAATTCACCCGAACCCTTAGGGTTCCAAATCAAATATGCACACAAGTTCAAAAATATCATATGAACTCACTCTCATGATTAAAACACATAAATAATACCTAGAACTATGAATCGAACACCAAAAGGAATGAATTATTTTCAAAAAAACTTAAGAACTTCCATTTTAACAACCAGACGTCCGAACCACGTCAAATCAACTCCGTTTTATATTAAATTTTGCAAACAATACATAAACATTGTAATGAACATATACCAAGTTTTGGAACTAAAACCTGAACCCATTAGAAATAAAGTCAAAACTTCTGTTTAATTTATAAATTCTTTAAACCTTTAATCTTCAAATTTTCAACAAATTTTGATAACTCAAACTAGGGACCTCCAAATTTGATTCTGGGTATATGTCCAAGTCCCAAATCAAGATACAGACCCACCGGGACTATCAAAATACGAATCCGAGTCCGTTTGCTGAAATTGTTGACCGAAGTCAATTCAAATAATTTTTAAGGCACGAATTCACATTTTATTCAATTTTTCACATAAAAGACTTCTAAAAAAAGACACAGACTGCGGACGCAAATTCGAAGAAGACTAAAAGGAGCTATTTGAGGTTTCGAAATAGAGAATTAAGGGTTAAAGCTCCATATGACCTATCGGGTCATCATAGTACAAAATGTGAAATAAAAAGAAAAGAAAGATGAAGTAGTGCTCTTGGAGCTGAATTGGGATGACTGAACCACGCCCGTTACAGTAAAAAGTGGTGGTTTAATTAAGTTGCCCATGAGCCACGTCTACAATAAAAAGTGGTGGTTTAATTAAGTTGCCCATGAGCCACGTCCGTTACAGTAAAAAGTGGTAGTTTAATTAAGTTGCCCATCAGGTGTTTGTTAGGGTTAAAGCTCTAGATGACCCAATGGGTCATCATAGTATAAAATGTGAAATAAAAAGAAAAGATAGATGAAGTAGTTCTCTTGGAGCTGAATTGGGATGACTGAGCCACGTCCGTTACAGTAAAAAGTGGTGGTTTAATTAAGTTGCCCATCACGTGTTTGTTGGACTTGAATCTAAAACCAGCCTCACGCAATCCACTCCACTGTAGAAGCCAAGAAGCCCATATTTTCATTTGGGCCACATGACTCAACTCCATGCTTCTTGAAGATCAAGATAATTCCACCACATTGTTGCCCCAACTTGGGGTACAAGCCCACATTACAAGGCTCGGCAATGGAAGATCTCATGTCATTCAATTATATAGTAACAAAAGTCATTCTTTAACAACGATGTGGGAAATTTGAATTAGATATGTCATATGTTTTCTTTTGCTAAGTAGTGACAATGAGATTACTATCGGGGAAACAAAAAAAAATGAGATTACTAATATAGGAAGAGAATTAATGAGTGATGAATACATATAAAAACTTTGCTAAAACAATTTCTTTATCTTTAGATCTCCTTGGAATCTTTTGTAATATGTAAGTAACATTAATGTCTTTTGGTTTTAGCACTATGGGCTCAACACTTAAGGTTTTGAGCATTGAGCCATTATAAATTAAAAGTTATGATGTTCATATATATTATTTTTGCAATTTAATGATTTATATATATAAATTTATATTGCACATGAAAAGTACCGAGTTAAGATGAACCCGCAACTCGAAAGCTGTTTCCGTCCCTGATTAGGGTCCAACTAGATCCGAATTCGCATCGAAAAATTCTACATTGGGAATAAAAACGCTCTCTAACAGAGGAGCTTTTAGATCTTCCACTGTATAGTACCACTTTTATCTGGTCTATGCACGCTACTCGCTAATAATATTTTCAACATATTCTAACCAAAGTAAATACTCCTATCTTGTAATTCCAGTGCTTCTACTGAATTTAAAAGAAGGAAATAATTGGAAATTAGGCCATCCTCTCATCACACTATTTTAAGCAATATGAGATTGTATTTCTTATGGAATAATTAAATCTACACAAATGTAATAAAATCTACCATGGAGAGACTTTATCGTGCTTCCAAAGAGGCGAATTTTTTTAATGAAATTGATACTACATAAGATTTATTATTTAACCACTATTACGATAAATAAGAATATAAATACCATAAAGTTTCTTTTTTCTATAATAATTACTGCAATTACACTGTTGAGTTTAATCAACTTCACATGCTTGGTAATGGGAGCTCGAATTAGTACTAAAAAATCATGGACTTGAGATCACTCAAATCCAATTACAAATTGATTGTTGTACAACTAGTAAAACAATCTAATCGAAGAACCTATTATGGAACTTATTTTCTTTTTTCTCCTCCATAATAATGATCTTAATGCCTTCACTCAATGCGATTAGCCAAAGTTGTCATGGCATGTGATTGGCCTGAAATTATCCCTGTAGTCGAAGGGTTTTGTCCCAAAACAATACAATAACCATCATCATAATTCTCCATTCCTTGTGCCATAAGTTGCCATACTAAGCTTCCTGCCATGGTTCCCCCTTCTTTTGCCAAATTGTAGATATTTCTATATACACTACTCATGAATGTATCTCTTGAACTAAGGTTGTATCCTTGATCTCTGCTAGATTTGCCAAATTCAGATAGTACTAGAGGTTTCTTTAGTATGGTTTTTGCATCTTCCCAATGGCTTGTCACCCATCTTTGCATCCATGCCAATTGAGCTTCATCGCTTTGTCCAGATACCCTATAAATATAATGCAATTTAGTTTTGTTGCACTGATGATGTAAAAATATATTTACGCATTGAGATCATTTATAAGGTATGCGTGGATAAAAACATGTGAATTTGTGAGGAGAAAAGATGTTAATATACCACTGGTCAGTGTACGCATGGATAGTGGCAAAATCAATCTCATTGATAAGATGGTTACTGATAAAATCTGTTCCCACTTGATAACCGGGATTAACTTGCTTCCTTTCAGGAACTGAATCGCCATAAAATCCTTCCATTCCTACCTCCAACAAGTGTTTTTTGTCAAGTGACTTCACAAAACTTGCCATTTCTTGAACCCAAGCCTGGAATAATATTAGCCAGAAACCAAAATTTTATAGCTAAAAGTCAGTCATTGATATTTCAAAATTTTAATTAGTTGGAAATGAGTTAAAAGGCATTAGCTTACATTAATAGTTTTTCCAGAATAATCAGCTTGATTACGGGGCTCATTAATGAGTTCCCATGCCATAATTGTTGGATCATCTCTGTAAGCAACTTTTGTAATGGTATTGAATCTTGTAATAACTTTCTGTAGCGATTCACAAGAACATAGATTTATTAACCACCATATACCAACTTTCTTAGTTTTACTTAATACTAAAAGATATTAAGTAATCGTCGTCGTCGTCACAAGAACATAGTTTTACATAAACGGCGACGACGATTTCTATACTCATCCATGCCAATTGAGCTTCATCCATGCCATAATTAGATTGCATGAATATCAAACAATTGATTCTTAACTGAAAAAAGTTTCATACGTTTTACTCCTATACCTTGATGTGGTTCTTGTAATAATCTTTGAGCATAGGATGAGTATAGAAATCGTCGTCGCCGTTTATCTGAGCCCCGACATTCCGTGCCCACTGGACATATTGAGCTTTTCCTCCAAAGTCGTTCCAATTGTTCACAAAACTCAAGATTAAGCGAACACCATATTTCTTAGCTTCCGATATCACAAAATCCAAACCCTATATAGGAATACACAATAATAACCCTAAATTTAGAAACCATTAAACTAAGTGTCTATTTAGTGCATCATATGCATGCATATTTCTTTGAAAATTAAACCAGAAAATATTTGGTCAAGAATTTAAGTTACATACCTAACTTGGTGCAAATGGTTTCACATTATCAATGAATTTTTATTAGTGATTACTCTATTTTCCTTGTTACCATATTAAACTTGATATATAGAATTACTTCTTGTTGTTGTAGGTCAACTTAACATGATAATATAAGAAATATAAGAATTCTTTAGTGCACATAATATGAATCTTTACCTGAAAAACACGTTCATCGTAAACTCCAGGTGATATTTGTAATGCTCTGTCACCTCCATCACTGAAAGCCCATGTGCGACAAACAGATAGACCGGCAGCGGATGCATCTTTAAGAACCTCAGTGACTTTGTACCTCTCACTAGGTTCAGCAGCAACATGCATCAACCAATACGAGTTGAAACCATTGAATAGAAATGAGGATCCATTCAGTTCAAAATGGGCACCATTAACTGCTATAAAACCTACATTTGCATTTTTTGGGACCCTAGCTTCGCATGTGAGAGCTAGAAACAAGAGCAGAAGGCCAGAAATACAGCTCGTTGTTGTAAAAGACATTGTAGTTTAATTTCTATACCGAATGAGAGAGATGTGATATACTAAAGGTCACCTGCCTATCGTCGGCTTTTATAATGAGTTTAGATATAAGAAGATTTACTAAAAATAGCAAAACTTGCAGGAACCAAGAAAAGTTTCCTAGTGGATGAAAACTGAAATTTGGTAAGTTTACTTGAAGATATTATATTTTCAAAAAGCATCATGGGATGTTGATAGAATTAAGAGGAAGACAGTTAATTGGTTATAGCAGAAAGATCTGTTGAAAGAATTAGAAAGACAAATCATGGGGAAAAAATAAAAGAAAAGGAAAAAGAAAATTAGAAGGTGTAATATAGTGATGTAGTTGGGTTTTAATGTTTGACCAGATAGATTATTTGATGATGAAATAAATGAAAACGTGTACTTCAGTAATTGCAGTTAAGAAAAGCTAGTTAAATTTGGCACTAGCACATTGAGTTGTTTTAATTGGATAAGGAGAATTCCAAGTTGGGAATTCTTGTTTTCAGCTCCTCCCATCCTAGGAAAATAGAATTTTCTAGACGTTCCTCCAAACAGCTAAATTTAGGAAATAGGGTAAATGCAATGGTGGGAGATTAGCTGTTGGGTGTAGCGGTGGAGACAAAATTTTCGGGAATTCAAACAAAAAGTAAACATACCAAGAAGTCGAGAGCAATCAACATATTGTATGCAAACATAAAACTAATATTCTACATTATGTACAGTATAATGTTTCAACGAAATGGGTTCTAATTAACCTATGTCGCTCCCTAGCTCTGTACATACATAGTTAATTTTTTAAAAATAAACACTAAATTTTTCTTTTTAAAAATAAATAAACATTAATTGTAAAAAATGAAATAAGCTATACCTAGGTATTCAAACTACATAATTCTTTTCTTAAAAATACTTTAAAATAGTTATAACTGAGTACCTAACACTGTCAAGAACAACATGTATATTCCATAAGATAATTCAAGTTTGAATTAATTTGAAACAGAACCAATTATAAATTTAGATATATAATTAACCAACTCATGAAGTGAATATAATCTAAAATTCATGTCTTTTTGGTCCTAAAATAATAAAAGATAGATATGAAACGTGAAATATTTCTCGTGGGAATACTTCTGACAATAGCAAAGCAAAGCAATAAGGTACGTCTGATGATTCAACTCAATCAACTGAAGAACTGGTTTTTGAAGATGAAGCTGCTCAAGTTCTTTAGTTGTTAGGTTGAGTTTTGTGTTCCGAATTGTAACCTATTTGCTTTCATAGAAGTTTTGTAATAGGTTATTATTGAGACTTTATTGTGTTACGCTTTCTAAGCTAGAGTTAGTTTAGGAATGAGCTGCTATAATTGGGTTGATTTTAAGGGTTAGGATACTAGAGGTAGTTCCATTGGTTATTGAGTTGTAACCTAAAGTTGCTCTTTAAAGTTAGTGAAGATTTTGAGAAATCCTACTGGGTAGATCATGATTTTTTACTCCCTTGAGAAAAAAGAATTTCCACGTAAAAATCTCTATGTTGATTACTTTTTCACAATTATTCCTGTTTGAGAGTGCTAAAAGAGTTCAAGGAACCTTCTTTAAAAACGCGAAAATCAGGCAAGATACAATTCAACCCCCCTTCTTGTTTCTAAGCGTAGTTTGAAATAACAATTGGTATCAGAGCGGGTTCTTTCATAAGAGGCTAACACCTTGAAAGTATCTACAATGGTTGCATCACCATATGCTCAAGAGGGACAATCAACCGCTAGGACTCTACTGTTCAATGAAAAATACAATGGATGATGGAAGGAAAGGATGCATGATTTCTTGGAAGGAGAAGACCTAGAACTCTGGGATATTGTTGAGAAAGGACCAAAAATCCCAATATTTTTTAATGACAATGGTGTCCCTACTGGACCAAGCCAAGAGAAAAATACTCTAAGGAAGATGTCACAGGAGTTCACAAGAATGCCAAAGCTAAGAAGATCTTAATATGTGGAATTGGCCCTGATGAATACAATAGAATATCTGTCTGCAGAGATGCAAAAACTATATGGGATGCTCTACAATGTACTCATGAAGGAACCTCTCAAGTGAAGCAGTCAAAAATCGACATGCTAATTAGGCAATATAAACTGTTTAAGATGAAAGAGGGGAAAACTCTCATGGAGATGCATGTTGATATCCAATTTTTTCCTATATATTTTTCATATAAAAAATACTTTCAAATAGCATATATGCATATATAAGTAGGTCCCAATGTTTTATTAATTTTTTTAATTTTAAAGATTTTTTAACCAATTTATTCCTCTGTTTTATTCATAAAAATCCCAATAATAATTCCCAATATCAATCTTAGTGATTCATTTATTGTATTATCATATTTATACTAAAATATAGTCAATATAATTTTTGCATATTTTTACAAATTTAGTTAGTATTTTTAAAGCTAAATTGCTTATAATTGCAATATTAGCCTCTTTTAGATTTAATTGCGTTTATATTTATAAAAAAAGTTCAGTATTTTTAAATTAATAATTATGTATTATAAATTATTTTAGTACCTTCAATTTATTTCCAGGAATTAATTTACTATTTTTTATAAAATTAAAAGGAAAAGTGGCTATTGCAATTATAGCCCAAATTGAGTTTCAATTATAAACACTTGAGTTTAAATACACACTTCACCAAATCTCTCTTTTCTCTGTTACTACTATATTGCTGCCTTACCTAGTCGGCTGAAAGCCAAGGCTAGGTTGTGAGGAAACTTGCTTATTTTCTGTATTTGCATTTCTTACTGGCATGTTCTAATTAAGTTTTCTGCACCAACAACAATATGCTTATTTACTCTCTCTTGAATTCTTGTCTGCCTACTGTTTGTATTTAGCCCAGTACCATTGTTTAGCATGCTGTAATTTTCTTTCTCATGTTCTGAATCAATGTATCATGACATGTGAATTCTAAATCCCTACCCCAATGTGTTTAATACTTGTGGTTGGTTTGGGGCATGACATCATTAGAAATTGCGGTGCAAAACCCAAACTTGATCCTCTTAGGATCATAACCTCCATGTTTCTCTTATATGTTGTGTGTTCTGGTTGATTTACAGGCATGTCAATACTTCCTATTGTTGTACATGACCAAAGTTAACCCATGCCTAAGTGTATAAGCTCCTTTCAATGGATTCCCAATCCCCTGCCCCCTTTGTGTGAAGTTATTGACTCCTTGAAATGTTAATGGCTGTCTCCTATCACCCTTTTCCTCTCCTTTAGTCCCTCAGCTCTTAGAACTCTGTTTCTGCACTTTCACTCTCTTCTTAGACTTAAGTTCTGGCCCCCTCATGTGAGCCTTGCCTTGGGACCCATGAGCTCCCTTTGAACTTGGACACATGAGGGCTGACATTTTCACACTACACTCATCTCCATTCTGGTTATGTAACTTGGGTGTGAGCACTGCCCGAGGTCCTATTGAGGCCCTTAGGGAGCTCTAGCACACTCAAATCTGAGAAAGGCTTTGGATCAATGGCATTTTGAGGTGGTTTACTCCATAACTCAGAGAGGAAGTCAAGAATCAGGCTTCTTTTGGTTGTAACTTTTCTTTGTACTTTTCTGATGTGATTCAGTATTCCTGGTTTGTAATAATTTGTAATGTACATTTGGGGCTGGCTAGTGAAAAGGGTTGGGTAATTATGCATGCTCAAGGGTAGAAAACATGCCTATATGACAGCTTTTTCTACATGTTTAATTCGCATTTAGAAAACATGCCTATAAGACTGCTTTTAATTCTGCATATTCATCACATTTAGAAAATATGTCTATAGGACCTACTTGTTCAACTTCACATCTAGATAACCTGCCTATAGGAATTATCTAAAATTCTGCATGTTTGTCACCGTTTAGATTTCATGTTTTTTCGGGCCCAATTGGTCATAACCCAATCGCCTGTTAAAATCAGCATAATGAATAGAAATCATGCTTATAGGAATTCCCAAGTGAAAAACTGCCTGTTTATATTATCTACTAGATATTATACCTATAGGGGTTTGACATTATGCAGATACTATGTATGCAAAGGTTTAAAATTGGCAATTATGTCTACAAGGATCTAAAATCAGTAATCCTAGATACCATGTTCATAAGAGTAAAAATCAGCGATAATGGATACTGTCATCTGCAGAAACTGAAACTAGTTTAATTTAAAATTCGTCCATTCTGAATCATATTTTTAATAATCTAATTCCCTTATTTTAACGAGGTTTAATGACCATGCCTATAGGATTTCAAACAATTCGCTTTGAGTTATCACTGTTTCACCACCTTCTGAATTAAGTAGATATCATACCTATAGGACCCCGTCTAAATACTAAGGCAAGCCTTAGAGTAATGACTATAAAATTGAATCCACCTTTGTTAATTGTTACAACCTGCAGACAGACCTGATTCGAACTTCTTATCTGAGTTATGTAATAAATAAATCTGCTTCAATAATCAAACTCCCCTCGTCTTTAGTATTTAATCAGACCTAAAAAGTAT
This sequence comes from Nicotiana tabacum, assembly GCF_000715075.1. NCBI lineage: Eukaryota > Viridiplantae > Streptophyta > Magnoliopsida > Solanales > Solanaceae > Nicotiana > Nicotiana tabacum. Next base: position 218,516,220 of record NC_134101.1, on the reverse strand, counting down.
GTGCAAGTCATGCTAGTTATGTGCTTTTGTTCAATGAAGTATATGAGCCTTTATCTATTTATATGCTTCCCCAACATGCAGTATGTGGTTTTTTGTATGTTGCCTTAGATTTTTATCCTTTGAAACTAATCAGCCTAATATCCCACCCTTTAGGACTAGTAGTCCTAAGTGCCTCCGGGATGGATAGGAATGGGACGGGTAATAGCATGCAATAGTAATCGAGACCAATCCACGCTTTAATACCTTAACGGGGTGGGAAGGGTAGATATGGATATGATAACCGGTGCGCTAACGCCACGTGTAACACCTCTTTTGAGGAGTGATTACCGGGTATTGCATTGACGTGATCCATATTAAATATAAACCTAGGATCCCCTTTCCTTTTATTTGCAAACTCTTTTTTTAACTCTTCTTTTAATTGTTCTTTCTTTTTTATCTATTTAAATCCCCTAATATTTGAGGCCGTACTTGTATATTTTCTAAATTCACAATAAATGTCTGGCTGGAAACCACACTAGTTGATCCTGAGGGGTGCCTAACACCTTCCCCTTGGAATAACTTCAAGCCCTTACCCTATCTCTGGATATTCAAATGACTTAGAATTTAAACCTCATTGGTGTCCTAATGCACCTTAAATCATTAGGTGGCGACTCTTCAAAAATGCAAAACCCAGTTCCTGAAAGGAACGAGTTATCCCATACTAAATGTCATAAACCCGATTTTGCGAGAAAAAGGAGGCGCGACAGTGTTAAAGACTTTGCTGGGGATTTTTAGGCTTTTACCATTTCAGACTATCATTGTGAATTTATGCTCCTTTATGTGCAATTACTTATTTAATTTCTTTAAGCATTCAATTCCCTTTTCAATTGCAAAACTGACTTCTCTTTTTGTTTCCTCCTTTTATTACTGCTTTAAATTATGAAACTGTTGTATTTACTACTTTCTTAATGTGCAAATACGTGCCAACATGCTTTTAATTATTGCATAACCATGCTCAACATCATACTCCACTCGTGCCAAACAAATACCATACCAATGCTTATAATGAGTGGTTGCGCTCTTCCTATATTATCACCCCTAAATTCGGAAAGACATATTTGCGGTAAAACCAGTCGATCAATGGTGTAGTCGACGGTTCCGTGCCTTTTCCCTTTGAGTTGTCTGCTCAAGGATACCAGTCTAAAACCCCATAGAAACCTTACTCTGTTTAAACTGTGCATGCATCATGGTCAAACCTAGCCGAGTCAATTATGTTGTCCACATAATGACTCTTTAAGATAAGCCTTGTCCAAAGTCCACTAGGTTTCCCTAAACACAAACGGACATCACCACATTCTGTGCATTTATTTAGAGAACTAAATGCTTTATGAGGATTGTTGATATTAAATAGTCGAGTCTGGTGGGGGTAAGAGCCTAACCTTATTTATTTTGCAGAAAATGAGGCACGTGGTCCCCAGTTTTGGTATGATTAGCACGCCCCCAATCTTGCTAGGCTAGTGCAAGAGTCTTCCATCAAATGACCAAATCAACGCGTGGAAAGAGAGGGCCACCAAAGGTAGTGAAAAGTTGGAATATCTGGAGTACAGTCTAGTGGAATTGGAAGGGAAAGTGAGGAAGAGAGTCATCGACTGCCAGAACGCTGAAGGAAACGAAGGAGAACACATGGCAAAGGCATTTCTACTAGTGAACCTATGCGAGCTGGAGGATTTGATTAGCGAGAGCATTCAACCTGAGGAAGGTCCTTCTGGGACCAAATAGATAGGAATTTGTTTTTTCGCTTTATGAATGTAATAAGGCCAATGGCAATTAGTGACTTTTATTTCTTGTTTATTTAGTGTTGATTTGGGATTCGTCTATTTTTTTATCAATAAAATGAAGCATTTAGCATTCTAAGTTCTCCAAATCAATTTGTCACTAGGCCTACCTCGGGCACAACGAGGTTTCCAAATTATGACACACTTTACATTCCTGCACTATGTGTTTAAATATTGCAATACTTTTTATAATCCTCACTAACTTGTTACCTTTTTGTTTTTTACTTTTTGTTTATTATTCCCCTCCCCAAAGGTTAGTTCGTGAACTCTGGCAACATCATCTTATTCCACGAGATCCAGGGACCCTCCACCCACTCCTCCTCTTAGTCCTGTCAAAAACAAGAACAAAGGGAAGATGGAAGATTTGAATAATGTCATAAAAGAGAACTCAACTGAATGGGTAGAGGTCACTCATGGTCACAGTACTCAAGTTTCCAAAGAAAATGCATCCCAACTCGAACAAAAGCTATTGAAATTCTAGGAAGAACTTGATCAGGTTCGAAATCTAGAAAATCTGTCATTTTCCCTCACCACTCCAGATATCAATTTCCCAAATTCTCATAACCCTACACCTCCACAAAATATCTCAAAGCAACAAAACCATCCCGCTCCTCACTGCAACACCTTCCATACCTCAAACAACACCCCACTGCTCATCCCAGAACTCCAAAACTCCATAAATGACCACTTTCACACCCACCATAACACCCCCATTTATGTGGAGACTATGCCACACTCCACCCAACCCATCTCAAGCATACCCGACTCTGATGACAAAGATTTTCTCATCAGGAACCTGGCTGAAGAACTCAAGAAATTGACTAGCCGAATTCAAGGCGTTGAAGGAAGTAAGCGAATTGAAGGGCTGAACTATGAAGATCTTTGCATACAGCCCGATGTCGAACTGCCCGAGGGGTACAAACCTCCGAAGTTTGAAATGTTTGATTTTACAGGGGATCCAAGTGTACATTTGAGAACTTACTGTGACAAGCTAGTTGGAGTAGGGAAAGACGAAAGAATCCGCATAAAGTTGTTCATGAGGAGTTTGAAGGGAGATACTTTGTCTTGGTACATTAGCCAAGATCCGAATAAGTGGTCAAATTGGGTAGGCATGGCGTCCGACTTTGTGGACAGGTTCAGGTTCAACACAGCGAATGCGCCAGACGTGTTCTATATTCATAATCTAAAGAAGAAGCTCATAGAAACATTCCACGAGTATGCTACTCGCTGGAGGTCCGAAGCTGCTAAGGTCAGACCTGCCTTAGAAGAGGAACAAATGAACAAATTCTTCGTTCGGGCTCAGGACCCGTAGTATTATGAACGACTAATGATGATCGAGAGCCACAAATTTTCTGACATTATCAACCTGGGTGAAAGGATCGAAGAGGGCATCAAAAGTGGTATGGTTACAAACTTCGAGGCCTTGCAAGCTACAAATAAGGCCTTACAGTCTGGTGATATGTCCAAGAAAAGGGACGTAGGGGCCGTAATGGTTGCACAAAGAACCAAATCTTTCATCAAATACCAAACCTACCCAATGTCTCTACTCACATATCAGCCTACCCCGAACTACCAAGCACCATCACCCTCTTACCGAACTCCGCCACCCGCTTATCAATCACCTCCACCTCCCACATATCAGCCTACTTCACCTAGATATTCCCAACCCGCACATGTTTACCAAGCCTACAATGCTCAACCATCCCACTATCAATCACTTCCTGCACGCCAAAACTTCCCTAGACCTCAACCAAATTTTGACCACAGACCTCCAAAATAATATACAGCCATTGCTGAACCTATTGACCAGTTGTATGAAAGACTCAAAGCTGCTGGTTATGTCACCCACATCCCTACTACAACTCCTGAGAACCCTTCTCAGTGGGTTAACCCAAACAAATCCTGTGCATACCACTCCGGCATGAAGGGACACACCATCGATGAATGTCGTTCTTTAAAGGACAAGATCCAGACTTTAATTGACAAAAAAATTATTGTGGCAAAGGAACCCACTCTGAATGTCCGCAATAAACTGCTGCCAGACCACAAGGGTGGAGGCGTTCACATGATTGAATTATAGGATGATTGGAATCCTGAGGGATCGATCGATTTGATCACAAAAGGTGATGACACAAAGAAGCCAAAGTTACTCTTAATCCGATCGTGATCCAGATTTAGCCCTCTGGGGACGCCGAGGTAAATATGTCCGTGCCACTTGAGTTTGAAACAACGTCATATACAAAGACACCATCACCAATTGAGGTCGAATTTGTGTCTCCAGCAAATGCACCCACGCTATTTGAAGTTGCGGTTTTACCACCCAAGGCACATGCTCCGTTTGGAGTAAAGATATCGACGCCGATTCAAGTGGCGATGTTAACCATGACACCATACCATACAAAGGCTATACCATAGGACTATACAACCGAGGCAAGGAGGAAAGGCAAGGGTAGTTTCGAAGAAACTATTATCGCACAAGGTATGACGAGAACTGGTAGAGTTTATACCCCTGAACATCTGGATGAGTCAAGCAAGCAGGCCTCCAACCGTCCACCTATTATGAGACAGGTCCAGACGATCTTTGGAGAAAGATACAGGCCAAGGACTACTCGGTCATCGACTAGTTGAACAAAACACCAGCGCAAATCTCTATACTTGTTTTGCTACAAAATTCTGAGGCACACAAGAATGCCCTGCTAAGGGTGCTTAGTGAAGCATACGTGCCAAGAAACATCACTGGCGGGGAAATGGCTAACATGGTATGACAGGTATTGGAAAGTCATAAAATTAATTTTCATGAAGATGAGTTGCCACCTGAAGGGTTGGGTCACAACAAAGCACTACACATCACCGTGCAATGCAAAGACTATTTTATCACCAGGATTCTGATCGACGGGGGTTCCAGTCTCAAAATATGTCCACTAATAACACTCAAGAAGTTGGGAAAAGGACTGCACGATATAAAGGACGAAGCCATCAACGTGAAAGCCTTCGATGGTTCCCAAAGGTCCATCATTGGGGAGATTAGTCTGTGTCTGCAAATGGGGCCAACTTGGTTCGATGTTGATTTCCAAGTGATAGACGTGTCGGCATCTTACAATCTACTGTTGGGACGATCGTGGATTTATACTGCTGGGGTCGTAGCATAAACACTGCATCAGGCAGTAAAGTTTGAATGGAATCACCAGGAAGTGATCATTCACGGTGACGATAGCAACCCTATATACAGTCGCTAGACCATCCGGTCAATTGAAGGAAGAAGGAAGCTGGGTAGAGAGACTTACCATCACATTGAACAGGTAAATACTGTTGACAAACATAAATGGTGGGATAATAAGATCGAGAGTATACTGAATTAGAGTGGGTACGAACCTGGCAAGGGGCTCGGCAAGAACCTCCAAGGAATCACTAAGCCCATAAAACTCAAGAAACATGGCACCACTTCCATTCTAGGATACGAGTACACTTGGGAAGAATTCAACAACTGGTCGCCACCATGGCACAATTCCTACTATCCGCTAGTGCAGCCAATAACACATTTGGAGTAGACTTTCCAACCAGCTGATATTGTCTATGGGTCTGATGAGGAGGAAGCTCTGGCAGCGGTAAAGAACTTGTTCCTAGAAGACAATGATATGGACTGTTGTGTTATTCTCGAGGAGGAGGGGGAGGAAAGCCCTTCTATACAGGCTGTAAGCATAGTAGCACACCTCAATAACTGGGCCATCAGGATAGCCAGAGCCCGACGAGCCTCGGGGTAGCAAGGCTAAAACAAGCATCATGCACTGTCTTTATTTTACTAAATGATTTTATTTTTGCATTTTAATTCCTGCAATAAGATCTCCAATGTTCCAAAATAGTTATGCAATTTATCAAAGCGTTTTGACTTTTCTTATGAATCAACACTCATTATTATTTTTCTCTCATTACTTTACTTATACAACATTACTATTACTTATCTTGATGAGCTAATGACTGTAACGTGCAATGAGACAACACAACAAACGAACATAGATTCAGAGGAAGATGACATACCGAAGGAGATTGTTAAAGAAGTTGATAATTTTGAAAACAGACCTAAGTCCAACCTGGATAAGACAGAAGTTGTTAACCTGGGAGATGTAGAAAATGGCAAAGAAACACGAATCAGCGTCCACTTATCACCATCAAAAAATAAGGAATACACAGATTTTTTAAGAGAATATGAGGACATATTCGCCTGGTCGTATGATGATATAACTGGCCTGAGTACGTCTATTGTGGCTCACAAACTGCCAACCGATCCAACATGTCCGCCGGTAAAGCAAAAGCTCAGAAAATTCAAGCCTGATATAAGTATGAAAATCAAGGAAGAAGTCACTAAGCAGGTCAAAGCTAAGGTTCTCAAGGTAGTTGAATACCCGATGTGGTTAGCCAACATTGTACCTGTACCAAAGAAGGATGGGAAGGTCAGAGTCTGTGTCGACTACCAGGATCTCAATCGGGCCAGTCCAAAAGATGACTTCCCTTTGCCAAACATACACATCCTGATCGATAATTGCGCCAAGCATGAGTTGCAATCATTTGTAGATTGTTTCGCTGGTTATCATCTGATCTGGATGGATGAAGAAGATGCTGAGAAAACGACTTTTATTATGCCGTAAGGAATGTATTGTTACAAGATGATGCCATTTTGGTTGAAGAATGCAAGGGCCACCTACATGAAGGCCATGACCACCATTTTCCACGATATGATACACAAGGAGATTGATATATATGTAGATGATGTCATCATAAAATCCAAGATAGCCACTGATCACATGGAAGATTTGAGGAAGTTCTTCAATAGACTGCGAAGGTACAACCTGAAACTGAACCCCGCAAAATGCGCATTTGGGGTTCCCACTGGGAAATTGCTTGGGTTTATTGTGAGTCGCCGAGGAATAGAACTAGATCCGTCAAAAGTCAAAGCTATTCAAGAATTGCCACCGCCAAAGAGCACGAAGGATGTAATGAGTTTCTTGGGAAGGCTTAATTACATCAGCCGATTTATAGTATAGTCAACAGTTATCTGTGAGCCGATCTTTAAGATGTTGAAGAAGGACACCGCTACCGAATGGACCAATGACTGCCAGAAGGCCTTCGACAGAATCAAGGAGTACTTGTCAACACCACCAGTCCTGGTCCCGCCCGAGCCAGGTAGACCCCTATTACTCTACCTTGCAGTATTAGATGGAGCTTTTGGTTGTGTTCTAGGGCAGCATGATGAAACGAGTAGATAGGAGCAAGACATTTATTACCTCAGTAAGAAGTTCACCCCGTACGAGGCTCGGTATTCTCTATTAGAGCGCACCTGCTGTGCTTTGACTTGGGTATCTCAGAAGCTGAGGCATTACTTCTATGCCTATACCATATTTCTCATATCAAGGATGGATCCTTTGAAGTACATCTTTCAGGAGCCCATGCCCACTGGCAAGCTAGCCAAGTGGCAAATCATGTTGAGTGAATTTGACATTGTCTACGTAACTCAGAAGGCAATCAAGGGACAGGAACTAGTAGATCACCTTGCTAAAAACCCCGTGGATGGAGAATACGAACTCCTGAAAACGTATTTTCCCGACGAGAAGGTATCATTCATAGGAGAAAACATTGCAGAATCTTATGATGGTTGGAGAATGTTTTTAGACGGAGCAGTAAACTTCAAGAGAGTTGGCATAGGAGCAGTCCTAGTATCGGGAACCGGTCAACATTATCTGGTGTCTACTAAACTCGGGTTCCCGTGCACCAACAACATGGCCAAATACGAAGCTTGCATCCTAGGGCTCAAAATGGCCATTGACATGAACATTCAAGACTTGTTGGTGATCGGAGATTCAGACCTACTCATACATCAGGTCCGAGAAGAATGGGCGACCAAGAACTCCAAGATACTCCCGTATCTGCATCATGTACAGGAATTGAGGAAGAGGTTCATGAAAACAGAGTTCCAACATGCTCCTAGAGTCCAGAATGAGTTCGTTGATACATTGGCTACCCTATCATCCATGATACAACATCCAGACAAAAACTTCATTGATCCCATTCCAGTGAAAATCCATGATCAGCCGACTTATTGTGCCAATGTTGAAGAAGAAGCAGACAGAAAGCCTTGGTTTCATGATATCAAGGAATATTTAGAAAAAGGAGAGTACCCAGAGCTTGCAAATCCTACTCAGAAACGCACGCTTCAGAGGTTGTCTAATAATTTCTTTCACGGCGGAGGAATCCTGTATAGGAGGACTCCTAATTTGGGATTACTAAGGTGTGTCGACACAAAAGAAGCATCCAGGTTACTAGAGGAAATTCACGCCGGGACCTGCGGTCCACATATGAACCACTTTGTCTTAGTAAAGAAGATACTCTGAGCTGGTTACTTTTGGAAGACTATGGAAACTGACTGCATCCAATATGTCCGGAAATGCCACCGCTATCAAATACATTCAGACATGATAGAGGTACCGCCAAATGAGCTTAATGCAACAAGCTCACCATGGCCATTCGCCGCTTGGGGAATGGATGTTATTGGACCAATCGAGCCTGCCGCTTCCAACGGGCACAAATTTATCCTGGTAGCAATTGACTATTTCACCAAATGGGTCAAAGCATCATCTTACAGAGTGGTGACTAAGAAAGTCGTGGCACACTTTGTCTGCGACCGCATTGTTTGTCGATTCGGGATTCCAGAGTCAATCATTACTGATAATGGCTCCAGCCTTAACAGTGACTTGATGAAAGCTATGTATGGAACTTTCAAGATCAAACACAAGAATTCTATAGCCTACAAGCCTCAGATGAATGGAGCTGTAGAAGCCGCCAACAAGAATATCAAGAAAATATCGAGGAAAATAGTAGAGAGGCTAAATAGTGGCACGAGAAGTTATCATTTGCTTTATTGGGGTATCGCACCACAGTTTGCACATCAATCGGGGCAACCCCCTATATGCTAGTTTATAGTACAGAAGCCTTCATTCTCGCCGAAGTAGAAATTTCCTCCTTAAAGATCATACAGGAAGCTGAGCTCGATGACGTGGAATGGGTAAAAAGTCATTATGAGCAACTAGCCCTTATAGATGGAAAGAGAATGAATGCAGTTTGCCATGGTCAATTCTATCAGAACAGAATGTCCAGAGCCTTCAACAAAAGAGTCAAGCCGAGACAGTTCACACCAGGGCAACTGGTGTTAAAGAAAATTTTTCCGCATTAAGATGAAGCCAAAGGGAAATTCTCTCCCAACTAGCAAGGTCCATACATGGTTCATCGGGTTCTGATAGGAGGAGCCCTCATACTTGCAGGAAGGGATGAAGAAGTCTGGCCAAAACCTATCAACTTAGATGCAGTCAAGCGTTACTATGTGTAATCTTTATGCTTCCCTTATATGATGTAAACTGAACTACGCCTGACCTAATTCTCGTTTAAGAGGGGATATGTAGGCAGCCCTACGGGTTCGGTCACAACTCAATAACATTTTCATTTCCCCCCTAAAATTGGAAACTAAGGCAGAATTTTGAGGAGGACCCTTAAAATTCTGAAGTAAATCGTCGCACGAGCAACAGTCAGAAATGTCAACCCATCAAACTAGGGCAGAATTTTGAGGAGGACCTTCAAAATTCCGTAGAAAGAGAGGTTGCAATGTCTCGAACCACGTCACAGTCATCGGTTCATCTAAAAAAACTATCTTAATTATATACCTATGTTATATTTTTACAAATCATGCATGTTTATTACTGAAATTGCCTTGTTTAGCAACGCTACCCCAATGATACATATAGTATCACCAGATCGAAGCCGAGCAAGTCAAGCGGAGCCAGTGGGGATACGAACTAACTTTCCCCCTTTACAAAACTCACGATTTTTTTGGATGCAGGCACTTGGATTACGAAAGCATCATACATACAATACACTCACGAGACAAACATCATTCACGAATACAACTCTCAGAACTGTTGCACTTACTCACATTTTCCGTACATGCATACCGGTGACGTTCCATGTGTTACCATGCTCCCAGTAGTCAGGGTATCGCAATCCACAATTAGCTAAGAAAGCTCTATTACCGTTTGCTACTTTATTTCTTGCATAAGTCTACCATTCTGCCTTCCGAGACTAAACACTGTCTGCATCTGTATTTCTGCATTGCATAAGGCTACCATTCTGCCTTCCAAGACTAAACGTTGTCTCTATCTGAATTTTGGCATTGCATAAGGCTACCATTCTGCCTTTCGAGACTAAACGTTGTCTCCATCTGCATTTCTGCATTGCATAAGGCTACCATTCTTCCTTCCGAGACTAAACGCTGTTTCCATCTGCATTTCTGCATTGCATAAGGCTACCATTCTGCCTTCCAAGGTTAAACGAAACCTCCATCTACATCTGCATGGCTAAAATATCGCCACCCTATCTACACTTGCATGGCTGAAAGATTGCCACCTTATCTACATTTGCATGGCTGAAAGATCGCCACCCCATCTATAGTTGCATGGCTGAAATATCGCCACCTTAACTATATTTGCATGGCTGAAAATATCGCTACCCTATCTACACTTGATGGCTAAAAGACTGCCACCTTATCTACATTTGCATGGCTGAAAGATCACCACCTCATCTACATTTTGTATGGCTGAAATATCGATGACTTATCTACATTTGCATGGCTGAAAGATCGCCATATTATCTACATTTGCATGGCTGAAAGATCGCCACCTTATCTACATTTGCATGGCTAAAAGATTGCCATCTTATCCATATTTTCATGGCTGAAAGATCGCCAAATACTGCATCTCATGGGCTGAAAGATCGCCAAATCATCCGAAGGCATCATTGTTTGGAGGCACCATTTTTATAGCTCGAGAACGCCATGTCATGGCCTGAGGACCCCTTTTAATCTTTTGCATATCATTATTCAAAGGGGTCATGGTTCGGAGGCATCATCCTCATAGCCCGAGAGCATCATTTCATGGCCTGCGAATCCTTTATTATATGTTTCATGGCCCAGGACATCATGGTCTAAGGACGTCATTCTAACCGTCCGAAGACAATCCTCATGGTCTGACGGGAGATTGTATCATGTTTACATTTATGCACAATATATGCTTGTATTGCTTATTTGCAGGTAAACCGGCAAGCAACGGCCATCTCGGCAGGAGCGATCTCACTCCAGTTCCCGCAGCCATGTCCAATCTTAACCATTCCCCCGTCCTGAATATTGCGTCAGTTCTCGAAAGTCTCCATCGGCATACCCCGCCAACGAATCCCGAACTACATATGACCTGATTCCTGTAAGACTAGAGACATGTAGGCAACTTAGAAGCCAGGGTGTGCCTAATATCTTTACCCGACAACTCTTTCATCCTTCCCGGGTAAAGAGGGGCAGATGTTGATATCCAATTTTTCCTTGTATATTTTTTATATGCAAAATACTTTCAAAATAGAATATATATGCATATATAGGTATGTCTCAATGTTTATTAATTTTCTTAACTTTAAAGATTTTTTAACCAATTTATTCCTCTGTTTTATTCATAAAAACCCAATAATAATTCCCAAAGTTATCAATCTTGGTGATTCATTTATTGGATTCTCATATTTATACTAAAATATAGTCAAGATAATTTTTGCATATTTTTACAAATTTATTTAGTATTTTTAAAGCTAAATTGCATATAATTGCAATATTAGCCTCTACTAGATTTAATTGCATTTATATTTATAAAAAATTAAGTCCAGTATTTTTAAATTGATAATTATGTATTAAAAATCATTTTAGTACCTTCAATTTATTTTCAGGAATTAATTTACTATTTTTTATAAAATTAAAAGAAACAAAAGTGCCCATTGCAATTATAGCCCAAATTGAGTTTCAATTATAACCCAAAATAGGCCCCCAATTTCCCAACCCAATTTCAACCCGGCCCCCGACCCAATATAAATAACCCAACCCGGATCCCCTACCTAACCCTTTCAATCCTTGCCGTTGATCATTTAGATCAACGTCCAATATCGGCCCTTTCTATTTTTAACCTCAAACGACCCCTTACCCCCACCTCATTTCACACCAAATGCCGTCCTTGAATCCCTTTCCTTCTCAACTCTCTCTGCAATACCTCATGAACCCTAGCCGCCTCCACCTAACCAAACCCTAATACCTCCCAAATCTGTGGCTTCCAAGGTCATCAGAGACCTGTATCAACCCCCCCCCATGGCTTCTACGTGTTCGATTCATATGGTCTCAAGGATAGATCTTGAAAGAGCTTGGTCCAGACCCTGTTTAATTTCAGTTCATGACTGTTCTCTGATCAGCCATGGCTATTCGAGTCAGACTCTTGACTCTCCTGCTTAGATCGATGGTTTTCAAAGCCTTTCTCATCACTTGGGGTTCTTCTGAAACCCTAACCTCTAAGGTTCTTTCGATTTCTTTTAAATCTATTTCAGATCTATGTTTTCTCTGAATTGTTAAGCATTTTTCTCGAAATTTATTTTAAAACTCGGTCTTCAAAACCCCTTATCTTTTCCGATTAAGGTTCTTATTAGTTTATTTCAAAACTTTTCTCTGATTTTTGACATGTTCTGCTGTGTTTCCTTATATCTTTCTTCTACTTGAGTTTGCATGTTAAAAGCCCTAATTTCTTTTGACTATTTATTAGACGAATGTTTGTTTGCCTGAGTTTCTGTCCGATTTTTTTGTTTATCCTCTTTTAAAAACTCTTCTATTGTTGAAAATTCTATGGTTTTGGGTCTGAGGCTTTTCGTTTAAGTGCATAACTCGGTTTTGAAGTTCTTTATCTCAAAATCTCTTATTTCTTGGTGTGATTCTTCTGACTATGGTTTCCTATCATCTCTAAAAATCGATTATGCTCGAAACCCTAATTTTCAAGATGGGTTTTCTTCACCTGCTACTGTGAGATCTTCACATGCTTTGATATTCTATGTTTTCTTCACTACATGACCTACTAGGCTATCATGTTTCGGATGTTGCTATCCACTGAATTTTGTGCCACTATTGTATGCTATTTCCTTCTGCCAACAGGCTTGGCCTCGCATGTATAGTGTTTATGCACGCTATTTATATGCTAAGTTTCCTTCTTTGTTTGACCTTCAACTTGTGACTGATTTCAAACTTTTCGATTATGCTCGAAACCCTAATTTTCAAGAGGGGTTTTCTTCACCTGCTACTGTGAGATCTTCACATGCTTTGATATTCTATGTTTTCTTCACTACATGACCTACTAGGCTATCATGTTTCGAATGTTGCTATCCACTAAATTTTGTGCCACTATTGTATGCTATTTCCTTCTGCCAACAGGCTTGGCCTCGCATGTATAGTGTTTATGCACGCTATTTATATGCTAAGTTTCCTTCTTTGTTTGACCTTCAACTTGTGACTGATTTCAAACTTTTCCTTTGTGAAATTCTGATTTCACTCGCCTGTTAGGGTTAATTGATTTTCTTTTCCTATTTTGCCTTGCTGAATTCTTTCCAAAATTAGTGTATCTCTGTACCTAGACTCGATGGCCTACTTAATATTTTACTACTTCTTTTATGGCAACTATCAGCCTGCTTATAAATTGATTTCTTTCCTTATTTTTGAACCTGTCACTAACCGTTAAGCAAAGTGATCCCTTAATTAAAGGCAATCACTTGTATAATTGATTCTGAATCATGATTGTTTCCATATTTGTAGCTTATTACCCTCTCTTACTCATTTTCAAAAAGCTATAAATACCATGTACTTCTTTTCTTTCAAAAACACAAACACAAGGCATAAACACTTGAGTTCAAACACACACTCCACCAAATCTCTCTTTTGTCTGTTACTACTATATTGTTGTCTTACCTAGCCGGCTGAAAGCCAAGGATAGGCTGTGGGAAACTTGCTTTTTTTGCATTTTCATTTCTTACTGGTATGTTTTAATTAAGTTTTCTGCACCAACAACAATATGTTTATTTACTGATTCTTGTCTGCCTACTGTTTGTATTTAGCCCAGTACCATTGTTTAGCATGTTGTAATTTCCTTTCTCCTGTTTTGAATCAATGTATCATGACCTGTGAATTCTAAATCCCTACCCCAATGTGTTTAATACTTGTGGTTGGTTTGGGGCATGATAGCATTGAAAATTGTTGTGCATGACCCAAACTTGATCCTCTTAGGATCATAACCTCCATGTTTCTCTTATATGTTGTGTGTTCTGGTTGATTTATAGGCATGTCGGCACTTCCTATTACCGTACATGCCCAAAGTTAACCCATGCCTAAGTGTATAAGCTTCTTGCAATGGATTCCCAATCCCCTTCCCCCTTTGTGTGAAGTTATTGACTCCCTGAAATGTTAATGGTTGTCTCCTATAACCCTTTCCCTCTCCTTTATTCCCTCAGCTCTTAGAACTCTGTTTCTACACTTTCACTCTCTTCTTAGACTTAAGTTCTGCGCCCCTCATGTGAGCCTTGCCTTGGGACCCATGAGCTCCCTCTGAACTTGGACACGTGAGGGATGGCATTTCGACACTGCACTCATCTCCATTCTGGTTATGTAACTTGGGTGTGAGCACTACCCGGGGTCCTATTGAGGCCCTTAGGGAGCTCTAACACACTCAAATCTGAGAAAGGCTTTGGATCACTAGCATTTTGAGGTGGTTTACTCCAAAACTCAGAGAGGAAGTCAAGAATCAGGCTTCCTTTGGTTATAACTTTTCTTTGTACTTTTCTGATGTGATTTAGTATTCCTGGTTTGTAATAATTTGTAATGTATGAGGCTGGCTAGTGAAAAGGGTTGGGTAATTATGCATGCTCAAGGGTAGAAAACATGCCTATAGGACTGCTTTTTCTACATGTTCAATTCACATTTAGAAAACATGCCCATAGGACTGCTTTTAATTCTACATATTCATCACATTTAGAAACCATGTCTATAGGACCTACTTGTTCAACTTCATATCTAGATAACCTACCTATAGGAATTATCTAAAATTCTGCATGTTTGTCACTGTTTAGATATCATATTTTTAGGGCCCAATTGGTCATAACCCAGTTGCCTGGTAAAATCAGCATAATGAATAGAAATCATGCTTATAGGAATTCCCAAGTGAAAACCTGCATGTTTCCATTGTCTACTAGATATTATGTGTATAGGGGTTTGACATTATTCAGATACTATGTATGCAAAGGTTTAAAATCGGCAATTATGTCTACAAGGGTCTAAAATCAGTAATCCTAGATACCATGTTCATAGGAGTAAAAATCAGTGATAGTGGATATTATCATCTACAGAAACTGATACTAGTCTAATTTAAAATTCGTCCATTCTGAATCCTTTTTTAATAATCTGATTCCCTTATTTTAACGAGGTTTAGCGAGCATGCCTATAGGATTTCAAACAATTCGATTTGAATTATCACTGTTTCACCACCTTCTGAATTAAGTAGATATCATGCCTATAGGACCCCGTCTAAATACTTAGGCAAGCCTTAGAGTAATGACTGTAAAATTGAATCCGCCTTTGTTAATTGTTACAACCAGCAGGTAGACGTGATTCGGACTTCTTATCTGAGTTATGTAATTATCACAACCCTAACCCCGAACCCGGTCGTGACGGCGACTCTCGTGAAGACAAGGCCAGTCAATTAAACCCAATTCACTTTTTAAAACAGTTATATAGTATAAAAGTAGTCTAAACATGATTTTTTGATAATAAGTGGCAGAAATACAACCCGACACAGCCCTAACCGGGGTGTCACAAGTCACGAGCATCTACTAGGGTATAAATACAACTGAAAGTCTTAAGTGTACGAATACAGACTAAAGAAATGAAGAGAGAGAATAGCAGTGCTGCGGACACCGGTATCTACCTTACTAAACTCTGATGACTCTACCTTCGATCAACCAAAACCCATTACCGGGTGTATAAATACATGAATCTGCACACAATGTACAGGGAGTAAAGTGAGTACTCCAACTTAGTGAGTAATAATCATAACTAAAGCCTGAATGGAAAGAAATCACGTAAAACATATCAAGATGTTGTATAGAAGCAGTTCAAAAACCAGTAAGAAAGCAGTAAAGCTGTGAAAATCGCTTAAAACATCTTAGCTCAGTTTAAACTTCTTTGAAAATGACTTTTTCAATAGTTACGCAAATGAATGCAAAATAGTTAGTGCAGATAAGCACAGAAATCCACTCCTCGGGCACAAATACCATAGTTTAACAGGTAAATGACTGGTAAATATGAAAGATAAACACATAAAGGTTCGCCCATCGGGCACAATGTCAACAACTCCGCCCCTCGATCCATATCTCAGAACAATACCAGCCCCTCGAGTAATCACATAGAATAATATCATCCCCTCGGGCTATATCTCACATCACAATGGGTAACCACGCTCATTGGGGTGTACAGACTCCAGAAGGGGCCCCTTACGGCCCAAGCGAAATATCAAGCCACCTCGTGGCATCTTAAATAGGCTCTCGGCCTCATATCAATATCAAGCCACCTCGTGGCGCACAATCTCAGGCCCTCGACCTCATTATCATAATTAGTATCTCACTGCTGCGGTGTGCAGCCCGACCCAAAAGTATCCTCACAATAAAGGCCCTCGGCCTTACTCAGTCAAAAATCACATAAGCCACTCGGGCAATAGTAAAACATAACGCTCAGCCCAAAATATTATTTAAAATATCATTTCAATTGCTAAAGCAGAGTAAACATGGCTGAGTTTTGAAAACAGTGGAAAATAACATGACTAAGTTCAAGTATAAAGTCAAAACAGTGAGGAAATATCAACAAAAATCCCCGAAGGGTTCAAATAGTTGGCACTAGACCCAAATATGGCTTTCAGCCCAAATAATGATGATAGTAAATAGTTTTCAGTCAAATACACGGTAAAATCATCAATCGGGAGTGACCAAGTCACAAACCCTAATAGTGCACGACCCCACGCTCGTTATCAAGCGTGTGTCTCACCTCAATATAGCACAACGATGTGCAATCTGGGATTTCACACACTCAAAACATCATTTACATTTATTACTCAGTTCGAACTGGCTAAATCTCTAGCTCGCGACACCTTTGCCCCTAAAATCGGCCTCCACGCGCGTCGAATCTATCCTAAATCAGAACGTGGACATCAAAATATGCTAAGGGGACAAAGCCCAAGCGAAACAATCAAAATATGACATAATTCCCAAAAATACCAAAACCCGAGCCCCAGGCCCACGTCTTAGAATTGGGTAAAATTTATATTTTCAAAATCCTCATACCCTCACGAGTCTAACCATACCAAAAATATCCAATTCCGGTATCATTTGGTCCTTCAAATCATCATTTTATAGTTTTGGAAGATTCCATAAATTTTCTTCCCAAATTCCATCCCAAATCACAAGTTAAATGATGAATTCAATGATAGATTCATGTGCTCTAGCCGAATCAGAGTTAAAATCACTTATCTCGATGAATTTCTTGAAAAACCTTCGAAAAATCGCCAAAATCAGAGCTCTCTAGGTCAAAATATTAAATAAAACCTAAAACCTCGTATTTATAAGTACTCCATGGATTTCCACCTCTGCGGACCGCACAAAACCAGTGTGGTCCACACAAAAATGACTGCGGCCGCACAGGTTTTTATCTGCAGTGATAGGCTTTAGTATTTTGGCCATAACTTTCGCTACAGATGTCCAAATTGTGATATCTTTACCTTTATAGAAACTAGACACGAAGGGCTACAACTTTCATTTATGAATCATCTCAAAATTCCTTGTAAATCAAAAGATATGAGCTTCCGAAGTAGGACCAGTGAAATGTTCCCCACCGCGGCCGCACTACATTTTGTGCGGTCCGCACAACACCTACAGCGGACGCACTTCATTTTGTGCGGACCGCGCTGGTGGGTTCCGAGGCCTGCAACTCTTCTGGACCTGCTACAGTTATGATTTTAGGCCTAAAACATCCCGGAACCTCCGGAACATCAAACCAATTGTACCAACACATCCCATGACATCGTTCAAACTTGTTCAAAATTTCGGAATGCTCACAACCATATCAAATCACCAATTTAACATAGGATTCAAGCCTAAGAACTCCAAGAACTCTTAAATTATTCTTTTGATCAAAAGTCTATCAAATCTCGTCCGAATGACCTGAAATTTTGCACACACATCCCAAATGACACAACGAAGCTACTGCAACTCTCGGAATTCCATTCCGACCCCTATATCAAAATCTCGCGTATCAACCGAATATTCCAAAATATCAACTTCGCCAATTCACGCTTAAGTCTTCTCTACAACTCCAAAACCCATTTCGATCACGCTCCTAAGTCACAAATTACCTAACGGAGCTAACCAAACCATAAAAACTCCAATTTGAGATCAAATACACACAAGTCAAATCTTGGTCAAACCTTCTGAATATTAAGCTTTCAACTGAGATTGTTCTTCCAAATTCATTCTGATTAACCTGAAACCCAACACCAACGATTTACATAAGTCATAATAGACCATACGGGGCAAGTCATGCCCGAGAACTGGTGAGCGAAGTGCAAAAGCTCAAAATGACTAGTCGGGTCGTTACATCCTCCCCACTTAAACACACGTTCGTCCTCGAACATGCCCAGAGTTGTTCCAGAAGCCAACCAATTGTTGAATAGCTTTACCATGCATTTACCCGGGGGTGATCCCACGTCACCCTATCTCATATAGGTCCGATAACACAATGCAACTAAAATTTTACAATCCAACCTTGCCCATAAACCTTAGAACCCCATTTCCATTTCCGAACATCCACAAGATCAGAATCTCACATCTATATTCAGAATAAGCCTGAACCAGCTGTAATAACCCATACCTGCAACCTCAGGTGCAATTACATGATAAACTACGTAACTCAAACGCTCATAGAGATAACTTCTATTCATAGCAACTGCCCACAACAACCGAATACCGGTAGAAAACCTCTTATCAACTAAAGTCTCATTCCAACACTTTCATATACTACCAACGATAAATGAAACATGCAATAAACCATAACCATTTCTCAGATCAACCATTCATGAAGCCACTTCTCCTTTGGCAAATGCCATAGCAAATTTCCGAGCCGAACCTCGATATTATCCTTCCAACATGCTGAAATCGAATCCGTTCGTATTCATTAATTATCCCAACGATCTCCTCTAATCCAACACACCACTATAGTGACATGACATATCAATATAGGCCTAAGCCACAACTTGCATAATACGCGCACCAATAAGCAATGGTCCGAACATACTCAAATCATGAAAATGACTCAAATGAAAGAGTTGTACCTCAAGCTCACCAGTACCACCACAACACAAGGCTGAGAACCCGTCCGACATCATAGGAACAGAACACACAAATCTAACCTGCAAGGTCATACCTCCACATATATTCGCTGCAATGCGCGACCTTATCCAAACACTGCTCCACATGGAACACCTCAGGTCACTCTGAGCGAAATTGACGACCACGCGCAATTGATGTCTAGAATCAAAGTAAATAATCATAACCACGGTAAAGCAAGTACATAACACTGCGCAACCCGAAAGGGTACAACAGATGCGCCATCCGCCAAGTAATATCCAATACTCCTCCCGCTCGAATCCTGCTGAGAGACCCCAATAACACCGCACCACATGTGCCGATAACCAACAAATCCTAACACCTCGCAACATGGAAAGGTAACTCATAGGCCTCCCCGGATTACTAATAAGCTCAATAACCGACAAATCAACACCTCTCTCAATAATACAATTCGGAGCCAACCAAGCCGACTCAAGTTAGAACACGCATCCACATTGGCCTGCCAACGAACTCCTTATCAAGGTGAAGTTGCTCCTTCCACCCCTTTATCTCTGCTGGTGCCATACAATATGGTGCCCAGCATCAAATCAATACCAAAATCAACAACCTTGCCCGGCGACATGCCCGGCCACATGAAACACATCCGAAAAGTCCCTCACCACCGGAACTGAATCAATGATAGAAGCTTCTACACTGACATCCATCACGAAAGCCCAAATAAGAAAGACAATCCTTCCCAGCCGTCCACTGGGTCTTCAAAATATAATACCACTCCACTAGAGCATAACTCTACGGACATCGCCACTTAATCTGTGGCATTTTCGGCATAGTCAATAGTGTCGTCTTAGCACAATAGTCCAGAATGACACAATACGGAGACAACCAGTCTGAACCCAATTTCCCATCCAAAATCTAACATGCCAAGCACAAAAGATCCGCTTGGGTCTCCAAACCCCAAAATAGTTACTAAACAGTGACGATACATACGACTCACAACCACAACATAGCCTGAATGTGAGAACTTCCCCGTCTCCAAATCCATATGGCACATGAATCAACATACCTGATCCCAATTCCGCCATCCGAATGCATACCGCACCTCAAATACCCAATCATTCCACGAAAGATACTCTAAACCCCTGTGTCACCAAGCAAACTCGAATATCAGCAGTCGATCCAATAAGAAAGCGCCGCAATTCTACCGAAGTACCATCAACTTAATCACATTGCCTTTTCTGAAATATATACCCTCGTCAAATCACTCCCATTTAGCAATACCATTTCCTTAATCATCTGGAGATCATCCTCCTAATCATCTGAAGCTCATTTCTCTAATCATCTGAAACTGCCTGTGCTGCCTAAGAATTTTATGACTTTCCGTTCAAAACTGAACCGTAACCTTACACACACAAATCTCAATCCTCCACAATATACCGCATATACCATACCATCCTAGGATAACATGAGAACTTCATCTCCCTTCCGATCCACAAACATCTACATACTCCACTAGTCAAGAACTTTCCATTGATCCCATCTAGAAGGAAATCACTATGCATCCCATGCTCCTCATGCCCATAGAAAATTTACATCTCCAACCGAGGTAGAAACCATCAAGAACTCTCTGAGTTCCCCTTGCACAAACCAGACCTGCCAGGACTGAATCCTTCTAACTCGACCAATCTACGCAAGCCATCAAAACCTAAGAGCATTGCCATGAAATACCTGTAGGAACTCATTACCCCGTACACACCCAAGGAACTAATCATATCCTTACCATACCGATCCGGCCTACTACCCAGCTATCCCATCTATCCGAGTTTCCTTCTGATTTACCTTCAACTTGATATCCCCTCTTACTGTAGCACCACAATTCCTCAACCAAGACTTACCACATGAGACCCAAGCATAAAACCATATTGTCTAAGGCTCAGAAGCCGCTGAGTACTCTCTTAAATGTTTCCAAAAGCACCACGTTCAAAATACCTACCCGAAGGGACTTCATGCGAATCTGGATCCATTACCTTCCTAATACAGATATATAGAATCCTATTGTTAATGTAGAAAGTACCACAAGTCTTCACATCTTCCAAATGAAAACTCAGTTCCTAACTACATATACAACTTTAAAATACCCAATTGTTACATGTAGAATCTTGAACATATTAGAACCATTCTCGAGAGTCATTCACTCTATTCAAACTGCAAATTAGTCTGATCAAATGAACCAAACAACCCGTGCCTCATTGGCACTTCGACACCGCAGAATGTAACCTCATCCCAATACAACCAAACAACTTCCTGCTCTATGCACCGAGCATTCTTGCCAATAACAACTCAAGACATCATGTGATTCTCACACACCTATGAAGCATAATATGATCTTCGTCAAAATTTTCCTTTACCTAAGCCATCCTCGGTCTCAACCTCCGTAGGCCATAACTGATTCACCCGAACGTCTCAAACCGGAACCAACATAGCACATAACCGTGCAATTGTTTAATCAATAGCAGACTCCCCCACTTGGCTCGAATCCGTAGACCAAAACACACACAATAACTCATAATGCATATACTCTATTGCTACCATAATACCATAGTGAGATTAAACTCAAACCTTCATAAGCTCGTGAAACACAGACCATCTGGTACCTTGAATCTTCTACAAATCTTGCATTCATCCTTGAAACAGTCAAGCCCACTCTCTTAAGTGACTCAAAATTCAAATTTCAACACTTATATCTCACTTGTAAATTAGACCTTCTAAAAGACACATAAGGATCACACAACCTCGGAACACTTCGCAGGAGATAACCCACCTGCCTTGTCTTTAACTAACATTTCTGTATACCTTCCACCGTCACAAACATTACGCAGTCACTTAGCCTTCCTGAGTCAGAACTCATACCACAACATGAAATTTACTTTACTCCCAACTAGGACATATGAAAAGACTCTTCACACACCCATAACTCGGGGCTATACCTCAAATCAAGAAGAAAATCAAACACCTAATAGTCCTTTTATCCTCCAGCAGACCCTCCTCGTCGCTTCCAATTCATAAGAATACATCTCGCAGTCACAACATACTCATCACATAGCCATGCAGCTGTCACTTCCACTAATAGGGACACTACTAAACATACTAGTTCAAAGACACTTGCTCACACAATCAGCACCTCGGTGCTCAAGCTATAGTCAAAGATCCGGCCTCAAATCCTCCAGACTGGCCCAACATTAACTCACAGAGATCAAGTCCCGCCCCTCGATCGGGGAATCACAAGCCATCGATGCACATCTGATACTGAGCACTCATGCGCGCACACGAACGCGTGGAGGGAATTCAAAGAGTTACATTTCAAGCTGAATCAAAGGACGCACGATAAGAATTCAAGAATGTGAAGTTTTCCTAAAAGTTCTGCAGCCTCTCGGGGATAAATATAGACGTCTCCGTACCGATCCGCGAGACTCTACTAAACCTGCTCATGACTCGTGAGACCTATGTAACCTAGGCTTTGATACCAACTTGTCACGACCCTAACCCCGAACCCGGTCGTGATGGCGCCTCTCGTGAAGACAAGGCCAGCCAGTTCAACCCAACTCAACTTTTAAAGCAGTTAATCAATATAAAAATAGTCTAAACAAGATTTAAACAATACTAAATAGCGGAAATACAACCCGACACAGCCCTAACCAGGGTGTCACAAGTCACGAGCATCTACTAGGGTATAAATACAACTGAAAGTCTGAAGTGTACAAATACAGACTAATGAAATGAAGAGAGAGAAAAGTAGTGTTGTGAATGTCGACAGCTACCTTACCAAACTCCGATAACTCTGCCTCCGATCAACCTAAACCCACTACAGGGTGTATAAATACCTAAATCTGCACACAAGGTGCAGGGAGTAAAGTGAGTACTCCAACTCAGTGAGTAAGAATCATAACTAAATCCTGAATGGTAAGAAATCACGTAAAGCATATCAAGATGTTGTATAGAAGCAGTTCAAAAACCAGTAAGAAAGCAGTGAAGCTGTAAAAATCTCTTAAAACATCTTAGCTCAGTTTAAACTTCTTTGAAAATGACTTTTTCAATAGTTACACAAATGAATGCAAAACAGTTAGTGTAGATAAGCACAGAAATCCACCCCTCGGGCACAAATACCATAGTTTAACAGGTAAATGACAGGTAAATATTAAAGATAAACATATAAAGGTTCGCCCCTAGGGCACAATGTCAACAACTCCGCCCCTCGGGCCATATCTCAGAACAATACCAGCCCCTCGAGCAATCACATAGAACAATATCAGCCACTCGGGCTATATCTCACATCACAATGGATACCCGTGCTCACTGGGGATGTACAGACTCCGGGAGGGGCCCACTTACGGCCCAAGCGCAATATCAAGCCACCTCGTGGCATCATAAACAGGATCTCGGCCTCATATCAATATCAAGCCACCCCGTGACGCACAATCTTAGGCCCTCGACCTTATTATCATAATTAGTATCTCACTGCTGTGGCGTGCAGCCCGACCCAAAAGTATCCTCACAATACAGGCCCTCGGCCTTACTCAGTCAAAAATCACATAAGCCACTCGGGCAATAGTAAAACATAATGCTCAGCCCAAAATATTATTTAAAATATCATTTCAAGTGTTAAAGCAGAGTAAACATGGCTGAGTTTTGAAAACAGTGCATAACATGAGTGCATAACATGACTGAATTCAAGTATAAAGTCAAAACAGTGAGGAAATATCAACAAAAATCCGCGAAGGGTTCAAATAACTAGCACTAGGTCCAAATATGGCTTTCAGCCCAAATAATGATGATACCAAATATTCAATCAAATATGCGATAAAATCATCAATCGGGACGGACCAAGTCACAATCTCCAATAGTGCACGACCCAACGCTCATTATCAAGCGTGTGCCTCACCTCAATATAGCACAACAATGTGCAATCCGGGGTTTCAAACCCTCAAAACATCATTTACAATCATTACTCACCTCGAACCGGCTAAATCTCTAGCTCGCAACACCTTTGCCGCTCAAATCGGCCTCCACACACATCGAATCTATCCAAAATCAGAACATGGACATCAAAATATGCTAAGGGGACAAAGCCCAAGCGAAAACAATCAAACTATGACATAATTCCCAAAATTACCAAAACCCGAGCCTGGGCCCACGTCTCGGAATCGGGTAAAATTTACATTTCAGAATCCTCATACCCTCACGAGTCTAACCATACCAAAATTATCCAATTCTGGCACCATTTGGTCCTTCAAATCATCATTTTATATTTTTGAAAGATTCCACAAATTTTCTTCCCAAATTCCATCCCAAATCACGAATTAAATGATGAATTCAATGATAGATTCATGTACTCTAGCCAAATCTGAGTTAGAATCACTTACCCCGATGAATTTCTTGAAAAACCTTCAAAAAATCGCCAAAATCCGAGCTCTCTAGGTCAAAATATTAAATAAAACCCAAAACCTCGTATTTATAGAGTGCCCCACGGATTTCAATCTTTGCGGACCGCACAAAAATGACCGCGGTCCACACAAAACCAGTGCGGTCCGCACAAAAACGACTGCAGCCGCACATGTTTTTATCTGCAGTGACAGGCTTTAGTGTTTTGGCCATAACTTTCGCTACAGATGTCTAAATTGCGATATCTTTATCCTTTGGGAAACTAGACACAAAGGGCTACAACTTTCGTTTTTGAATCATCTCAAAATTCCTTGTAGACCAAAATATATGAGCTTCTGAAGTAGGACTAGTGAAATGTTCCCCACCGTAGCCGCACAGCATTTTATGCGGTCCGCACAGCACCTACCGTAGACGCACTTCATTTTGTGCGGACCGCGCTGGTGGGTTCCGAGGCCTGCAACCCTTCTGGACCTGCTACAGTTATGATTTTAGGCCTAAAACATCCCAGAACCCCCAGAACTTCAAACCAATTGTACCAACACATCCCATGACATCGTTCAAACTTGTTCAAAACTTCGGAACGCTCACAACCACATCAAATCACCAATTTAACATAGGATTCAAGCCTAAGAACTCCAAGAACTCTTAAATTATGTTTTCCATCAAAAGTCTATCAAATTTCGTCCGAATGACCTGAAATTTTGCACACACGTCCCAAATGACACAACAAAGCTATTGAAACTCTCGAAATTCCATTCCGAACCCTATATCAAAATCTCACCTATCAACCAGAAATCGCCAAAATATCAACTTCACCAATTCAAGCCTAAATCTTCTCTACAACTCCAAAACTCATTCCGATCGTGCTCATAAGTCACAAATCACCTAACGGAGCTAAGAAAACCATAAAAATTCCAATCTGAGATGAAATACACACAAGTCAAATCTTGGTCAAACCTTTCGAATATTAAGCTTTCAATTGAGACTGTTCTTCCAAATTCATTCTGATTAACCTGAAACCCAACACCAACGATTCACATAAGTCATAATACACCACATAGGGCAAGTCATGACCGAGAATTGACAAGCGAAGTGCAAAAGCTCAAAACGGTCGGTCGGGTTGTTACGGTAATAAACAAATCTACTTCAATAATCAAACTCTCCTCGTCTTTACTATTTTAATCATACCTAAAAAGTATGTGCAAGTTATGCTAGTTATGTGATTTTGTTTAAGGAGTATATTTGAGCCTTTATCTGTTTATATGCTTCCCCAACATGCAGTATGTGGTTTTTTGTATGTCGCCTTAGATATTTATCATTTGAAACCAATCAGCCTAATATCCCACCCTTTAGGACTAGTAGTCATAAGTGCCTCCGAGACTTATAGGAATGGGACGGGTAATAGCATACAATAGTAATCGAGACCACTCCGCGCTTTAATACCTTAATGGGGTAGGAAAGGTAGATATGGATATGATGACCGGTGCGCTAATGCCACGTGTAACCCCTCTATTGAGGAGTGATTACCGGGTATTGCATTGACGTGATCCATATTAAATATAAACCTAGGATCCCCTTACCTTTTATTTGCAAACTCTTTTTTTAACTCTTCTTTTAATTGTTCTTTCTTTTTTATGTGTTTAAATCCCCTAATATTTGAGCCCTTACTTGTATATTTTCTAAATTCAGAATAACTGTCTGGCCGGGAACCACACTAGTGGATCCTGAGGGGTGCCTAACACCTTCCCCTATCTCTGGTTATTCAAATGACTTAGAATTGAATTGGTGTCCTAATGCACCTTAAATCATTAGATGGCGACTCTCCAAAAATGCAAAATTCAGTTCCTGAAAGGAACGAGTTGTCCCATACCAAATGTCATAAACCCGATTTCGCGAGAAAAAGGGGGCGCGACAATGCATACCAAGCTCACTGCCATTATTAACTAATTAATATCTCTTAGAGAAGTGATTCACCGCAACAAAATTATGAGAAAAATTTCGAGCATACTACCTTCTTCATGGGACAACAAAGTAAATGCAATTATTGAAGCAAGAAATCCGAATACAATGACTCTTGATGATGTGATTGGAAATATGGAAACCTATAAGCTAAAGCTCAACCAGGATCACCTGGATTGACAAGCTGTTGAACCTCGCAAGACCAAGAATCGGAACAACAACAACAACAACAACAACAACAACAACAACAACAACAACAACAACAACAACAACAACAACAACAACAACAACAACAACAACAACAACAACAACAACAACAACAACAACAACAACAACAACAACAACAACAACAACAACAACAACAACAACAACAACAACAACAACAACAACAACAACAACAACAACAACAACAATAATAATAATAATAATAATAATAATAATAATAATAATAATAATAATAATAATAATAATAATAATAATAATAATATATAAGTGTGAAAAGAAAGACCACTTCATCAAGGACTGTCCTATATGGGAACTTGAGTAGAAAAAGAATAATTTCGATAAGGTAAGGCAATATGGTAAAGATTGGCTTCCTGGACAAAGAATGACAAACAAGGCAATGGACAAAATTGTGAAAAATGAAATGGATGCCATGCGGTCATTTTCAATTGATGAAGATGATGATGGTGGTGGTAGTGAAGACAAAGATCAGTCACTAATGGACAAAGAGCATAGTGATTCAGAATCAGAAGACCTCTTGGCATTGATGGTAAATTTAAACTCTGATACTAATAAGAAAGAAGAACCTGAGGTAAGCTTGCAAGACATCAAAGACAAAATTCACGTCTACTCTAAAAAGAAATTAATTTCTCTGTTAGCTATTTAAATTGATAAATATCAAAAGATTTATGATGAAGTGGAGCAACTGATTACTGAATATGCTTCACTTAGACTTGAACACAAAGATCTAGAAATAGGTAGAGAAGATCTTGAAGTTATTGTAGTGGATCTCAAGGACCAAATTCTTATGTTAGAAGATGAAAAGGCAGCCTTAGAAGCTGAAAATAATAGATTGCTTAGAGCACCAAATAAGGGTAAGGAGCCAGCCACTAATATTCATGAGAAACTAAAAAGTGAATTGAAAAAAACCAATAACAAACTTCTAGCTGAATCTGAAAGGGCTAGGATACTTCAAGAAAACCTAGATAAGGCCAAATTTGAATGAGAAAAGAATTTAAACTCGACCAAATCTTCCCAGATAATGTTCAAGATGTATAAAAATCACAATAACAATAAGAAGGGTCTTGGACACACTAAGGTTAAAATTCCTTACCAGCGTCGTAACAAGTATATAGACATTCCTGATAATCATATATGCACTCACTGTAGAAATAATGGACACTTCAAGGAAATATGCATATCCAAAATTATAGCAGGGTTACAAAATGTTGCATATTTTGAGAAAGAAAATTAGTGAAACCTAGTCCTCTTAGAAGGTTAATAAACTACGCGGATGGACTAAAAAGAATGTTATTCATCCTTTTACTCAGAAAGGAACTCAAGTTATTCTAGATTCCTAAAACTAACCCATGAATATTTTTGTAGGCTAAGGTGAGAGAAAACAAGAGTTGATGGTATATTGACAGTGTTTGCTTCCGCCACATAATCGGAAATAGAAATAATTTCTTCTCACGAAGACCCTATAAAGGACGGAGTGTGGGCTTTGAAAATGACAAAAAGGAAAACATAATTGGTATAGATAAAGTTGGTAAGTCCCACTTCTCATGCTATAGATAATGTGTACTATGTCAAAGGATTGAAGCACAGTTTGCTAAGTGTATCTCATATATTTGACAAAGGGAATCAGGTTCCTTTTACTTCCAAAAGATGTTTGGTGTCAAATGAAAACTCTAAAAACCTGGTACTCAAAGTAAAAAGGCATAAAAATATTTACAAATTTGATATCATGTCTGCACCTGAAGATGAACTTTCATGCCTTAGTGCACTGGATATTAATTTCTTCTTTGTGGCACAAAAGACTAGGACATGTTAGCTTCTCTATGCTGAACAAGCTAGTTACCAAGGACCTGGTCCTTGGGTTTCCCAAGTCAAAAATTCAAGGAAGACAAAGTTTGTGATGCATGTATAAAAGGTAAGCAGGTCAGGTCTACATTCAAATCTAAAAAGGTAGTAAGTACCTCTAGACCTTTAGAACTGCTTCATATGAACTTTTGTAGACCAATGAGGGTTTAGAGTATATGAGGCAAGAGTTATGTGTTTGTAATTGTTGATGATTATTCTACATTTACACGGACTATATTTATTGCTACTAAAGATGAAACTTTCGATATATTTGTAACTTTTGTGAAGAAACTTTGAAGCTAAAAGTGATGCTCTAGAAAAATGCTCTAGAAAAATTTGAAGCTAAGAGTGATGAGAGTGTCTTCATGGGTTACTCACCACAAAGTAAAACCTATAAGGTATATAACAGAAGAACAAAATATGTTGAAGAAAGTATTCATGTAAAACATACGCAGGTTGTTGATGATGGTGTGTTTGGCCAAGTTGAAAGTCATAAGAAAAAACAAACTATAGAGTACCAGCAGCTATTGCAGGATAGGAACTAGGTCCTTTGGAAACTGTTCAGGAGGTATCACAGATAGGGGGAACAGTAGAAGAGAACCTAGATGAACCTATTGCACCTGCTACCTCTACAGAACATGAAAAAAACAGTGAAAATCAAAGATCTCATGCTAGGGGACGGAAACATCAAATCTCTCATCCTCTAACAAATGTGCTTTGTGCTTACCAGTTAATTCTGGAAATGGTAACAAGGTCAAAAATTAGGAACATAATTGCCTTCTCATCATACATATCCATGGTAGAGCCTAAGAGCATCAAAAAGGCTTTTGGAGATGCAGACTGCATAGTGTTCATGCAAGAGGAACTAAACCAGTTTAAAAGAAATAAAGTTTGACACCTGGTTCTCAACCAAAAATACAGAATAGTTATTGGACCAGGTGGGTATTCAGGAACAAGTTGGATAATCAAGAAAATATTACTAGAAACAAAGCAATACTAGTTGTACTGGGTTATATCTAGAAGAAGTAATTATTACAATGAAACATTTGCTAATGTGGTCGGGATGGAGGCAATTTGAATGCTTATTGTGTTTGCTTCATACAAAGGTCTCAAGTTGTATCAAATGGATGTCAAGAGTGCCTTCTTGAATGGATACTTAAAGGAAAAAGTATTTTTCTATAACCTCCAGGTTTGAAAGTCATGAGTTTCTAAACTATGTGTACAAGTTGGACAAGGAATTGTATGGGTTAAAACATGCTCCAAGAGCATGGTATAAAAGACTGTTAAAATTTCTCATGGACAACTAGTTCTCACGAGGCAAAATTGATAACACGTTGTTCATGTTAAAGAGTGGTAGGAACCTACATATAGTGCAAATATATGTTGATGACATCATCTTGGGAGCCACAAGTGAATCTCTTTGAAATGGATTTGTTGTACTCATGTGAGGTGAATTTGAAATGATCATGATGGGAGAATTAAATATCTTCCTTGGACTTCAAGTTAAGCGGACAGAGAAAGGAACTATGTTACACCAATAGAAGTACTTCAAGGAATTGCTCAAAAGGTTTGATATGGACAATGCAAAAACAATTGATACTCCTATTGCTACTGGAACCATATTGGATGTGGATGAATCAGATAACCCTGTTGATGAAGTCAAAGGAGCGATTATGTTGAAAAAATAAAGAATTTCTAACCATATAATAGTTTTCCTACTCTATTTGACAGCAAGTAGGCCTGAAATTGTGTTCAATATGGGTATGTGTGCAAGGTTCCAATCTATTCCAAAAAAATCATACTTGAAGGTTGTTAGAAGAATTTTAAGATATCTCAAGGGAACTCAAGACATGGTTCTTTAGTATCCAACGAGAGACTCCTTCGAATTTGTTTGTTATATAGACGCTGACTACGCTGGATACTTGGTGGACAAGAAAGTAGATCTGGAATGGCTCACTTTCTTGGATCATGTCTAATTTCATGGGCATCCAAAAAACAAAATTTTGTAGCCTTATCAACTACTGAAGCTGAGTATGTAGTTGCTGCATCATGTTGTGCTCAGTTGATATGGATCAAACAACAACTGGAAGATTATAGATTGATGATTCATAAGGTGCCCATATTTTGTGACAATACAAATGCAATGAATATAGTCAAGAACCAGGTTCACCACAAGAGAACCAAATACATTGATGTGAGTCACCACTTTTTAAGAGACAATGTTGAAAAGGGGAACATAATGATGGAGTTTTGCAAAACTGAAGATCAAATTGCTGACATATTCACCAAAGATATAAGCAGGGATCACTTTGAAAAGAAACGCTTGGAGTTTGATTTAATCAAAATGAATTAAGATACTCTTGACTTCCCTTAATGACTGACTATGAATAAATAATGTGTTTAGTAAGTAAATGTGTTGAAAAATGTCTAACTTAGTCTAATACTTTAATAGGTATGCACGCATGACATGGACTCTATGGCATGGATATATAATCTGAAGACAAAAGTCTGGACTAGAAAATGTATCACGACCAATAAAGGATCTAGAGATAGTTCATGTCTACATACAATGGAAAGAGAGACTATTGGAGGTGAAGTTGTGGTATGATAAACTCACTAAACCAGGCATAATGATATTACAAGTTCATGGGAGGTAGACAAGTGTATGGCACAATAATGCTATCAATTATGCACTATGAGCAAAATAGAATGGGAATGAATGTTTCAGTTAGAAAGAAAAGATGGTACCAACATATTGTCCAGGCCAAAGGGCGATAAAAAAAAGGGGAAAGACAACACAATCTACCCAAGGGGCAAATGAAAGGTTTAAAATAGATTGAAAGAGGATGAACACTTGTTACAGGCCAGACATGTTTAACATGGTAACTCTTAAACCACAATATCAGGGAACTCTATTGGTAGCTACAATACGGGGAATGAGGTGAGTTACTCATCAAGGATAGAATTAGGTGGACTAAATCTTACACTTAAGAGTAAAAATCAAAAGTTGTTGTTGAAGAATTGAGGAGGATATCAAGTTTCAGAGAATGCCCTTCTCGGGCCAGTGACTCTCCCTAAATTGTATACATATAAGGGGTGTTGATATGTGTTTTGGGTGGTGTTTAACCGTAAAGAGGGATCGTGAGAATATTCACAGGGGAAGTAGTGTGGTTTCTTAAATTCTATAAGGCATATATGGGGAGAAGAGGTTGGCTAAGAAAAGTCGAAGCACAATGTTACCTTACATTTGATGTAATGTCGTGCATGTTGATGATATTAAGGTGTGTGTGCAGGCTAGAAGATGTATTCCTTTGAAATAGAGGGTTCTATAAGAAAACTCGTCCAGTAATGTCTTTGTTGAGAATTTGGAAGATCAAGTTGCAAGTTTTCACAGAAGATGGTAACCATATCAAGGAAATTATTGAAGAACTCAATTTCTAGGAGGTCATATGCAAGAGAAATGTGATATAGATGGTTCGCTATTGATGCAACATGGCCAGTTGATCGCTTATGCCTCTAGGCAATCCAAGAATCATGAAAAGAACTATCCAACCCATGACTTAGAGCTTGCAACAGTGGTGTTTACACTAAAGATTTGGCGACATTATTTGTAAGGGGTCCACGTGGATGTATTTACGGACCACAAGAGCCTTCAATATATTTTCAAACAAAAGGAGTTGAATCTGAGACAGAGAAGATGGCTCGAGTTACTCAAGGACTATGATATCGATATTCTCTATCACCTGGGAAAGGCTAATGTTGGGGCGGATGCTCTTAGTTGAAAATATATGGGAAGTATGGTTCATTTGGAGGCATATCAGAGGCCGTTGGCTAGGGAGATTCACCAGTTGGCTAGTTGGGAGTTTGCCTTGCGGACTCTAATGAAGGAGGAGTGATTATGCATAATAGGGCTGAATCATCACTTGTGGCGAAAGTAAAAGAGAAGCAATTCTACGATCCATTGCTAGCATAACTAAAAGAGGGGATTCATAAACACAAGACCACAGCTTTTTCCCTTGGCATGGATGATGGTACCCTACGATACCAAGGCCGCTTATGTGTTCCAGATATTGACGGTCTTCGGGGAAGGATCATGGCAGAAGTTCACACTTCTAGGTACTCCGTGCACCCAGGTTCTACGAAAATGTATCATGATCTCAGGGAAGTTTATTTGTGGAATGACATGAAAAGGGATGTGGCGGACTTTGTGTCTAGATGTCCGAACTGTCAGCAAGTGAAGGCTGAACATCAAAGACCTGGTGGATTGTCTCAAAGCATAGAAATTCCAATGTGGAAATGGGAGATGATCAACATGGATTTTGTGGTAGGGTTGTCGCGCACTCCGCGCAAGTTTGACTCAATTTGGGTGATCGTGGATCGACTCATGAAATCAGCATACTTCTTGCCAGTTAGATCTACTGACACAGCGGAACGGTATGCTCAGTTGTATATCAAATAAATAGTCAGGTTGCATGGCACTCCAGTCTCAATCATTTTATCGAGGGGCTCAGTTCACTGCCAACTTTTGGAATAAATTTCAGCAAGGTTTGGGTACGCAGGTAAATCTTAGCACAGCTTTCCATCCTAAATCGACGGGCAAGCTGAGCGGACTATTCAGATGCTTGAGTACATGTTGTGTACTTGTACTCTTGGTTTCAAAGGTAGTTGGGATGACCATTTGCCACTCATAGAATTTGCTTACAACAACAACTTTCATGCTAGTATCTAGATGGCACCATTTGAGGCACTGTATGGTGGGAGATGTAGGTCTCCCATTGGGTGGTTCGAGGTTGGAGAAGCAGAATTGATAGGGCCAGACCTCGTGCATCAGAACATGGAGAAAGTCAAGATTATTAAGGAGAGGTTGAAAACTGCTCAGCGCCACCAAAAGTCTTATTCGTACATTCGTCACAGAGATTTGGAGTTCAAAGAAGATGATTGGGTATTTTTGAAGGTTTCCCCCATGAAGGGCATCATGCAATTTGGGAAGAAAGGGAAATTAAGTTCGAGGTATGTCAGACCGTACAGAATCATTCAGAGGATTGGTCAGGTGGCATACAAGCCTGAGCTGCCACCCGAGATGTCGTTGGTACATCCGGTCTTCCATGTGTCTATGTTGAAGAAGGTAGTGAGAGATCCGTCCGCTATTGTGCCAATTGAAGCTATTGAGGTTAACGAAGAACTATCTTATGAAGAAATTCTAGTTGTCATTCTTGATAGGAAAGTCCGAAAATTAAGAAATAAGGAAATTGCCTTCGTAAAAGTGTTATGGCGGAACCAACAGGTTAAGGAAGCCACTTGGGAAGCCGAGGAAGAAATGAGAAAGAAGTACCCAAATTTGTTTGAATAGTTATGTAATAGCTTTTATGCATTTGGTTCCTATGAACTCTTATCTTTTGATTTGATCTATGTTAAACTATTCCATTTTGGTAATATATGTTGCCTATTCGGCCATGGTTGGTGTTGTATAAGTTATGTTATGTCTATGTTGTTAGGATATGTATCTGGGGCCCTCTGATAGGTGGATAGTCCTAGTTACAAGGGAAACTCTGCCGAAATTTCTGAAAAAATTGGGAGTTAGTCAAAATTTGGGAGTTAAAGATGTGTGAGAAAGGAGATAATTTATATTAAGTATTTGCGGATTGACTCCAATTATCATTCATAATAGACTAAAGTTGTAAATGAGTGCGCACAAGACCTCACTTTAGACAATCATATCTCCATTTATATAAAGAGTTGTGTGATGCTCAACCTATCAAATTAAAACCCTTTGAGTCTAGTTTCCAAAGCATCAAACCGTTCATCATTTGGAGGTGTATATAGAAAGTTACGACCCTTTTACTGGGCATGTGTCATTAGCGCGGCCGCGCATATTGCGAAGTATTCTGCCTTGTTAGCGCTGCCTTAGAGCGGTCGCGCTAGTGGCAGACCTCAAAATACACCTAAGGACATGAAATTAGAGGATTTAAGTTATTTTTCAAGACTAGGGCATCCTCTCCATCCCCGATCTGACCAAGGCATCCAATTGCACACCCAAGGTGAGTTTTTAAGTGTGTTCTCATGGTGATTTCACTTCTCAATCACTAGTTACAACATGATTTTGATTGGATTTCATAGGATTTCTTCAAAATCTCAAGAACACCCCAAAGTTGTCTTTCAATATTTGGTCTACAAGAGGTAAACCTTTATCCTTAGACTTACATATATGGAGTTATTATGGAATTATGAGTATGAATCAAGTATTACAACTTATGGTATGGTGATTGGAAGCCATAAATTCCCAATTTAAATACATGACCATGGTAGGGATTTAAAGGTGATTACTTGATGGAATTTTGTTGGTTGGGTGTGAATGGTTGATCACACATGTGGTGTTAGGATTATAAATTGTTAAAGAATAATGGTGGGATGAATTGTTGGTTAATGGTGATAGTTGGATGAACCAATACTATAGTTATGAGGTGTAAATATCTATACCTACAAGGTATTTGATAATATGCCTAAATGGCTTAAGTTATGGAATTTATTACTAATATTGGCCCTATTAAATGTTGTATTGTATATTGAAGTTACTTAAGTGTATTGGATCATTGTAGTATCATTAAGGGGCAAATTTCAGGTATGTATGGCTAAAACCCCATTTTATTAGAAATTGAACTCCGTTGGCGTTTACGAAAGTGTGGTAAGATTTGAATTAGTTAATGTATTGATTGTTATTGCGCATTAATTGATTTGCAATTAACTACACATATACGTGAAGGATGTGCCTCAATATGAGTATTGTACCATTCTTGATAATTAGAGAAGTATGAAGAATACAATTATGTGTTGAAATTCTTAGACTATAAGCCAAGATAAAAACTGAGAATTATTCATGCTAGCTATGTGCCCACTTACCTATACTGCAACTTGAATTACTTTTGTATATGCCTATGATCATAACCTGCAAGATGAATACCAAAAATGGAAAACGATGTGATAATGGTGGCCCTGAGTGCCAAGGAATTGATATGATATATATGAAATAAAGATTCAGATGTGATGACTAATGAAAAAGGAACAACGCCTAGATAAGGCAGCCTAGCCGATCGGGTCGTGATCGGACACCATGTCGCACACATGGTGGTAATATGCTGATATTGAATTCCAGATAAGGGAAATGAAATAGTGATTGAGATATATGCCTCCAATGAGGCAACCTAGCCGGTCGGTCGTGATCGGACTCCACTCAAGATAGTGGTAGTATTGAGAACAGTGATGAAGATATGAAAGAAATGCCCCAAACTAAGTTTTGGAAATTATATGAAGGATTGAATGAATTGCATATTTGATTTACTCATGTGATTTACTTGTACTTGCTTGATAGTTCTTTCTAGTAAAATGGTGTTTAGTTATACATACTAATGCTATTCGATGGCACTAACGTCCCTTTTGCCGGGGGCGCTACATTTTTTTTATGAATGTGGGTGGCTCCATTGCGGATAGTGCCGATCGCGCATAGCGGAGTACCTTCTTCTCAAAGTCTTGGTGAGCCCCTTTCTCCTTCAAGGGGTTCTATTGTACATCTTCTTTTTATGGACTTTCACTTTTGAAGTATAGCCGGGGCCTTGTTGCCGGCAATGTTATCACGTCTTTTGTATCCTTAGAGGCTCCGTAGATGTTTGTGTGGGTTATGTATGGGTATTGGATAGGTCAATAGACCAAGTTGTAACCTTCTACTCTTGCTTTCTTCTACACTATAACTTGTATGGAAACTTGGAAGTTTAACCACGTTTTAAATGTTGTGATATAAAATGAACTAAGATGTTGAATGTACTATCTTTCCTAGTTTAAATAAAGGTAAGCATGGCTTCCTTATTCCTATCGAGTTGGGTAGATAGCGGTTGATAAGGTTTGCTCAGTTGGGTTCACTCGATTGAGCGTCGGTCGCGCCTCCCGAAGTTGGGGCGTGACATATAGGTTCTAGAGTAGAAGCACAAGAAGCCCCGGGACAACAACCCGGTTCATCTGCTGCTGAGCAATAGGCTACTCTAGTTCAAGAACCGATTTTTTTGAATGTTGAACCTGAAAAGTTCTAGTCTCTTGATTGGACTGATACTGAGGATAAAGAACCAAAAGACAGAGAAGCAGAAGTTGAAATAAAAGACAGTGCAAACAATAATAATGTAGCTCTAGTGAATCTGATTGTCAGGCTAAAAGAGAAGCGACAAGCTGAAGAAATGTATGCTCCTAAGAGGGTCAAGGCTATGGCAAAGAAAGTAGTCTTGCCTCCTGGGGTAGTGAACTTAGGGGGGAAGAACACTTATGTTGTAAGGAAAAAACAAAGCAGCTCTTCAGACTGATTGATAAGTCTGATATAGAAGAGGTGGACTAAGTGAGTGGATATGAGCATGAAAAGGAGGAGGAGGTTCTTCTTCAAGGAAAAGGAAAGAAGAATTCTGAATCTTCTACAACCACTTCCAAAGGAAAATCTACCAAGAAAAGTAAAGATGTGGTCTCTGATCCTAAAGTGAAAGGAACTAGTTCCAAAAGAAGAAAAAAGACTCAAATGAAAATTGCCATTGTTGGTAGAGAGGAGTAGTTTGATGAGTTGATGATGCTGAAAGGGAGAGTGATAGATTCTGATGTGGTGACTATGTTTAGGATGAAGGAACTATTGGAGAATTGGAAGTCTAGGGGTGGACTCATATGTTCTAATGTCTACTGCCAGTCATGTATGGTGAAGAAATGCTTCATTTTTACATGAATTTCAAAGTGTTAGAGAGTGACCAAGTGAGCACTAAAGTTAGAGGAGTGAACACGGTTCTTGATGCAAAATACTAGGTGAGATTTTGAATATGCTAACTGAGGGTTTTGATACTTACGTGAGGCATGAGTGGCCTGAGCTGAGGGAAAAGGAGGTCGTCATGCACTTGACCAACAAGTATACTCATAAGAGGGAGAAATTGACTGTTAGGAAGGTAGGAAAAGGGGAGATAGATCCAGTTCACAAACTGCTTTTTGAGTTTTTGAACAATTGTTTACTGCCTAATTCTGAAAGGAGGCATGAGGCAACCTACCTGGACATGGTTGTTATGGAGGTCCTTGACAAAAATAGACCAATTAACCTTCCATATGTGATGTTGAAGCACATTACAAGGGTTGTTGATCAAGAACGGGGTACTCATGTTTTGCCTTATGGGTTCCTGTTTACTAGGGTATTTGAACATTTTAAGGTGCCCCTCAGAAGTCCTGAAAAGGGTACAAAGAAGGATTTATTTGATGAGGAGACCCTGAGGGAATGTGATTATGTTGCCCGACCACCTGGAATCAAGACCAAAAGTATGATCACCAACCCACTGGAGGAACTGGCTACTGCCAATGAGGAAAAACAAAAGATAAAATAAGAGATTGCCTCATTAAAGGAGAAAAATAGGAGGTTGAAAGAGGAGAAGAATAAAGAACAAGAAACCTCTGGTGCAAGAATCGACAAGCTTCTAGAGATAATTCAAGGAGAACACTCTTCCACCCAAGAACCCGGTCATTAATCCTCTTAATTAGGTTCTCAACAGATCTATTATCAGTCCCTTGTCCTAACCCCTCTTATAACTAGTGTTTGTGGTTTCTTTTTGTTTTTTGGTGCCATTAGCAGTTTGACAGGTTTGTTCAACCGTCTTTTGGTTTGGGCCCCTATGGGCTTAATGTGGTACATAGTGTTCTCAAATAACAATTTATAATATTTCCTGTTTGGCTCATTTTAAATGTCTGGAGTGTATGTTTCGATTATCCATGCATGCTCTTAATGAAATGTACATGTTAGTGTAGTCCCAATGGACATGAGTTTTACATTACTGCATTCTCGCATTATGCTTACTGACATATTGGTTTTTCTATGATACCAAAAGGGGGAAGTTAGGTGTGTGCTTATAGTGCTTACAAACCAGGTTCTTAATAATTGCTCGTTTGAGTTGTTTGTTTCATGTCTAACAATGTAATATCCCTAGCTATATACAGGGTTGCAATGAATGGAAGGCGAGTCCCTTACACTCAAACATGGGAACATTAAAGAAGTGTGCTAAAACTGATTCTTGTGCTGAAAGCTGATGAAGTTGGAGCAAGCTAGTTGATGGAGTTGCTCAGGGGTTTATCATCATCAAAGTGGGGGAATTTGTTGAACTCAGAAAGTACCGTATTTTGATGATTAACAAATTGTGATAAGAACCAGGTTTCAAGGTCTAGTCTGGAATACACAAGACTTATGTGAAGATGTGACAAAGTAAGAATGTTGAACATTAAAAGAAACAGGTTTATAGCAAGTTGGAATCAAATAAGGAACCTAGTCTAAATGGAGAAGGATTTCCTTAATCAAAATATTCTAAGTTTTGGAGCATTAATTGAAGAAGAAATTTAGCCAACCTTGCATCTATAAAAGGAGACATTTTGCCACAATTCAAGACTATTGTTATTGAGAGAAATCATGAGAATACTTCTGACAATACCAAAGCAAAGCAATAAGGTACTTTCGAAGATTCAACTTGATCAACTGAAGAACATGTTCTTGAAGATGAAGATGCTCAAGTTCTTTAGTTGTTAGGTTGAGTTTTGTGTTCTGAGTTGTAACTTATTTGCTTTCATAGAAGTTTTATAATAGGTTATTATTGAGACTTTGTTGTGTTATGCTTTCTAAGCTAGAGTTATTTTAGAAAGGGGTTGCTATAATCGGGTTGATTGTAGGGGTTAGGGTACTAGAGATAGTTCTCTTGGTTATTGAGTTGTAACCTAAAGTTGCTCTTTGAAGTTAGTGAAGATTTGGAGAAAATCCTACTAGGTAAGCCGTGATTTTTTACTCTCTTGAGAAAGGAGCTTTTCCACGTAAAATCTCTATTTTGATTACTTTTTCCGCAATTATTCTTGTTTGAGAGTGCAAAAACAGTTCAAAGAACTAGGTTCTTTGAGAACGCGAAAATCAGACAAGAAACAATTTAACCCTCCTTCTTGTGTCTAAGTGTAGTCTGAAATATTAATTATATATCTTATTTGAGTAGTAAAGGTGGGAAAAAAGATGTCATCTTATGTTTATTTTATTTTATAAAGTAACTATTATTTTGGACCGAATTGTTTTGACTAAACTCTAATAGTATCACATTTGCACACCCATATGAATAAGATTATACTTAGGTAGTGTTGAAGTTTTCATATTTCAAAATAATAAAGCAACCTCGTTTTATGGAATTTTCTAAAAAAATTGAAATGCATTTCTACGCACAACATCGGTCGTGCTCCATTTGTTAGCTATGCCCAAGACCTAACGGGTTAAATAGTCCTTAATTAGTCTGCATATATATGTACATGCAAATATTTTATTCCATAACTTCAATCAAACGGATTAAATCTTTTAATGTTTTTCTCTATTTCTCACTTTCTCTCAAGAAGAACGATCGTGCTTTGCATATGAAGCATTCATTTAATGGGAGGTAGCAAGTATATATTGGAAAGAGAAATGACTAAGAGGTTGACACTTCAGTTACCTATATATTTTTAGCAGCTTATATCTTTGGAAGGAGAAACGGCTTAGGCTGCTTTACAATTTGGGCATTGCTTATAGTGGATTATTTTTATGAAAAAATAGATGCTATATAGTCAGAAACTGTAATACTGAGTCAGACAGGCTACATTGAAGTCAAAAGGTTCAACTGAACTTCATGTTTTCGACTCAACCTTACATATGGAAAAAACATATGCTTGTGGGTAAAACACATTAAACTCAAGCTGAACCCATTGATTTGTACATTCTAAATTCTTAAGGATGGAAGATACCACTAATATTTCTCTCAGTTTCAGTTTATTTGAACTTTTTTGCTTTCTAAGAGCCACTTTGATTAATATTCGAATTTAAATTGGAATATATTAACTTAATATTTTAAAGTTAAAATTTAAATATTTATATTGGGTGTGCAAAAAAAGGTCGCATATTGGTAGCTGAATAGATTAGTAGCCTGCATATAAAGTACAGAGATCTCTTAACCGTATGAGGCTTTTTGGAGAAAAACCGTGCAGGTTTGCCTAAAGCGAATGATACCACACCATGTTAAGAGTATCTTTTGGACATTTTTGTCCAACAAATGGTATCACAGCTAATGATTTGGTGTCTATGGAGAAGGTGAAGTGTGGCTTGGGAGCCGGCTTAATGCTTTTGCCCGTCTATAAGGTTTGCGGTGAAATTTACACGTAGCTTTAAAGATGCATACACAACCTTTGGGCTTCGGTGACCGTAAACACTTAAGATCATGTGGGTGAAATGGTTAATCTCCAAATTAGCCCATGAATACTAATAAGTCATGTGGAACTTAGTTCAAGGTAGAGATTATTGGGTGTGTGTGAACAAAGTATCACATGAAAAGTAGAAAACAAATACAAGAAAGTGATTCAAGCCACAAAAAATAAATCTTCTCCTTGGCTTGAATTATCTTCATCAATAGGAACAACGTCTCTTTGTCTTGCCCTCAACCCTCACAAAGGCTCTACTGAACACTAGATCTCAAAAAGGATCGCCTTGCCTACTGAGATGCCGCTCGGAATATACTAATACAAGATCTCAAAAACTGTACAACTTCCCAAAATCCGGAATCTCATGAAATCACAAGCTAAGGATACTACATAGTGCGCTAACTCCAGATTGTCTAAAACAAAGTAATACAGAAGGGCTGTAACTACAAGATAGAATGGAGAGGGACTCCTCGGTCTGCAGACGCGGAAGATATACCTCAAAGTCTCTAAAGGATCACCTTGCCTCAAGGATGGTAGGGCCGAGCCGAAGAACCTGGATTTGCACATGAAAAACATGCGCAGAAAGGGCATGAGTACACCACAGTGATACTCAGTAAGTGCCAAGCCTAACCTCGGTCGAGTAGTGACGATGAAGGTCAGGGCCCTACTGATTATAGATGAAAAATGAGGTAAAACAGTATAGAATATGACAATATAATTAAATGCTAACAGTATGAAGTAACACAAGATAATAAGAATAGCAACAATACAACAGAGAGAACATATCAGATAAGAACATAACTTCACTCAGAGATAGCAACTCGGGATCTACCAGGATACCGTCCTGTAGTCCCCAAATGTAAATATCCGGTGGATCTCCCGGGTGTCGTCCCGTAGTCCAACTCATAGTGCGCAAGGATTTACCAGAATTCTGATCCGTAATCCCAAATGTAAATAACCAGTACTAGGGGAATCTACCGGGTGCAGTCCTGTAGTTCCAATATAAATGTACAGGGGGACCTACCGAAATACAAATGCGTAGTCCCAAAGAAAACATGTAGGGGATCTCCCGGGATATAGTCTCGTAGTCCCAAAGTAAATACACAGCAGCAACACGAAGAATATTCAGTTCAAATCCAAATTTCATACAAAGGTAAAATAGGTATTCTAACCTAGCATGCTGCACAGAGTTCAAATAAAGCAGTTTGAGCAAGTAAAGCAATTAAGTCAATTAGACATGCTTTCCTAAGCTAACAGTAGGCTTAAATTGCAGGTAGTATAAACAGGGAAGAAAACACAGTTATAGTTACTTAATGAAAACAGGATTTACAACAATTAGCACATGTACACACTCGTCACCTCACGTACAAGGCATTTCATATACCAACAACACCAAATCCTAAGGGGAGTTCCCCCACACAAGGTTAGGCAAGCCACTTACCTCGAACCGGCTCAAAAATCAACCCGAAACCACGCCCTTGCCACGCGTACCCGACTCTAAATGGCCTAAATCTATTCAAATCAATTGCATAATGTAAATATAACTTCAAGTAACTGATTTCACTAATTAAATTGAAGCTAACACGCGAAATTAAGAAAATTTCCAAAAAAGCCCCTGGGGCCCATGTCTCGGAATCAGGTAAAAGTTACGGATTATGAATCCTCATTCACTCATGAGTCTAAACATACCAAAATTATCCAAATCTGATATCAAATCCCCAACCAAAACTCAAAAATTATGTCTGGAACTTTTCCAAATGTTTCCCCATTTTTTCACCCCAAATCCGAAATTAGATGATATATTCATATTTAGATTAATGGGTTATAAGCAAAAAGGAGTTAAGAATCATTACCCGCAAACTCCCTCCGGAAATATCTCAAAAATTCGTCTCCTACCGAGCTCCCAATTCAATTTTGTGATATGAACTCAAAACCTTCGATTTTGAACTTTATATTCTGCCCAGGCGCGTCCTTAATCGCAATCGCGAAAACTCCCACGCGATCACTAAGAGCAACTTCACTGGCCCCCAAATTAACTGTACGCGAACGCGATAAACCCTACCCGATCACTATGTTGCACTGCTTAGCTCTACGCGATCGCGGTTGACCTCACATGATCGGGAAGAGCAATCTTCCACTCCTCAGCTACCTCACCTCTTCCTCTTCGCGAACGCGGCGTAGCCCACACGTTCGCGATTCAACTTCTGCCAATACTACGTGTTCGCACTCCCTTTCCCACGATCGCATAGAACAAAAATCCCCTCTGCCTCACCTAAGCCTTCGCGATCGCGAGCCTCCTCACGCGATCGCGATGAAGAAAAGTTTACAACAAATATCAGCAAAAATTCGATCCTTCTCCAAGTCCAAAAATGGTCCGTTGAGCACCCGAAACACACCCGCGGCCCTCGGGACATAAACCAAATATGTCAACCAATCCTAAAACATTATTCAAACTTGTTCCAACCTTCGGAACGCTCAAAACAACATCAAAACACCAATTTAACATTGGATTCAAGCCTAACAACTCCAAAAACTCTCAAATTATGCTTTCGATCAAAAAGTCTATCAAACCTCGTCCGAATGACCTAAAATTTTGCAAGCACGTCACATTCAACACTACGGAGCTACTCCAACTTGTGGAATTCCATTCCGACACCTATATCAAAATCTCACCATCGAACTGAAATCTTCCAAAATTCAACTTTTGGCATTTCAATCCAAAATAAGTTGCGGACCTCCAAAACAAAATCCGAACACGCCCCTAAGCTCGAAATCACCCAAATGAGCTAACGAAATTGACGGAATCCCATTCCAAGGCCGTCTTCACACTGCTACGACTATGATCCAAATTCTAAAGCTTAAGCTCTCTTTTAGGGACTAAGTGTCCCAAAACACTCCGAAACTCAAAACCAAACATCCCCGCAAATCAAAATAGCAGAACAAACACGGGGAAAGCAGTTAATAGGGGATTAGGGCATTAATTCTTAAAACAACCGGCCGGGTCGTTATATCCTCCTACAATTAAGCATTCGTTCATCCTCGAACGAGCATATAGACATACCTGAAGTAGTGAAAAGATAAGGGTAACGGCTGTGCATATCCTGCTCGGTCTCCCAGGTCGCCTCATTGACCAACTGACCTCGCCACTAAACCTTCACTAATGCAATGTTCTTTGACCTCAGCTTTTGAACTTGCCTGTCTAATATTGCCACTGGCTCCTCAACATAATATAGATCCTTGTCAAACTGGACCGAACTGAAATTCAACACGTGTGGCGGATCACTGTGATACCTCCGGAGCATCGAAACATGAAATACCGGATGAACTCCTGCCAAGCTGGGAGGTAAGGCAAGCTCATAAGCAACCTCCCCAACACGTCTCAATATCTCAAATGGACCAATAAACCTCGGACTCAACTTCCCTTTCTTCCCAAACCTCCTAATGCCCTTCATATGCGTACCCGAAGCAGAACCTACTCTCCAACCAAATAGGAAACATCACGAACCTTCCGGTCCGCGTAACTCTTCTGTCTGGACTGGGTTGTACGGAGTCTATCCTGAATTACCTTAACCTTCTCCAAAGCATCCTGAACCAAGTCTGTGCCCAATAATGTAGCCTCACCCGGCTCAAACCAACCCATCGGAGATCTAGACCGCCTACTATATAAAGCCTCATATAGTGCCATCTGAATGCTGGACTGATAACTGTTGTTGTAGGAAAACTCCGCCAATGGCAAGAACTGATCCCAAGAACCTCCAAACTCCATCACACACATACGAAGAATATCCTCAAGAATATGAATAGTGCGCTCGGATTGTCCATCCATCTAGGGGTAAAATATTGTACTCAACTCCACCTGAGTAAGTACCCAACTCATGATGTACGGCCCTCCAGAACCGTGATATGAACTGAGTACCTCTATATAAAATGATGGAAACCGGAATACCATGCAGACGAACAATCTCCCGGATATAAATCTTCGCCAATCGCTCCAAAGAATAGGTAGTACACACAGGAATGAAGTGTGCGGACTTGGTCAGTCGATCCACAAACACACAAATAGCATCGAACTTCCTCAAAGTCTGTGGGAGTCCAACTACAAAGTCTATGATTTTCCG
Organism: Nicotiana tabacum; assembly: GCF_000715075.1. NCBI lineage: Eukaryota > Viridiplantae > Streptophyta > Magnoliopsida > Solanales > Solanaceae > Nicotiana > Nicotiana tabacum. The sequence continues at coordinate 218,471,240 of NC_134101.1, read as the reverse complement.
CTCCCACTTCCACTCCGGAATTTCTATCTGCTGAAGCAACCCACCGGGGGTCACTGGTGCTCATACTTTACTTGCTGACAATTGAGACACCAAGCTACAAACCCAACTAAATCTTTCTTCATCCGCCTCCACCAATAGTTCTGCCTTAAATTCTGGTACATCTTCGCGGCACCCGGATGAATGGAATACCACATACTATGGGCCTCCTCTAAAATCAACTCTAGAAGCCCATCAACATAATACCCTGTCATCACCAATAGTCACATCTCTGGCATCACTGTGCAGAACCTTGTCCTTAAGGACGAGCAAATGAGGGTCATCAAACTGACGTTTTCTGATACGATCAAATAAGTAAGACCGAGAAATCACACAAACTAGAACCCGACTGGGCTCCGAAAGATCAAATCGCACAAACTGGCTGGCTAAGGCCTGAACATCCATCGCCATGGGCCTCTCCGCTGCTAGTAAATAAGCTAAACTCCCCAAATTCTTCATCCGGCGACTCAAAGTATTGGCCACTACATTGTCCTTGCCCGGGTGATATAAAATAGTGATATCATAGTCCTTCAGCAGATCTAGCCACCTCCTCTGGCGCAAATTAAGTCCTTCTGCTTGAAAAAATGCTGCAAACTCCGGTGATCAATATAAATCTCATAAGGCACACCGTACAAATAATGACACCAGATCTTCAAGTCATGAATAATAGCAGCTAACTTGAGATCATGGACAGGATAATTCTTCTCATGTACCTTCAACTATCTGGACGCATAGGCAATCACCTTACTATCCTGCATCAATACCGCTCCAAGGCTAATCCTTAAGGCAACACAATAGACAGTATAAGACCCTGAACCCGTAGGCAATATCAAAATTAGGGATGTAGTCAAAGCTGTCTTGAGCTTTTGAAATCTCGCCTCACACTCTTCCGCCCTTTGGAATGGAGCACCCTTCTGGTCAGCCTGGTTATAGGGGCTGCAATAGATGAAAACCCCTTAACAAATCGACGGTAATAACCCGCCAAGCCAAGAAATTTGTAGATCTCTGTAGCTGAGGATGGTCTGGGTCAACTCTGCACTGCTTCCACTTTCTTAGGATCCACCTGAATACCCTCGCTCGATACCACGTGGCCTAAGTATGTCACAAAATCCAACCAAAACTCACATTTCGAGAACTTTGCATATAACTTTTTTTCCCTCAAAGTCTGAAGCACTGTCCTCAGGTGCTGCTCATGATCTTCTAACTCCGGGAATATACCAGAATATCATCAATAAAGACAATGACGAACGAGTCAAGACATGGTTGGAACACACTGTGCATCAAATGCATGAAGGTTGTTGGGGCATTGGTCATCCCAAATGACATAACAAGGAACTCGTAATGACCATACAGAGTCCTGAAAGCAATCTTCGGGATATCTGGCTCTAGAATCTTCAACTAATGGTAACCTGAACGTAAGTCAATCTTAGAAAACACTTGTGCACTCTATAGTTGGTCAAATAAATCATCAATACGCGGCAAAGGATAAAGGTTCTTTACTGTAACTTTGTTCAACTGGCGATAATCAATGCACATACGTATAGAACCATCCTTTTTCTTCACAAACAAGACAGGAGCACCCCAAGGTGTTACACTGGGCCGAATAAAACCCTTATCAAGCAATTCCTGTAACTGATCCTTCAACTCAGGAGGGGCCATACAATACGGAGGAATAGAAATAGGCTGAGTGCCTGGCAACAGATCAATGCTAAAATCAATATCTCTATCGGGCGGCATGCCCAGAGGATCAGCTAGAAACACATCAGAAAAATCCCGTAATACTGGGACTGAATCAACTGTATGGGTATCAATACTGACATCTCTCACATAATCTAGATACGCGTCACACCCTTTCTCAACCATGCGCTGAGCCTTAAGGAATGAAATAACTCTACTAGAAGTATGATCTAAGGTACCCCTCCACTCTACTCATGGTACACCTAGCATAGCCAGCAGTACGGTTTTGGCGTGACAATCAAGAATAGCATAATGGGGCGACAACCAGTCCATGCCCAAGATAACATCAAAATCTACCATGCTGAGCAATAATAAATCGGCTCTGGTCTCAAAATTACTAAGAACAACTACACAGGACCGATAAACGTGGTCCACAACAAGAGAATCTCTCATAGGGGTAGAAACATAAACATGGGAACTCAAAGAATCTCGAGATACACCCAAATGCGGGGAAAAATAAGAAGACACATAAAAATAGGTGGATCCTGGATCGAATAAAACCGATGCATCTCTATAACAACCAGGACAATACATGTGATGATAGAATCAGAGGTAACAGCCTCGGTACGGGCAGGAAGGGCATAATATCTGGCCTAACCTCCCTTTTTAGGGTGACCTCTACCTCCCCGGCCTCCACCTCTAGCTGGCTGAGCAGGTGGGGTAGCAACTGGTTATGTAACCATAGCCTGAGAACTCCACGAGGCACACTGTAGCTGAGAAGTCTGTGGGGGTGCACCCCTCCTATGTCTAGGGCAATCCCTCACCATATGGCATGTGTTACCACACTCAAAACAAGCTCTGGGAGGACGTGGAGGCTGTGACTGGCTTGGGCCAGGTCTGCTGGACTAACCACTAAAAGCACCCCGCGCAGGAGGCGCACTAGATACTAGAGGTGTATAATAAGGCTCTTGAGGCCTAGGAGGAGCTGGAATACCACTGGTCGCTGGAAGAGCTGCATGAATGGGGCGACTCATATAACCCCTACCATGACAAACTGCAGCTGGAGCACGAGCACTAGAATAATATCCCAACTCTCGAGACCTCTTGGCCTACCTCTCCTATCTATCTTGAGCATGCATACCCTCCACTCTCCTAGCAATGCTCACCACATACTGATAAGAAATATCCATCTCCAACTCACGAGCCATGCTAGACCTGATGTTGGGAATGATCCCCTCAATAAATCGGTGAACCCTCTCGTGAACAGTAGAAACCAAAGCTGGTGCATGTCTAGCCAAGCTAGTGAAATGGGAAACATACTCCGAGACAGCCATAGCACCCTGGCGCAAATGCTCAAACTCTATGCGCCATGCATCCCTGAGGCTCTGAAGAACATACTCTCTCAGGAACAAATCTGAAAACTGAGTCCAAGTCAGGGAAGCTACCTCATCTGGACTATCTAACTCATAGGTATAGTACGCCACCACTCATAGGCGGCTTCTCGAAGCTGGAAAGTAGTGAAGGAAACCCCGATCGATCCATATATACCCATGATACGGAGGATACGGTAGCACTCATCTAGAAATCCTAGAGCATTATTTGATGCTAGACCACTAAATACGGGAGGATTGTATTTCTTGAACCTCTCAAGCCTCCGCTGCTCATCCTCGGAAGCCGTTACCTTTCCTCGGGCTGATCTGGGACTGCAGGTTGTACAAGAATAATCTCTGGGACCTGATCAACATACACTCGCTACTCAGGAGTACGGGCGACGGGAGTCTGTGCTCCTCCCCTGGCCTGAGATGTAGCTACAGCAAGGGGAAGCAACCCTGCCTGAGCTAGAGTGGTGTACATGCTCATGAACTGTGTAAGAGTCTCCTAGAGAGCTAGAGTTGTAATAGCAATAGGTGTATCAGGTCCCTAGACTCCGGCTGGAACTACAGGTGGCACCTCGGTGGCAGCTCACGCTGGTGCTCTAGCTACACTACGTGCGCGTCCTCAGCCTCTACCCCGGCCCCGACCTTTGACGGCTCCAGTAGAGGGTGCGGGTGCCTGATCATCTCTGGTAGCACGTGTCCTCACATCTGTGAGAGAATAGAAGACAGAAGTTTAGAATGGTGATATCAAAAAAATCTCGCACAATAAGGAAATCAAATGATGTGGAATTTTCCTAACAATTACATAGCCTCTTGTAGATAAGTACAGACGTCTTCGTACTGATCCGCGAGACTCTAATAAACCAGCTTGTAATTTATGACTCCTATGAACCTAGAACTCTGATACCAACTTGTCACGACCCAAGTTCTCCCTCCGTGAACTGTCGTGACGGCACCTAGTCTCTACGACTAGGTAAGCCTAACAATTGCTAAAAAAGGAACAAAATGCGAAAAAACTAGTAAAAACTGAAGATAAGCAAATATAGAAGCGTTTAAGATACCGCTCGGCATATACTAATACAAGATCTCAAAAATTGGACAACTTCCCAAAACCCAGAATCTCATGAAATCACAAGCTAAGGATACTACATAGTGCGCTAACTCCAAAATGTCTAAAACAAAGTAATACAAAATGGCTCTAACTACAAGATAGAATGGAGAGGAACTCCTCGGTCTGCGGACACGGCATATATACCTCGGAGTTTCTGAAGGATCGCATCTCCTCAAGGATGGTAGGGCTGAACTGAAGAACCTGGATCTGCACATGAAAAACATGCACAAAAAGGGCATGAGTACACCACAGCGGTACTCAGTAAGTGCCAAGCCTAACCTCGATCGAGTAGTGACGAGAAATGTCAGGTCCCTACTAATTATAGCTAAAAAATGAGGTAAAACAGTATATAATCTGACAATATAATTAAATACTAACAGTATGAAGTAGTAGAGGATAATAAGAATAACAACAATACAGCAGAGAGAAATTTCAGATAAGAACGTAACTCCAATCAGAGATAGCAACCGGGGATCTCCTAGGATACCGTCCTGTAGTCCCCAAATGTAAATATCCGGTGGATCTTCCGGGTGTCGTCCCGTAGTCCAACTCATAGTGCGCGGGGATCTACCAGAATCCCGATCCGTAATCCCAAATGTAAATACCCAGTATTGGGGAAATCTATCAGTTGCAGTCCGTAGTTCCAATATAAATGTGCAGGGGGATCTACCAGAATACAAATCCGTAGTCCCAAAGTAAACATGCAGGGGGATCTCCATGGATTCCGTCTGTAATCCCAAAGTAAATACACAGCAGCAACACGAAGAATATTCAGTTCAAATCCAAATTTCATACTAAGGTAAAACATGTATTCTAACCTAGCATGTTGCACAAAGTTCAAATAAAGCAATTTGAGCAAGTAAAGCAATTAAGTCAATTAGACATGTTTCCTTAAGTTAAAAGTAGGCTTAAATTGCAAGTATTATAAATAGGAAAGAAAACACAATTACAGTTACTTAATAAAAATAGGATTTTCAACAATTAGCACATGTACGCACTCGTCACCTCACGTACAAGGCATTTCATATACCAACAATACCAAATCCTAAGGGGAGTTCCCCCACACAAGGTTAGGCAACTCACTTACCTCGAACCAGCTAAAAAATCAACCCGAAATCACGCTCTTGCCACGGGTACTCAACTCCAAATGGCCCAATTCTATTCAAATCAACTGCATAAAGTAAATATAACTTCAAGTAACTGATTTCACTAATTAATTCGAAGCTAACACGCGAAATTAAGAAAAATTCCCTAAAAGCCCCCGGGGCCCACATCTTTGAATCGGGTAAAAGTTACGGATTATAAGTCCTCATTCACTCACGAGTCTAACCATACCAAAATTATCCAAATCTGATATCAAATCCCCAATCAAAATTCGAAAATTACGTCTAGGAACTTTTTAAAACATTTCCCCAATTTCTTATCCCAAATTCGAAATTAAATGATGAATTCATGTTTAGATTAATGGGTTATAAGCAAAAAAGGAGTTAAAAATCATTACTCGCAAATTCCCTCCGAAAATCTCTCCAAAATTCGTCTCTTACCGAGCTCTCAATTCAATTTTGTGATATGAACTCAAGACCCTCGATTTTGAACTTTATGTTCTGCCCAAGCGCGTCCTTAATCGCTATCGCGAAAACTCCCACGAGATCATGAAGAGCAACTTCACTGGCCCCCAAATTAACCGCGATCACCCAACGAAGCTAACAGATTCAACTTCTGCAAATACTACGCGTTCGCATTCCCTTTCCCGCGATCGCATAGAACAAAAATCCCCTCTGCCTTATCTAAGCCTTCGCGATCGAGAGCCTCCTCACGCGATTGTGATGAAGAAAAGTCTGCAATAAATACCAGCAAAAATCTTATCCTTCTCCAAGTTCAAAAATGGTCCGTTGAGCATCTGAAACACACCCGAGACCTCAACCAAACATGCCAACCAATCCTAAAACATCATTCAAACTTGTTCCAACCTTCGGAACACTCAAAATAACATCAAAACACTAATTTAACATCGGATTCAAGCCTAAGAACTCCAACAACTTTCAAATTACGCTTTCGATCAAAAAGTCTATCAAACCTCGTCCGAATAACCTGAAATTTTGCAAGTACGTCACATTCAACACTACGGAGCTACTCCAACTTCCGGAATTCCATTCCGACCCCGATATCAAAATCTCACCATCGAACCGGAAACTTTAAAAAATTCAACTTTCGGCATTTCAAGCCTAAATAAGCTACGGACCTCCAAAATACAATCCGAACACGCCCTTAATCCCGAAATCACCCAACGAAGCTAACAGAATTGACAGAATCCCATATCAATGTCGTCTTCACACTGCTCTGACTACGGTCCAAATTCTAAAGCTTAAGCTCTCTTTTAGGGACTAAGTGTCCCAAAACACTCCGAAACTCAAAACCAAATATTCCGGCAAATCAAATTAGCAGAAACAGATATGGGAAAAACAGGTAATAGGGAATCAAGGCGTTAATTCTTAAAACGTTCGGTCGGGTCGTTACACTCTAATTGTCACAAAATACATGTGTCTTCTTTTAAGCCAGCCCAAGATAACTTATCAAGCCTTGTAGCCATATAGCCTCTTTCGCTGCTTCTGTAATTGTCATTTACCAAACTCTATGGTAGACAAAGCAACAACAGACTGCAACGTTGCTTTGCAATTGATGATACTACCAGAAAGAGTAAAAACATAACCCTGTCAGAGATCTTCTCTTATCCGACCCCTGCATAATCTGAACCGACATAGTCAACAATGAATTCACTCGCTTATCTTTGTAAAAAGTCAAGCCTACATCTGTAGTACCTTCAGTATCTCAAGATTCACTTCATTGCTCTTTCCCAAGATACATCATGTATCTACTCATAATTTAAAACCAACATAAAAAGTACTATAAGTTGCAATTCTTCTCATGTTAATATGATGAAAAAATGTATTTTAAATTATGGGTCAAATTTTACATAATTTGAATCTCGATAAAGCGAAAAGATTCAAAGAAACTGAAACCGAGTGAGTAATATACTCGAGTGTAATCAAAACTAGCAATAGAGTTTATTAGTTAGAAATTTTGAAAATCGGGGCCTATATTGCGTTTCTCCGTAAGTGATTTTGTTTCGTGATTTGTTGGTAGATCTCTACTTAATTCCTCTACTCATCCTTGTTTTCTGGTTTGATTTTAGGAAGTAAGGTAATAAGCCTATTAAAGTAATTACTTGTGATTGATTTTTTGGGGATGGACAAATTTAGGATCACAATAACACTTATCCTTATATGTGTAATTGAGCATGATCAGAGAGTTCCACGTTTGGGGTGGAAATAAAGCAACTCTCAGAGTTAAGCCATCAGTTTATCCGAATTGTCTCTATTACTTTGCTAGTATGCCAGAAGATTCAATATGGCAATGGAGATTCGACGATCACCTTTCAGCCATGAAAACCAGTCAAATACAACCGTTCATAGTTACCCGATTTTACTAGTTCTGTTCCGGTGTGAGCTTTAAAAAGAGAGTCGAAGCGTCAAATTGCATTAAAGTTGTATATATGTATCAAAGTTATATTATAATTATGTGAAATTTGTATTTAAGTTGTATGTTATTGTAGTTGTATTTATTTTTGTATGAATATTGTATGAAGTATGAACATTGTATCTATGTATTAAAATTTTATTAAAATTGTATTATAGTTGTATGAAAACTATATTTAAGTTGTATGCTAATGTAGTTATATTTTTTTTGTATGAATGTGGTATAAAAATTGTAAATAAGTCTCCTTTTTTTGGGGTGAAAAGAAAAAATCTTATTAATCACCATCTTATTAATCAAAATGTCATGCATATTTTGGAGAAATGACATTCAAAGAACAAACGTTTCACCGATTTTATGTTGTATCCACATAGCAGGCACAGGTTGTCCTGACTAATCCCAGCCCCAGCCTGAATAATTAATGTTGTATATTGCATGAATAATATAGCAATTACTACCATGGCTAGTTCTTTGTATTTTGAACTTCCTTGAATTTCCTGCTTTAATTTAAATTCTGCATTTCATTGGCCAAAAAAAATAATATTGTACTCAAATTAAAAACAAGATGACAAAAACATAATGTTTCTTTTTCTTTTTCTGACACAATTCATGCAATTACATTGTTGAGCAATCAACTTCACATGTTTAGTAACATGAGCTCGAATTACTATTAAAAGTCATGGACTTAAGATAACTTAAAAAATCCTAGAATAAATTGATTATTGTATAATTAAGAAAATAATCTGATAGAGAACCTATTGTGGAACTTATTTTCTTTCCTATCCTAATGGTCTTCATGCCTTCACTCTAGAGGGCTTTGAACAAGATTAGCCAAAGTTGTCATGGCATGTGATTGGCCTGAAATTATTCCTGTAGTCGAAGGGTTTTGTCCCAACACAATACAATAACCATCATCATAATTCTCCATTCCTTGTGCCATTAGTTGCCATACTAAGCTTCCTGCCATGGTTCCCCCTTCTTTTGCCAAATTGTAGATATTTCTATATACACTACTCATGAATGTATCTCTTGAACTAAGGTTGTATCCTTGATCCCTGCTAGACTTGCCAAATTCAGATAGTACTAGAGGCTTCTTCAATATAGTTCTTGCATCTTCCCAGTGGCTTGTCACCCACCTTTGCATCCATGCTAATTGTGCTTCATCATTTTGTCCAGATACCCTATAAATGTAAAACTTAAAGTTTTTGTACTGATAGTGTAAATAATACATATTTGCATAATCAAACCATTAATAAGGTAAAGATGTTAATATACCATTGGTCAGTGTATGCATGGATAGTGGCAAAATCAATCTCATTGATAAGATGATTACTAATAAAATCTGTTCCGACTTGATAACTAGGATTAACTTGCTTCCTTTCAGGAACTGAATCACCATAGAATCCCTCCATTCCTACCTCCAACAAGTGTTTATTGTCTAGTGACTTCACAAAACTTGCCATTTCTTGAACCCAAGCCTGGAGTGATATCAGTTAAAGAAGTCAACATTTTACAAATAAAATGTTATATCATTGATATTTCTAAAATTCAATTAGTTTGGAAATGAATTAAAGGGCATTACTTGATGCTTACATTAATAGTTTTTCCAGAATAGTCAGCTTGGTCGCGTGGCTCATTGATGAGTTCCCATGCCATGATTGTTGGATCGTCTTTATAAGCAACTCTAGTAATCGTATTGAACCTTGTAACGATATTCTGTAGCAGTTTCACAAAGAACATAATTTTACATATTAACTACCATATACCAACTTATTTAATTGTAAATAATACTCCCTCCGGTCCAAAATAAGTGATTTTTTGGCCTTTTTTTGTGGTCTAAAATAAGTGTTTTTTCCAGATTTTAAGAATGAATTAATTATTTTTTTCCTACATTGTCCTTGGAGTAAATAGTGTTGGAATATGTGTTAGGAGTACTGTTTATGTGAGATAGTAAAGGTTAATATGGTCAATTCCATTACTAATTAATGCTAAAAGGTGAATTTCTTAATGTGTGAAAACTCCAAAAAATTACTTATTTTGGACCGGAGGGAGTAATGAAGTATAGTTTAGGTAAAAGAAAAAGATTGCATGAATATCAAACAGTTGCTATTTAAGTGAAAAAGCTTCACGCGTTGTTATCCCATACCTTGATGTGGTTCTTGTAATAACTTTTAAGCATAGGATGAGTATAGAAATCATCGTCGCCATTAATTTGAGCCCCTGCATTTCGCGCCCACTGAGCATATTGAGCTTTTCCTCCAAAGTCGTTCCAGTTATTTACAAAGCTCAAGATTAAGCGAACACCATACTTTTTAGCTTCCGAGATCACAAAATCCAAACCCTAAATATATAAATACACAATAATAACCCTAAAATTAGACACCATCATAATTGACACATTCATGCATATTGTTGCTTTGACTATTAAATGAGAAAGTATTTAATGAAAGATTTTAACTTATATTCATGACCCGGTGAAAAAAAAATTATACAACCAGTGCAATTTAACTAGTTAGTTATAGTAGGGTGATTACTCTATTTTTTTAGCCTAACATATCAGACTTGATATGTAAAATTACATGTCATCGTAAACAATTTAACCTCATAATCTAAAATTTCGTTTAGCGCGAACATTAATTTTTACCTGAAAAACTCGTTCATCGTAAACGCCAGGTGATATTTGTAATGCTCTGTCACCTCCGTCACTAAAAGCCCACGTGCGACAAACAGAAAGACCAGCTGCAGATGCATCTTTAAGAACCTCAGTGACTTTATACCTCTCACTAGGCTCAGCAGCAACATGCATCAACCAATAGGAGTTGAAACCATTGAACAGAAAAGGTAATCCATTGAGTTCAAAATGGGCACCCTTAACTGCTATAAATCCTGCATTAACATTTCTTGGAACCCTAGCTTCACATATGACAGCTAAGAACAAGAGCAAAAGCCCAGAGATACAGCTCGTTGTTGTATAAGACATTTTGTAGTTTAATTTCTATACTGAATGAGAGAGATGCGATATGCTAGAGGTCACCTATAGTTGGCTTTTTATAACGAGTTAAAGATAAGAAAATTTACTAAAAATAGCAAAACTTGCAGGAACTAAAAAACTTTCCTAGTGGATGGAAACTGAAATTTAGTAAGTTAACCTGAAAATATATTTTATTTATTAAGGGTATCATGGGATGTTGATAGAAGAGGAACGCAGTTATTTGGTTAAAGCAGAAAGACAAATCTGTTGAAAGAAATAGAAAGACAAATTATGGGGGAAAGAAAAACGATAAAGAAAAGGAAAAGGTCGAAGCTAGTGGTGCAATATGGGTGATGTATTGCCTCCATTGGTTGGTTTTAGTTTAAGGTTTGAACTAGATCTGATGATGAAATATATTATAGTATATGGAAACGTGTGGTCAAGTGATTGCACAATTGGGTTAGTACATTTACTTCCTTTTTTTCCGATTAGGAAAATTTCCTAATTTTTTTTTTTTTTGCACAATTGGGTCTATTTGTTTCCAAATAGACCATCGGCATCCTTCCAACCAAGAACTCCCTATCTTGCTCTTGGGGTGACTCGAACTCACAATCTCTTGGTTGGAAGTAGGAATTGCTTACCATCAAAGCAACTCTCTTACTTCTGTGAAAGCATTTCCACTTTTTCTAAAAGTCCACATCATTGGTAAAGTGGGTTTTGGTATGAGATTTTTATTATAGGTATTATATTAGAAACTTATTTATCTTTATTAATTAGATTTTAACTTAATTACATATACAATTTATCATTTTATATATAAATAAGTTTTAAATGAGTATCCTTGATAGCCTTTTAATATGAAAATCAAATTCCACAGATCTGCGGCTTTCACAAATCTTTCTCTCCTCTCTCTCTCTCCCTCTCTCTATTGTCTTTTTTCTACCCGACTTCTTCTTCTTTGGATCTCTTTGGTTCTCTTCTCTTTTCTCTTCTCCTTTTTCTTTTTTTCTTCAAAGAATTCAATAATAGATTTGATGTCCTCGCTTATCACCATCAAACCAGTCATTGTCTGTTGCCCCGCCAGCCACTGAAAGCCATCAAAAGCTTCGAAACTTTGATTTTGAATTTGATTTAAATTATTATTTATTTTGATTGAATATTGTTGCAAACGATCGAAAATATTCTTTGGAGTTTATATCTCAATTTTAAGGGTGTTTGGTAAAGATTAGAGTTAATTTTGGATGAATGATTGAAACTCGAAGAAAATAGAAGATGTATTAAAGTTGTATTATAATTGTATGTAAATCGTATTTAAGTTTGTAATGAGCCGTCCGATCGTTTTGAGTGTTGTAACCCTGTTCCCCCATTTATTGCTTATACTATGCTCAATTGTTGTTATGTGACTTGTCGGAGTAGTTGGTTTGGTTCCGGGGTGTTCCGAAATAAATTGGGATACTTAGTCCCAACGTTGGAAGCCTAAGTGGAAAGAGTTGACCGAATATTGATCACTTATGCGTAAATAGCTCCTGAATGGAGTTTGATGATTCTTGTAACTCCGTATGGTGATTTTATACTTAGGAGTGTGTCCGGATATTGATTTGGAGGTACGTAAGTGATTTTGGCTTGAAATGGAGAAATTTGAAAAATTAGAAGTTTGGAGATGCTTGAGAAGTTTGACCGAGAGTTGACTTTGTGGTTACCGAACTCGGATTTTGGTTCCGAAAGTTGGAATAGGTCCGTTGTGCCATTTATGACTTGTGTCCAAAATTTGAGGTCAATTGGAGTTGCTTTGATAGTTTTCGGCATCGAATGTACAAGTTAGAAGTTCATAAGTTCATTAGGCTTGAATCGATGCGCGATTCGTAGTTTTAATGTTGGTTTATGTGATTTGACGCTTCAAGCGAGTTCTTATAATGTTTTAAGACTTGATAGTATATTTGGTTGAGGTTCAGGAGGCATTGGGTTTGATTCGGATTATGTTCGGCACATTTCAAAACTTGGAAGGATTGCTGATTTTGCTTGCGCTGGTTTCCTGGTGCGTGATTAATAAAGGACGAAAAGTACATGTTATGAGTGTGTTTATATGTTAATTCTTCTGTGAGTTGCGGGAGTTCACATCGCTTTTAAAGTGAAAATATGCTCATTATGTGTTTATTATGTGTAGGGACAAACTTGTGCGGAAAAGGATTAGATAGGAGAAAAATTGGTGAAAAAATAGCTGAAGAGGAAAGTCCTGAACAGCGAAGTGAGGGTCCCTTCACCAAACCAGGACCGGAGCAAAAGAAACTAGAAAAGTCTCGGACAGCGAAGCAAGGCTCACTTCGCCAGACTGGGACCGGAGCAGAAAAAATCAGCTTTTCCAATCTGAAATAGGAGAAGGAAAATCCATCCCATACAAACCCTAGTCGCTATAAATACAGTCTAAAATGTGATTTTAAAAGGGAGAGACACCATTTTGAAGAGAGAGGAGACTTTAGGGAGGCAGAATACACTTGGAGCAAGAAGAAGGATTCAACTTCACGTTTTTCCCTCTTTCTTCCTCTATTTTTATTATTGATTATGAATTCTAGTATTGTAGTTTTGCATACTATTATGAATAGCTAATTTGTTATCTAGGATTTTGATGGAACCTTTTGTAGGATGAATTCTTGTTATGTTTTTATATAATTGAGCCTTTGGATTTCTCTACTTGTTCAACTACGTGTTTGTTGTTGTTGATTGAATGGCCATCAATTGACTGTGCCTATTTAGTGTGTACTGCTTGAGAGAGAGTATGCATTTAGGTAGTTGTTGAACAAAATCACTCCTAACGTATGTGAGAGATCAATACGGAGGGTTATGAAATCTTAGTGCGATCGTAGTTAGCGGTGAATTAGTGCCAGCTAGTGTAGTTCGAGAGAATAAATTTAGTGAATTATGATAGTTGCTCGAGAGAGAAGATACCCAAAATACTCACGATCGGTAGAGAATACTTAGGCGAATTTATAGGAGACGTGGCGGGAAGGATTCTGACAATTGGGAAAATTATAATTCTAGACCTCCTTAATAATATCTCCAATCCTTAGTATCTTTAGTTGTTAATTTACTTCTTTAATTTGTTAGTTAATTAGTTAGACATAAGAATCTTTATATTTATAACTTAGGAATTGTTCAAACTTGTCTTCTTAGTGATGGTGAACAAAAATTATTCAATACATAAGCACAACAAGATATTTAATCCACACTTTAAACATGAATATTTTCATAAAAAAAATTCAATGTTGAAATAAGTACTACACACTTAGATATACAATACAAAGCAAGAAAATGAAGAAATGAACATAAATGGGTAAGAAATTCTCAACCAAAAACTTCAAATCTTCAAGACCGAAGTGTGTGTGCAAACTCTAGCTTCCAAAACTTGTTCTTCTCTAGTCTCCAAGACTGAAAATAAGCCAAACATATTTTACAAATGAGTTGGATTGTGTATTAAAGGTTTTGGGGCCAGAAAATATGAAATGGCATAATTGCCCAGAACTGCAGCGCGATATTCGCATTTGCGAACAAAAGTTCTCAATTCGAACTTTGACTATCCTGTTGACTTTCGCATTTGTGATCAAGACTTCGGATTTGTGAAGGTTGACTGCATGGTTTGACTTCGCATTTGCGAAGTCTTCTTCGCATTTGCGAGCATAGTTTGACTGGTCTTACTTCGCAATTGCGATGGACTACTCGCAATTCCCATGTCTGCTTTCTTTGCATTTCCCAGAAATGTGTCCCAATTGCGACACCTGAGGCCATTTTCTATATTTTCTTCTTTTCAACGTCTTTTTGACTTGTTTTCACTTGGTTTCTTCATGATCACTTTTAAATCACAGAGAACCTATAAAATAGAAGTAAATTACATTAAACACATGATTTTAGCACTCAAATATAGCAAAAATATAGGCTTAAAGACAAGATAAGTTGGTAAAATACCAACTTATCAAACCCCCAAACTTAAACTATTGCTTGTCCTTAAGCAATGAAAGCGACAAAATCTCCTCCCAAGTATTTAACTCAATAGTGCATCCATATCATGCCAAGCCAAAAAGGTCTACTATAAGCACAAACACATGACTTCGATTGGTACCAAAAATTAATCCAAAACATATGAATTACAAAACACTTCTCATAAACTTCATTACATTTCAAGTGCTCAAACACTATGCAAATTAAAGTATCAATCGAGTCATGACACTAAAGCTTCACAATTTGCCTCTTTATCACAATTAACTTTCTTTGGTCATTCCTTCCAATTGAAAATGGGATTAAATTCACAACTCAAATATCATGTGCCCTCACATTTCAAAGAGAATCCCAACTTATAAATTGCAATTTAAACACATATGGGATATCAAATGGAAAGAATTAACTCTCACTCTCTCAAAGATGTTCAAATGCACAAAAGTAGTGTCATAGGCTTGCCTTTCATGTATTTCTCCACTAATGTAGACACACTTGGTTCAAAATAAAGTAGGACTTAAAGGATTGTAATGTAGGCTTTTGGTTAAGGTAGGGGACAATTTGGATAAGAGTGACTCAAAACCTCCCTAACCACTACACTTTGCAACAATTAAAGCGCACTTCCTTCAAAAAAAATATTTCATCATTTCTTCACTTTTCATTCCACACTTAATCTTCCCTTTATTCACAACTTCTTCTTCTTTTTTCTTCCTTCCTATTTTTTGATGATTTTTTTTTATTTTGACTTTTTCAAAATCAAGGAAGGTTCCACTTTTTTTAATTATTACCTTTCACCTTTTAAGCAACTTTCACATCATAACTTTTCCAACCTTCACCCCCAAACTTAGGCTTTTGGCCTATGTTTACACTTTCAAAGTACTTAGGGAGGTAGGGTGCCAAAAACTAGATCAATAAATAACCAAGGGTTAAAGCTTGTAACATGGTTGCCAAAGAACAAGGTTAAAGGCTCAAAATGGGTTAACTAGGGAAAATATTTAAGGGTAAAAAATTTAAGGTACAATAGCGGTCCAAGGAAGGCCTAACAACATTTTTCAAACCAAGTTAGTCTACGATTTTGCCTTGAAGCACATTCCGGGCAAGTTCTAGACTACAAATAATGCAAAAGAACTCACAATAAGTCTCACCACATATGGCATATGAATACTCAAGTGGAATACAAATACAAAATTCAATTGAAACCAATGACTCAAAGAGGTTACATATAGCATAAGAAGCTATTTAGTGAATGAAAGAGCCAAAAATGGAGTCTAAAGGTCATTACAATGATCTTTACCTCAATTATTTTTCTTTTTCAAAGACCAAAAATTCATATGCCGAGGTTTAAATCATGTTAGTACTAAGCAAGCCACAACTTGGCCAATGGGCACAAACCCCAACGCAAACCACTTATTCTTCCTAAATTAATAAAAATAATATCTAAACTACAAGACTAATTCCCTTAAGAAAGTCGCCTAACTATCCATCATCGGAAAAAGTCGACAAAAATTTACTAACAATTACCCGGTTCAAAAAGAAAATTGGCATCCTCGGAAAAAGAATCGTGGTACAAAGAAAACCAAGGAAATCGCCACCAAAATAAAACATACTATATATATAAAAACAATTAAGAAGCTAATAAATATCAAGTCACTAAAACATACTATATATAAAAACAAAAATTCAAGAAGCTAGTAAACATACTAATATAACAAATCACATGAAAACACAATAACATCACATGAAAACAAACAAAGTACCAATCTACCATATCCACAGTTATCCACAATTGTACAAGATCAACAGTTATATAAGAAGCCACCCCCAACAGAAAATATTGCAATGTCCCTAATGCAACTAAACACAATAAAGTAAAATGGTGGAAAGTGCTCCCTGAATATTGCATCAATCGCTATCCTTGCTGTCGGAATCAGAGGCCTCCTCCTCTCCTTCTTCCTCGGAACAATGAACTAGAGCACCATCATCATTTTCCGGCTTAGTCGATGGCATTGGGTCTTGAGGCTTTAGGACTTTCCACAACCCTTTCACACCCTTTCACATGCTGGTAAAGAATTTATCTATTTTGTTCTCCCTTTTTTCATCTTGGTGTGTGCCTTTGCTAGATTGTCATGAGAACTGCTCAACTTACCATGCGCCTTGGCCAGATCAGTGTATGCCTTCTCCAGTGTCTTAAGGTGATCCCCCTGCTTCTTCTGATCATCAAGATACTTTTGAAACTCTTTCTTTGAAATGTATGCAGCGGGTCTCTCAGATGTTTCCCTAGGTTCCTGTGGAAGTCCAGCTACTAGGTCACGAATTAGTCGCATTTCCTCAGTAAGCATAGCAAATGGTCCTCCTGTAGAAGACGATGGCTGGCTACCCTGTGTCGCGCCCCCTTTTTCCCCTCATATCGAGAAATCGGGTTTATGACATTCTGGTTGGGACAACTCTTTTCCTTTTGGGAAGGGGCTTGCTATTTTGAAGAGTCGTCACCTAATGATTTAAGGTGCATTAGGACACCTATAGGGTTCATTTATAACTATGTTTAGTAAATAAAGACAGGGTAAGGGCTTGAAATTATCCCAAGGAGAAGGTATTAGGTACCCCTCAGGATCCACTAGTGTGGTTCCCAGCCAGACAGTTTTTATAAATTTGTACAATTAGCAAATAGGCAAGTATTGGCTCAAATAGTAGGGGATTTTAAGCTGAATACACATATGTAGAAAAGCAGCTAATAAAAAGGGGCAAGATTTTGAAAAGAATTATAATTCAAACATACTTGAGAATGTAAAAAGGGAGGGCGGTCCTAGGTTTGTTTATAATATGGATCATATCAATGCAATACCCGGTATGACACTCCTCAAAAGAGGGGCTACACGTGGTATTAATGCATCGGTCATCATATCCATATCTACCCTTTCCCACCCCGTGGAGGTAATTAAAATGAAGATTGGTCTCGACTCTTTTTGCATGTTGTTACCTGTCCCTTCCTATCAGTCCCAGAGGAATTTAGGACTTCTATCCTATAAGGAGGTTCTAGGCAGACCCTCAGGTTTAAAGGCAAAATACCAAGGCGACATACAAAACAAGTAGGACTGCATTTTAGGGGAAAAACACAGAAAACAAGCAAAGGGCTCAATTATACCTCCACAGATAATGCACACAGACAGCACGACTTATACACAGTTAAGGTCTGAATTTAAAATCCTAAAGCAGGGCGTTTAAGTTGTTGCAGCAGAACTAGATTCATTACATGACTTAGATAAGAAGTCTGAATTAGGCTTGCCTGCTGGTTGTAACAGTTGATAACTAAACAAAGGCAAATCCAGTTTTATTTAAGGTATTACCTAAGGCTTGCCTAGGCGCAAAGCGAGATACAGCACTTATTCCAAGTCATTAAGACAGTTTGGAGATTATTTTTATTACCAAAAACATGTTATTCTAGTTGTAGAGATTGTTGCCAATTTTATTCAGAAACATCACAATGTGAAAATTATTACTTACTACTTCTTCATGAATTAGTAATTAACTAGGCGTTTGAAATGAAATGCAAACAGAACCCTAGAGCATGGTATCTAATATGCACATGCAAATTGCCGGGTTGTTGAAAACAGAATCCCTAAGGCATGATTTCTAAATGTACACAAGAGTTGTAGAATTTTGAAATAACAGTTTTTTGTACCAGTGTTGTTATTGCCCTATGAGAAGGATTTCTAAGTGATAGACATAAAGCATGGACTAACGAATGATGTGTTGAAGCAAGAAACATGGGTCCTAAGAACATGGTTTTCTAATGCATGTATGAATCTTAAGCATGGTTTCTATTGCACAATTAAGAATATAAACCTAATAACATGCTTTCTACCCTTTAACAACTATAGCATGCATATTTTTCCATCCTTTTTCACTAGCCAATCCCATACTTGTTTACAAATTATTACAGACCATGTGATTGAATTACATAAGAAATGCAAAAATAAAAAGTTACAACCATAGGAAGCCTAATTCTGACTTCCTCTCTGAGTTATGCAATAAACCAACTCAAATGCCAATATTGTTCCAAAGCCTTTCTCATGTCTGGGTGTGTCAGAGTTCCCTAAGGACCTCAAGGGATCCCGGGCAGTGCTCACACCCAGACTACATAACCAAGAGTAAGTGCAGTGTAGAAGGGTCAGCTCTTATGTGTCCAGGTTCAGAGGGAGCTCAAGGGTCCCAAAGCAAGGCTCACATAAAAGGGGCGGAACCTAATGATCTAAGAGTATAGTGAAAGTGTAGGAACACATATTTGAAAAAGGATTTTGTTTTAGAAAATAGTTTTGAAAGACTGCATGTTTGAAATGAATTTGTAAAACAGCAGGAGAGTTTCTTAATGAAAACAGTTTTTGAAAGGGAAAGGGGATAAGAGCAACAACAACACACACAAAACCAGTTTAGAGAGTAGTACAGCTTTAGCAATTACAAGCAGGGGAGTAGGGGTTAGGGACATAGAGGACCCAAATCAGAAACACATAATTAGTCATGCATTAGTGTTAATCAAGTACATTAGGAGACATGCTAGTTGAGGGACATAAATAGGAACAAGTAAACATGATGATTACATTTGAACAAAGGAGGGCAGAATTTTAAACATGCTGAGTAAAGTAGTAAACAAAAAGCACAATTTAACAACATGAGCCATTAAGCTAATGCAGAAAGAGACAGAGATGGACAAATAAGGGAACACATAGAGTTGAGACTCAGAATTTAAATTAAGAACATACCAGTTGAAGAAGCAAAGTGTAGAAAAAAGTAAAGCAATCAGAGTTCCACAATTTAGCCTTGGCTTTCAACTGGCTAGACAAAGAAGTAGCATGAGTAGTAGAGAAAGAGAGAGTTTGAGTGTGTAAGTGTGTGTTTTGAACTTAGTTGTTCGTGTGTTTAAAGAAGAGAGGGTAGGGTATTTATAGCTTTGAAAAGAAGTGGAAAATAAGGTAACAAGTAAGTTTTAACCAAATATGGAAGTAATCACAATCAGAATCAATTAATACAAGTATTTCCTTTAATCAAGGAGTTATAGCTCAAACGGATACTACAGGGATAATTAAGGAAAGATAATCAATTTGAGAAAGATTGATTTTTACCATATAAGGGGGTAGTAAAAGTATAGAGTATATAATTGAGTCTAAGTACTTAATTTGGGGAACGGATTCAGTAGGGGTGAAACATCACAGTAAATAAAGGAAGGGAATCAATCAACTTAAACAAATGAGTAAAAATTAGGGGTTTATAAAAAAACCTTTGCAATCAGTCGTAACTTGAGGAAATCAAGATCAATCAAGAAGGAATTATGATTCTACACTTCGCCATATAAATAGAGAAGAATGAGCAGGCGTATCAGACATGCAGGGTCAAACATATTGACAAAAAGGAGCAAACTAGATGAACATAACCATACAGAAGTGACATGAATAGGCTAAGGACTACTCGAAGTATGGTAATCAACAAAGTCAAGTATTCACGGCTCATACATAGAACCAAAATGAAGAAACCAGTCTAACACATAGTAACAGGTAAAGGAGATCTTTTAAAAACTCTCAATAACAAGTGAGGAAAACCTTTAAGATATTAGGGCTTTAACAGAGCTGAGTTGAAAAGGTAAGGATTCAGAATCAGTCAAGTTTAACAAAGAAAAGGATCTAAACACAAAGAACTCAACCGAAACAAGTATACAAAATGAACAAAGACAGTTCCAAGCCTCGGATAAAACCAAAATACTTAGGGTTTTCAAAACGATGAACCGGGTATAAGAAAACATAAACAAACGGTTTAAACATAGTAAAATCATAATACAACACTGAAAAATCAGAGAAGAAGTTTTTTAAAAGAGTTTAAGAAACCCTAATTTTGAAGACGAAGAGTCATTTTGAAAGAAATCGGAAAAACTTTTGGGAAAACACCAAGAGGTTCATAACATGCACAGATCTAAGACAGATCTGAAATAAAATCGGAAAGTTTTTAAAGCCAGGGTTTCAGAGAACCCAGAAAAAGTGAAAAGATTTCAAAACGTTACCGATCTAGCCGGAAAAGCCATAGATCTGACTCGAAAGGCCATGGATGGACGAAAAAAGACCATAGATAGAAGTTGAGCAAGGATTGGACCAGGTCTCTTCGAGATCTATCCATGGAATTACAAAAGCAGGCCACCAGGAGACGTAGGAGACAAGTACATGTCTCAAATAGCCATGAGAGTCCATGGATTGGGTGAGGATCGAAGGGGATTAGGGTTAGTTTGGGTGGCGGCGGCTAGGGTTTGAGTGAGGTTGCAGAGAGAATTGGCGAGGAAAGGGATTCAAGGGTGGCGGGTTGGTAACAAATGAATTAGGTTAGGGGTCGTTTTGGGTTTAAAATGGTAAGAGGCAACGTGGACCGTTGATCTGAGAGATCAACGGTCGAGATTAGAGAGGGTAGGTGGGAATTCGGGTTTGGATAGGATTTAATTGGGTTAGGTTCGGGTTTAAATTAAAATTGGGCTAGGGAATTGGGGTCCAATTTAGGCTAAAATTGAAATACAAATGGGTTGTTATTTAAATAGCCAATTTTCACTTTTTAATTTATAAAAAATAGTAAATAGTTTTCTGAAATTTAGTTTAAAAGTCTAAAATGATTTATGATACATAATTAATAATTTAAAAATACAGGGGCCAATTTTATGCATATAAAACATAATTAAACCTTAAAAGGGATAATATTGCAATTATGTGCAATTTAGCTTTAAAAATACTAAATAAAATTGTAAAAATTAACTTAGCCATATTTTGGCATAAATATAAAAATCCAATAGAGGAATTATCAAAAATAATTATTGGGATTTATGGATAAAAAGGGGGGAAATAAATCAATTAAAACCCTTTAAAATTATGAAAAAAAATAATAAAACAATTGGACATGCTTATATATGCATATATATATATATGCTATTTTGAAGGTATTTTGCACATTAAAAATACATAGGGAAAAATTGGGTATCAACACCCTGATCAGTCTGAGAAGACGATCCCAACTTTCTCTTTTGCTCTTCACGGTACCGCCCTCTCCTCTTTTCTTCAATGGTTGAATAGGCTTTTTCGGATCAATTCAGTTGTCTTCCGGAGCCTCCTCAACTCCATCAAGTTGGCATAATTCAGTTATGAGAGATGGGAACATCAATGATTGACCCCCAAGAGCCAGATACTCCCGCAGTTCACCTATGAAGATTTCACCAATATTGATATGAATATCATCAAGAATAGAGGCTATCATTTGAGCTCTTGTCACTGGTACATTCCATACATTCCTTGCATGGGATATGCGACTGCATATGATGGCCAGCCATATTTTTGCTTCGGTAGTGAATTCTTTGGATGTGATCCCTCTCTTCTCAGCTGCCCATGAAACATCTACACCATGGCACAATTTGGACACCAACCACTCCCTTGAAACACAGTCTTTTGCACGGAATGGGGTTATGTCATGGTCTGGCAGGTGATACACTTTGTTCACAGCTTAAGCTCCAAAATACACCATTTTGTCGTGAATTATCAGCTTTGGCCTTATTAACCTGATAGCTGAGAGATTCGCGTAAAACTCCCTCACTCATTGCTCATTGGCTCTGCAAGGTTGAGGGGAAAAATAGTTCCATCCCATGTCTACAAGCCTTTGATGGAACTCGGGAAGACGTTCAGGGACATTATCCAGCGTTATACCCCTTTCCAGTAGCAATTTCTTTGAAATCAGCTCAGCATAGTACCATTCCTGGCATTCCAATGACAAGAATCGATGTTGGTCATAATTCTCCTCCTCTTCCAAAGGGTTGTCATTCGGGGATTTGTCGGAGTTAGAGCTCATTTTAAGATTACGGTACTTGTAATCAAATGATTGGAGTAAAAACATGGTATGGCTATGAAAAACATTGCAAAATGATTCAAATATGGTCAAGAAATGATTGGGCAATCGAAACCCAGCCTTAGAAAAACATTTCAGGATTTCAAGTCTGGAAGTAATTGCTCTCTCTGATGTCGCAATTGCAAAAAATTCTTCGCAATTGCGAACCCAACGGAGATCACAATTGTGGACAATTTATCGCAAATGTGAAGGAAGCAGAAAACTGAAAGGTTCACAATTCCGATGAAATCTTTGCAATTGCGAAGGTGGCTAGATTTGAGAGTTTTTGCAATTGCGACCACCTCTTCGCAAATGCGAAGAGGCCATTGCAATTGCGATATCGTCGTCCCCAGCCTATCCTTTCTCAGAGAACTGTCCTAAGCCCTACAAATTTTTAATACAAGCACACTTCTAGATAACCCAATCACTTTTACACACAAAATCATGTAATAGACTTCATAGACAACCATGAATTGAAAAAATATCAATGATTCAGCCAATAATCTCATTCGGGCCTTTTATCGATCACATATTAAGCACAAAAATTCAATTCTATTTTAATAAAGCACTAGTACTCAAACTTTCCCATTTTTCAAGCAAAGAACAAGGCTCACACTCTCAACCAACCTCACCCAGAAATCAATACAAGATTTGAATTAAAAAAACAATTTCGGACAGAGGAACGACCCATTTCAGACCTAGGTTAGGAGGAGAAGAAGAAGAAGAAGAAGAAGAAGAAGAAGAAGAAGAAGAAGAAGAAGAAGAAGAAGAAGAAGAAGAAGAAGAAGAAGAAGAAGAAGAAGAAGAAGAAGAAGAAGAAGAAGAAGAAGAAGATGATGATGATGATGATGATGATGATGATGATGATGATGAAGAACAAGAAGATGGAACTGATGCTTGCAATGAGGAGTGAAAATGATGGAGTTTATATCTCAATTTTGAGGACAAGAAGAAGAAGAAGAAGAAGAAGAAGAAGAAGAAGAAGAAGAAGAAGAAGAAGAAGAAGAAGAAGAAGAAGAAGAAGAAGAAGAAGAAGAAGAAGAAGAAGAAGAAGAAGAAGAAGAAGAAGAAGAAGAAGAAGAAGAAGAAGAAGAAGAAGAAGAAGAAGAAGAAGAAGAAGAAGAAGAAGAAGAAGAAGAAGAAGAAGAAAAATAAGAAGACAAGAAGAAGAAGAAGAAGAAGAAGAAGAAGAAGAAGAAGAAGAAGAAGAAGAAGAAGAAGAAGAAGAAGAAGAAGAAGAAGAAGAAGAAGAAGATGCAAAGATTTAAACTTTCATACCTGGATGCTTACACTAAGGAGTGAAAATGAGGGAGTTTTTGAAATTTGGGGAGTGAGAGATACCAGTATTTAGCCTCAATAGATTGTTTTTGCAATTTTTGTAAGTTCAGTTCGACACCCAGTTAAGTTCTTCAGAGTTGCATTTGCGACCCCAAGATCGCAATTACGAACTTTCAATGTTCAGTAGATGTCGCAAATGCGACAATATTCTTGATTTTTGCGATAAGAGCCAGGCTCGCAAATGCGAACAAATGTTCGCAAATGCGAATGTTGGTGCTTCTGCAATTTTTAGCTAGTGGTTTTCATGCTCTCCGTCACACCGACCTACTCAAATCAACTCCAAAAATTGCGAAACATGGTAGATCAGTTAAAAACAATATAATAAGCTATTCTGAAAAAGGAAAATTTCAAAAATGACTAAAAAAATTGAAAACGATTGGTTTCCTCCCACCAAGCGCCGCACTTAACATCGTGGCACGATGCCGATCAACTTTAAAACTTTTCTTTCCACTTTGATGATATGAATTGGGAACCCAACTTAGAATCAAGCTTGTGACCATGAGCGGTGGGGGTGGTAAGTAGATGGTCAAGCCAAGCCTTAATTTCTTCATTTTGTACTTCTTGGCTTTCATGTGAGGAATGTAATTTTGCCTTCTTGTTCCCTCAAATTGTAAGATGTATGGCATTTTTCTTTCATCCTCGCAATCCTTCATTGACTCGTGTAGTTTAATTTCCATATTAACACACAATTCCAATGTTGAAAAATGCTTGGAATATGACATCGAACCTCCAAATTGCAGTTCTTTCCGGATTGTTACATCCTTTTTCCCCCGAACTAGAGTCAATCTCGATCATATTTTCATTTATACTGGTTACTCTAATTTCATATTTTTCTTGGTATCACTAACACTCATGGAGTCGGTTGGCGGATGTTCAATTCTTGATTCTTCAAAGTAAAGCTCACTTTCTTCCTCGTAGTCGGACACTTCTTGACTTCTTTCCACATTCTCAAGTTGGTGGGCATAGTAAGCCTCAACCAAGATTTTCATTTGATCTTCCAAAGTGCAGATATGTTCATCATTTTGATTCAAGCCTTGTTTCAAGTCCTCGAGTGCAAAGTTGTGCTTCTCCTCATTTTCAAGAATGGTCTCCAACATGAGCATCATCTTCTCATTTTGAGCATTTGAGAGTTCTTCCTGATTTTTGTCAAGTGCCAAGGAAGAATTTTCGGCTTCAACCTCCAAGGAAGATTCTTGGCTATCATTAACTTCCAAGGCTTTTCGGACCTCTAAAGCTTCAAGTATTTCTTCCATTTGCAAGTTCAACCTTTCAATTGCCAAGTTAGTTTGGAGACTATTTTCCAAAAGCTCGTCCAAGGCATTTTGCTCCTTGTTTCCTCCTTCAATTAGGCATTCTAACATGAGTTTGAACTCTCCATTTTGACCATGCTCAATTTCTTCCACCTCCATATCCCTATAAATTTCATCACAAAAAGTAGAATCATCATAGCGGGGGCTTGGGTAAAGGAAGGACAAATAATCACAATTCTCCCAATGACCATTTTGATTATCACACTTATCACAAATGCTCCACTCATGGGTTTGAGATTGTGGGCACAATCCGCCCCGGGGAGAATTTAAACAATTTTGTCATGAGTATGGTCCTCCACAATAAGGACAAGGGTCATCAAAGTATGAACAACTACTATCCGACCAATTTTCATTATATGATGCCATTTTTCAAAACTAAGACAATAAACAAGAAATAAACAAGAAAAGTATACCAAGGTAAGAAAGACAATTACATAAATAGTTATAAGTTTGGACGAAAGCACTTACGCTTATTTCTCAAACAACCTAAATTATGCCAAATTGTTTCTCGGCAACGGCGCCAATTTTCATGATGTCCAAATCCACTACTAAAAAGTAAATGGACACGGTCGCATGCAATATAATTTACCCAACTATGAGTCGGGGTCGAATCCCACAAAGAACAATATGTAGGCGATTAGGAATGTAAGAGAATTATCACTTGTTATGCAATGCCAAACACTTAGAATTGGCCTTTGAAAATATTTATAGCTAAATGCGAAAATGTAAACTAACCAAGAAAGAAAGTAAAATGATCAATGGCTACAATTATGGATATATTAGGAATTACACTCAAGTAACGATCCAATGTATTTACGATTTTACAAATATGAGCGAGTTTATGCTATTTAGCCTCGGGTAATAATTCTATATTTGCTTCTTCCGAAGACCAACAAGACTTCCTAATTAAATTATTCCTAAAACAATTAAGAGATTAAGCACACCCGAATATGGCTACAAGTAGTTCAATCCTATCCCTAGGTAGAATCTATAAAATAACGTTTAAAGCCTCAAGTTCTTGTTAATTAATCTTTCCCAACCCCAAATAATCTTTCCCAAAATTAATTCGAAGTTAATAGGAGAGTCCTAGGGTTAGCTAATCCCTTTGGAAACATTAAAGAACAAGAATAATTAAAAAAACAATAACTCACTTTATAAAAGATAAAAAATCATTCAATACATAAGCACAACAAGATATTTAATCCACACTTTAAACATGAATATTTCCATAAACAAAATTCAAGTGTTGAAATAAATACTACACACTTAGATATACAATACAAAGCAAGAAAATGAATAAATAAACATAAATGGGTAAGAAATTCTCAACCAAAAGCTTCAAATCTTCAAGACCAAAGTGTGTGTGCAAACCCTGGCTTCCAAAACTTGTTCTTCTCTAGTCTCCAAGACTGAAAATAAGCCAAAGATATTTTACAAATGAGCTGGTTTGTGTATTAAAGGGTTTTGGGTCAGAAAATGTGAAATGAGCTGCAGCGCGATATTCGCATTTGCGAATAAAAGTTTGCAATTGCGAACTTTGACTATCCTATTGACTTTCGCATTTGCAATCAAGACTTCGCATTTGCGAAGGTTGACTGTCTGGTTTGACTTCGCATTTGCGAGCACAGCTTGACTGGTCTTAATTCACAATTGTGATGGACTACTCGCAATTCCCATGTGTGCTTTCTTTGCATTTCCCAGAAATGTGTTGCAATTGCGACACCTGAGGCCATTTTCCAGATTTTCTTCTTTTCAATGTCATTTTGACTTGTTTTTACTTGGTTTCTTCATGATCACTTCTAAATCACGAAGAATCTATAAAATAGAAGTAAATAACATTAAACACATGACTTTATCACCCAAACATAGCAAAAATATAGGCTTAAAACAAGATAAGTTGGTAAAAGACCAACTTATCAGTTGCAGCTAAACCTTAGTTCTCTATGGGATTCAACTCCAAACTTTTAGACCAAATTATATTTGTAGCAATCGCTTATCCTTTTTAGCACTAGAGTTGGGCAAGATCGGTGATCGCAAGAGGAGGGCGATCGCATAGTGTTGTTGTGGTAGCTAGGATTTTTGTTTTGTGCATTCGCGAGCGAATGTCTGCGATATGGGAGAGCCAGTGAATCGCAAATGCATGAGTTAAGTCATGTTCGTGAAGATGAAGGAAGGAGCGGAGGTCACGCGCTTTGTTCATCGTGATTGTGTGAAGAGGTTCGCGATCACGTAGGTCTGGGAAGTTTGTGAGTCACGTTCGTGTGGGTTTATCCGCGTTCATGAAGAGTAAATTTTGGTAGCTATGGATTTGTGTTTCGCGATCGCGAACTAATTCCCGCGATCACGAAGAGGAGTCATCTGGCCAAAATATAAGCTTCAAAAATGAGGGTTTGAGTTATATTTCACAATTTAATTTTGGGAGCTCGGATTGAGGCGATTCTTGGAGATATTTTCAAGGGAGTGATTGGGGTAAGTTGTTCTAACTCAGATTTAGTTAATATACATGAATATATTATTGTTTTCATCAATTAATTAGTGTTTTGGATTGAAAATTTTGGAAAAAATTGTAGAAACTTCATAGGCTTAAATTTGAGGATTTGAAGGTCGAGTTGTGATGGTTGGACTCGTGGTTGAATGGGTGTTCATATTTTTGTTAATTTTGTCGGATTTCGAGACGTGGGCTCGGGGTTGACATTTTTAGTTGACTTTTTGACTTTTGCTTAAGAACTTAGCTTTTTCATATGGAATTGACTCCTATAGCTTGTGTTGATTCTATCGAGTTGTTTGTGGCTAGATTCGAGGTGTTTGGAGGCTGAATCGCAAGGCAAGGGCTTATTAAAGTAGAGATTTGCACGGTTTGAGGTAAGTAATACTTCTAAACATGGTTCATAGGGTATGAATCCCTGAATTACATTTTATTTGAGTGGTGTTGAGGTGACGCACATGCTAGTTGACGAGCATATGGGCGTGCACTATAGGAATTGTGACTTGGTCGATTCCGAGGAATTGTGTAGTAAAATAATCATGTTATTATCCATATATTCTCCATGTGTTAGAGAAATTGAGTTGTGATTCATGTTAGAAATCATGCTTAGACTATATACTGGTACCGTTGGGACCCACAGAGGTCGTGTTGTTGTTGAATTACTTGTTTAATTTGCAATTATGTACTCAGTCATATCTGTCATTTGCATATCATATCTCAGTCTCTATTTCCATATATTGATACATCATATCATCATTGTGTGTGCTAATTGTCATGATATTAATGAGCCTGAGAGACTAGAGAGATTGATGACTGAGTGCGGCCGAGGGCCTAATTATGAGGATATTTATGTGATCGGATTACATGCCACAGCATACTTTATTGATTCATGCCATGATTGGCTTATTTTAGCACTTAGGAAGGATCCGCCCCTCTGAAGTATGACCTATCAGTAGTGAGTGCAGGTACCTACTAAGTACGAGTGCCGAGTATGAGTGCCGAGCGCTAGTGCTGAGAGACTGTGAGGACTGAGTGACCGTAAGGACTAAGTGATTGTAAGGACTGAGTGACTGTGAGGATTGAGTGATTGGGAGGACTGAGTGCATTGATACTCCAAGAGTATGTATATGATTTTATCACTGCGTTGCATTACAGTTAGCATGTATAATTAACATGTAGAGATAGAGATGTATCATTCATCGTTTCAGTCACACTTGGCATATTTTATCTATTTCGAGCTTAAACTATTGAACTTGAAAGCATGTCTACATTCTTGTACTGTTATTTCTATATTTGGCATGTACCTGTTGAGATCGTCAGTGCTTTTAGCCCAAAGTTAGTCTTGTTACTTATTGGGTATATTGGGTCGGTTTTACTCGTACTACACTTTGCACTTTGTGTGAAGATCCAGGTACTTTCGGGTACGGCGGCTGCTAACTTTGGGAGTGTTATCTATTGGAGACTATCGAGGTAGTTGTCGTGGCGTCCGCAAACCTTGACTCTCCTTCTTTTCATTTATTGTACTGCTCTATCATTCTAGATACTGTTCTTAGCAGTCAGATTATATTGTCATTTAGATGCTCAAGTACTCAATGACACCCAAATTTTGGGAGATTTTGTACTGAGTCGCGATATTTTCTTATCAGTTATTTTATGAGGTTTTAATCTTAAGCTCATTTTATAATGTTTTCAAATTTAAAAATGTGTAGTTTATTGTGATTTTTGGCTTGCCTAGTATTACGATGGGTGCCATTAGGACATGTGAGATTTGGGCCGTGACAAGTTGGTATTAGATCCTAGGTTACATAGGTCTCACGAGTCATGAGCAGGTTTAGTAGATACTTGCGGATTAGTACGGAGACGTCTGTACTTATCTTCGAGAGGTTGTCAAACCCTTAGGAAAAGCTTCACATTCTTGTATTCTTGTCATGCGAATTTGTTGATTCTAGAAACTAAACTTCTGTTATTCTATTCTCTCACAGATGGTGAGGACACGTGTTATCAGATCGGGCAGACGGCCACCAGTGCCACGAGCTAGGATCATGAGAGGCTGGGGTCGCGGTAGAGGTCGAGGTGCAAATCGTACCACAGCTAGAGCGGCACCTGTAGATCCACTAGTTACTCCAACTTAGGAGCAGATTCTAGATGTGGTTAAGCCGGTGGGACTAGACCAGGCACCAATTGTGCCCATTGTGATTCCAAGCCTTCAAGAGGCTATGGCCCGAATATTGACCGTTTGCACTAGCCTTGCTTAGGCAGTTTCAATTCAGGCCGCACCAGCCACTTCTCATGCTGGGGGAGGTGCTCAGACTCCTCTCGCCCGTACTCCAGAGCAGGTAGTGTAGGGACTTCAGACACCGAGGGTATTACCAGCCCAGCCAGTTGTAGTTGCTTAGGCTCAGGTGGGTCCCATTATAAGTGATGAGGAGCAAAAGAGACTAGAGAGGTTTGGGAGGATCAAGCCTTCATAATTTAGTGGGGTTGAGTCAGAGATGCTCTAGATTTCTTGGATAGGTGCCAGCGAATTCTTTGCACGGCGAGTATTCTGGAGAATAGTGGGATCTCATTTACTACTTTTTAGCTGACGAGGGCAGCCTTCATATGGTGGGAGGCCTATAAGCGAAGCAGTCCAGCCGATGCTACACCAATTTCATGGGTATGAGCTCTTCGTTCTCTTCTTGGAAAAGGTTGTGCCACTGACTCGCAGGGAGGAGTTGCGTAGGTAGCTTGAGCAGCTACGCCATGAGGGTATGTCCGTAACCCAATACGAGATGATATTTTTAGAGTTAGCTCATCACGCGATCTGGTTAGTTCCCATAGAGAGGGAGAGGATTAGGAGGTTCATTGTTGGCCTCAGTTATGGATTGCATTTTTGTTATGACTCGGAGAATGCATCAAGTGCTAGGTTCGATGAGGTAGTTGATATTGGTAGATGGTTAGAGTTGGTCCATAGTCAGGAGTGTAAGGAGAGTGAGGCCAAAAGGCCTCGTAGTTCAGGTGGTTTTAATGGTGTTCCTTCTACGGGCAGTCCTACCAAAGCAGGGGTCGTCCTTATAGGCCTGCTCAGATAGCTCTTCCGGTTCATCTTGGCGCATCAGCTAGCCATATTTCATACAGTGCTCATCCCGATTAGTTATCTCTCAATGCTCTCCCAGCTTACAGTTCATCCCGTGCTCCATCGGTTCAAGGTTCATCTGTACCAGGTCCTTCTAGTAGTTATTCTGGTTCTTGGGGCCCGATTCAGTCCCCACCACCAGTGGAGAGTTGCTTTGAGAGGAGTTTGGGCATGTGTGGAGATAGTGTCCCTATCGCTTGGGAGGTCCAATTCATTAGAGGGGTCAGCCTATGACTTCCGCACCAGTTACTTCACCACTCACCCAGCCAGCTCAAGGTGGGGCTCAGGAAGCTAGAGTTCTCCCTAGAGGGAGAGGCCAATCAGGTGGTGGTCAGGCTCGATTCTATGTTATTCCTGCCAAGCCAAAGGCCGTTACTTCAGATGCAGTGATCATAGGTATTGTTTCAGTGTGCCACAGAGATGCTTCCACACTATTTGACCCTAGTTCTACTTATTCCTATGTATCATCCTATTTTACTTGTTATTTGGATATGCCCCATGAGTCTTTAGTTTCACC
Source organism: Nicotiana tabacum (assembly GCF_000715075.1). Taxonomy (NCBI): domain Eukaryota; kingdom Viridiplantae; phylum Streptophyta; class Magnoliopsida; order Solanales; family Solanaceae; genus Nicotiana; species Nicotiana tabacum. Next base: position 218,439,890 of record NC_134101.1, on the reverse strand, counting down.
TGTTCATTTATCTACGCCAGTGGGCGATACTATTGTTGACAACCATGTGTATTGGTCGTGTGTGGTGTCCATTGGAGGATTGGAGACTAGAGTTGATCTGTTATTACTTAGTATGGTTCATTTTGACGTGATTTTGGGTATGGATTGGTTGTCTCCATGTCATACTATTCTGGATTGTCATGCTAAGACCGTGACATTGGTGATGCCGGGGTTGCCAAGAATTGAGTGGAGAGGTTCTCTAGATTATGTTCCAGCAGAGTGATTTCTTATCTGAAGGCCCAAAGGATGGTTGGGAAGGGTGCTAGTCATATTCAGCTTTTGTGAGGGATGTTGGTGTTGATACTCCTACTATTGATTTTGTTCCGGTAGTGCGAGACTTTCCGAATGTGTTTCCTGCTGACCTATCGGGCATGCCCACCCGACAGGGATATTGATTTTAGTATTGACTTGGTGTCGGGCCCTCAGCCCATTTCTATTCCTTCGTATCGTATGGCACCAGCAGAATTGATTGAATTTAAAGAGCAGCTTCAGGAGCTTCTGGGTGGAGCTTAAGAGGCAAGCCTCTATCAGAGAAAGCCATTGCGCGCTAGCCTAGCTAGCTAATGTTTTTCAGCTGGTTGTTATGGGGCCCTGGGAATCCCTTGCTTTTTGGCTAAGGTCTTTATTTACCTTTTTCTATTCCCCCTCTCAAAACTAAAATTAACAAACATTACTGGAACGGCACGACAGCAATACCATAACAGATATACTTATGACAAGATTGAGCTTTTTAGATGAGACGGTTCACATAATTCATCATAGTAGAGCAGGCAGAGGTCCAGGATTCGAGTCTTGCCGCCACTTATTAATAGTGGAGGTAGGAGATCCAGTTAACGAAAAGGCTACACCGCAGTTATTCAAGCATCTCAAAGTCTATCAATAACGATTGCATGGAGTTTATTAGGCCTAGTGTGTTTCCTTGGGGTGTACCAGTTCTGTTATTAAAGAAGAATTACGGTACTATGCAGATGTTCATCGACTATAGGCCGTTGAACAAAGTTATAATAAAGAACAAATACCCTTTGCCACACATTATTTGTTTGACCAGCTTCAAGGAGCTAGGGTGTTCTCTAAGATTGATTTGAGGTCTGGGTAACACCAGTTGAAGATTCGCGACTCGGATATTCTGAACACGGCATTCAGGACCCGCTATGGTCACTATGAGTTTCTTGTGAAGTCTTTTGGGCTAACCAATGCCCCAGCAGCATTCATGCATCTGATGAACAATGTATTCCACACATATTTTGATTCGTTTGTCATAGTATTCATTGATGACATCCTGGTGTACTCAAGTAACCAAGAGGAACATACACAGCATTTGAGGATTGTACTACAAAGGTTGTCAAAACCCAAATTCCACTATAGATCATGATGGCGCGACTATAATTTATCAATTTAATTACCCATTTTATTACTTTTGAAATCATAGATTTTAGTCAGGAAGGAGATTTACACTTCTAAATCCATGGGAACCTACAAAATTTGTAGTTTATAAAAGATACGAAAGTCGATGATAATATATGAAACCGTAAGCATCAACTAGTATAACCCCAAAACCCGGTGTCATAAGTGCATGAGCATTTACTAAGGAGCACAGTGATAATAATACGACATCTGTCTAGAATGTAAATAAGACAAGATAAAATAAATAGTACAATGGAGACTATGGACTGCGATGCATAGTCGGGTATGCAACTCACATGAAGTCTCTTTAACAGCTGCGCCTACACGCCAAGATGATCATCAGATGAACCTGTCAGATCCTGTATATTTAGTGTAGAAGTGCAGCATGAGTACGTAAATCAACGCGTACCCAGTAAGTATCTAGCCTAACCCCGGAGAAGTAGTAACGAGGGGTCGACATTGACACTTACTAGAGGTCTAATAGGGCAATGTAATAAATCATAAGTAGATATGAAGCACACGGTAATAATGGGATAAATTTGTAAGTTACAAAATCTTACAAATATTTTGTTTTAAATTATGAATTCCTCAATCTTGTATTCTACTTTAACAACTCAGAAAATGTCAAGTGTCAATATCAAATGAATATGGAATAACATATAAAATGTGGGGCATCAGCGGAAAGATAATCTCGTGAATATTCGGACTGCCAGCGATATAAATCATGATTATGCAGAGGTCGTTCGGTCCGATCCAGAATAATGTGTACACTACCGAGGCTCGAGCGGCACAAACCATAGATGCATCTATCATATAGTCAAGGCTTTCGGACCGTTCCATGAGAAAAGGAAGGAAATTATCGAATTACGAGACACGTGCATACAATAGAGTACGTGAGCACAAATTGAATATAACTTTTACCGTTCCTCAATTAATTTGCCAACACTCAAGGTGATAAGGCTCGGCCAAAATATACATATATATATTCGAAATCAAGTTAAATTATAATTCAATTAATTAAGCCAGCAGAATGAGTTCTATTAATTGAGATATTACATGAAAGGGTCCTAAGTCTACCCTGACATAAACATGTTTTAGCTAAATACGAACTCTCGTCACCTTGTGTGTACGTAGCACCCACAACAAATAGCACATAACAATAACATCACCTAGGGGAGGGGGTAGTTTCCCCCTCACAAAGTTAGACAGGAGACTTACTTCGCTCCGAAGTTCCATAACTAGCTCCCACACCTCTCTAACACCTCAACTCTGTTCTGAAACTAATCAAACAACGTGAAAATAAATCAAAATATACCCCAATGCTTACAATTTAACAATTCCTAACTCCGCTCGAAAAGTCAATAAAGTCACCCTCGTGCCCACGTGCCCGAATTTTCGAAAATTTTCAAGGATAAGCTTTACCCATAACCATACAAACTCAAATATATACTTTATTCCAAATTCCATGTCCAATTTCGTGGCCAAAATCCAAAAATACCAATTTCTAGGTTTTCTACCAAAATCCAAAATTTCTACTAATTTTCATGTTTAAATCCATATATAAACCATGTATTTAACTCACAGTATGTGAGATTACTTACCTTGACATAGATGATGAAAATCTTCCCTCCAAGAGCTCCAAAAATAGCCCAACCAATGAGTGAAATGAACAAAATCCCAACTTAAAACCACTCAGCCAAGGCCAGTCCTTCATCGTGATCGTGGAATCCCCTTCGCGATCGCGAAGGCTAAAACAACAGCCTCCATCATTTTCCTCTAAACATTCGTGACCTCCTAGTCACGTTCGCAAAGCCTTCTACCCCTTCACCTTTGCGTTTGCGGACCACGAGTCGCGTTCGCGAAGGATAAACTACTCCAGCCCAGCTCCTCTTTCTGTCTACGCATTTGCGACCTCCCTATCGCGTTCGCATAGGTTGCCTCAGCTTCCCCTCCGCGTTCACGACCACTGAGTCGCGTTCATGATGCAGAAATCCCTCTCCAGCTCTAGCTTCACTTTGTGATCGCGTCCCTTCAACCACAATCACGATGCTTACCAGAAACACTAGAAACTAGCAACATCAAAATACACAAACTTGGTCTGAAACCACCCTGAAACTCACCCGAGACCCCCGGACCCCGTCCAACCACACTAACAAGTCCCAATACCTTATACAAACTTATCCAAAAGCTCGAAACGCCATAAATAACATCAAAATCATGAATCGGCATTCAAAATCTTTCTTTCAACTTTCAAACTTCCAAACTTCGATAAACGCGTCTGAATCATCTCAAAATATTTCGGAATGACGCGAAACTTTACGCACAAGTCACAAATCATGATATGAACCTGTTCCAAGGCTCGGAGCCCAAAACGAACATATATAACATAAAAATCCACTTCAAGCCAAACTTAGGAAATTCTAAAACCTTCAAAATGCCAACTTTCCACAATAAGCGAGGAAATGCTCTCGGGCGACCCGATACTCAACCCGAACATACGCCCAAGTCCAAAATCATCATACGAACCTATTGGAATATTCAAATCCCGATTACGGGTACATTTACTCAAATGTGAAATCTTAAACCGCTACAAGTCATAATACATGAAGTGAAGCTGCATGAGGCCTCAAACCGATGAATGATACGCTAGAGCTCAAAACGACCGGTCGGGCCGTTACATTCTCCCCCACTTAAACATACGTTAGTCCTCGAATGTGCAAAGGACTATTCCGGAGTTTCCCCGAGATCAGTGTACAACACCTTGTGCACCTACCCGTGCCACCACAACCTAGTTGATCGCATTAGCTCGAGCCAGACTAAAGATCCCCACTTTTACCTTAGACAACAAGCCTTAGGGCCCAATTCCAACATCTGAAATTCTCCACGAGACCTGATTCTAACATGAAAATGCCGCACCAATCACCAGACAATGTACCCAACATGACCATGCTCCTCCGCTAACACACCATGCACCACATAAGTCCTTTGACCATAATAACATCTTCCAACCATAATAGCAGCAATTTCACGAATCTGATGTCCACAATACTCATCATAACGCATATAAGCCTTTTTCCAACTCTTTCTATACTACCACGATGGAAGAGATGTGCAGAAACTCATAATCACTTGGCGAATCAACAAATCATGGAGTCTCTCCATCTTACAAGAACCATTACCTCATTCTGAATTGAATAACGATATTTGCTCTTTAATATACCTTATATAAATTTGATTGCACTGATTTCAGGTCCAACAATCTCGTCTAACCCAGTACAAGCTGCTCATGCAATAAGCCGTCTCAAACACTGCCCAGGTTTTCATATGATACCATCTTTGCGCCAACAAGCTACAACTAGAATACGATGCATAAGGAAGAACGACCTCTGGAAAGGAACTACCCAGTTCGCGTAATGAATAAAACGACCGAAAAGATGCTATGAACATTTCTTAGAGACTGAGAAACAAAATATACAAGGACATCAATAGGGAACTGTACTCATCATCTCACTGTTGCGGCATGCAACCCGATCCATACATGATACCATTGCAGTGTGCAACCCGATCCAAATAACATACCCGTGGCGGCGTGCCACCCGATCCACACATAATAATAAATACGGAAGTACTCATCAAGACATAATGCTTATGCCTACGAGAAACCCGAATCTCTACCACAAGCACACTAAGTGCCAAACATAACCCTGGGGAGATGGATAGCGGCATACGCTACAAAATCCAAGCACAACTATGGTGCAATAAATGACCTACATCTCAAGAGTCATCATGCTCATATAATACCACAAGCTACACGGGACCACAACACAAGTGCAAATACTCAAACTGTCTCACAACCCATATGGCACAAAAAGGTATTGCATGGAATAGCTGACATCGGGAATAACATCCAACACCCGAAGACTCCTCCATAAGCAACAGCATGCAGAATGAACACATCTGACCTAATGTAGAGAACACATTCACATTATACCCATCAATGAACCCCAAGCAGATTCTGACCATAATGGCCCTATTCATGACATACACGAGTAGCTGCCCAATCTGAACAAACTCCCACAATTCACAACCAAAGGAATAAAGCGTCTTCCAGGCATAAACTCTCACATTAATGATAGTACCATAATCTCCATGCTTGGTTTCAATCTCTAACAATCAAATGATTAACATGACACACTTATACAAATTTCCCCCGTGGGATATGCTCTCACGACCTTCTACACCAGGTAGCAAAGTCTGCACCTCCATACCACAAATAGTGCTAATGCTATAAAGCAAATCAAGAATCCGCAAATTAGTACACAAAGCCTCTTACACAAGACACTGTCCTCGGGTGACATTAAAGAAAATACTAGCTTACTCTAAACATTTGAATTCATTCCTGCTCATCCGAGCTCGTGACATTCTTGTCAACACCGAACTACAACCTTGGTCCTCAACTTTCAATTCCTATGCCGATCACTGTATCTATCATGCCGCTACGCGAGGGTACAAAAATTTCATCATAACTCCTGAACTACCAATAGAATAAACACTACATCGCCTAGAACCCTTTCACTCAACACATTTTAGAGGAACGATGGCAATATGCAACCGAATTCCCATAATCGCAGAAAATACAAACCTCAAGTTGTGGTCTAAACCACTATAACTCTTCTAGGATCCATCTACACATAGCGGGCCATTATAATCAAATACCTCCAAATCAATCAAATTATGGTAGCTGTCAAAACCACCCGTACAACTACAAACCACATGTATAACTTCAAATGTTGAAGAAACTTATCATTGCCACAATCATGCTGATTCAACCATTACTGACCGACCTAACTTCTTCTTATTTACATTGGACTTTCCTTAGAAATACTAATAGCTCCATTCAAAAACGTAACGAACTAAATCCGCACTTATCCTGAGTGACCCAAATCATGAGACCACATCATCTCAATACCCACGAATCATACCCTCCTCGAGCACACAATAGCATCTCCAACCGGTACACTCATTCTGCAAGACCCTCTACGAATCCAAAGCTATTTATCCCTTTTCCTCCAATACTGCACCGCATACCTGATGATAACATAAAATACTCCAAGTCCCTTTCATAATCCACTGCAAAAACTTGATCCTTAACCACACAATGGACCCAAAATCCTTAGCCATTGCACTTTAATTCTTGAACCAGCCAAGACCGTTGCTGGGAGTCACCCACTCTAGCCTGGTCCCTAATACAACCAAAATCCAACGCTCTGCTAGCACATGAACACCCTCTCAAAGAGGCAACCGACTGAATTATTTTCCTTATACATCACATCCACTGGAAGCATAAACTCTGAGTCTTCCCAAAACATGTGCATGAATCGATAAGGCGAAGTATAGCACACATTCATCAATCCTTTGCTCGAATTAACCCTGATGTTTTCTTTTCTTAGCCATAAATAATCCACTAATGCACTGTAACCAGAAGCTGGATAAGTAGAAAACTACATAATCCAAACATAGACGGTGGGCTTCCCTACTTAGCTTTAAGCTATAATCACATAAATGTAGAACCCACAAGATTCCCCTTTCTCAATTTACCATGACCTCGCACTGTTAACCTGCCAAATTCCTTGAAATTCCTTGTTAAACTTTTCATGAACATTCCGAATTATTAGCCACAATCGCTTATTCAACCTTTTGCCGAGCAGTAAGTAGAACTCTTCGTAGAAAAATTCATAAAAATCACGCAACTGCTAACCTGCTCACAGGAGATAACCCACATATGGAATTCTATACCAACATCTTCCAATGATGCTGCACTTGGTACAACGCACCACGAGAATCAGTAAACCCTCCTGAACCCATGCTCGTCCACTGGCTGTACAAGTCTTAATTATTCCCCGTTGACATCAACTGAAAGTCTGACAATACATTCTAAACCCGGAGTCATGTTACATCCAAAACATGGTACTCACGTTTTCACACCCCTGTTCATTTCAAGGAAACTCCTTTCTGCCATATTCAATGTTTTCTCCGTACAGTAACCACCATTCCAAATAAAGTTTGTAGACCTAGTCGCCTTCCACCATGACTCCCAAATCGCTCTAAACTTTTCTCAAGGCATGTGGCTATCCTACCACAAACTCCATATGCTACTCTACCACTACCACTTCGGTTAAACCATCTCTTTTAAGCAACTTCTCGACCTCTGCTTTTCATACTTGACATGTTAGCAATTCAACCACCGCGAGACACCTTCTTGTCATGTCCTTCCTCATCCTTCATTTCTAAATTGTTGCCTCAAATCAAGATCCATCTCTATAGCACCTGAACTGATAAATTGCTACCAATTGTAAACCTCCTTAAAGATCATCTTTCTTGAGCAATCGGCATTAGAAACACTGATTCGATTTGGAACCGCTATACACCACTATCTCTAATAACCGCTCCTCAAGCACCTTCTCACAACACCCTGCCCCGAAGGCAAATCAAAGAAGACCATAACACCTGTGAACCCTAATGCGTTCGAACAAGGACGATGACACCACATCACAAATGAGAATTCCACCATGCTCGAAAATATCAAGTCTCGTTACTCCATCAACCAAAGCATGAACATTCATAGTCCTATTGTCTTTCCTCCGCTTGAATTAAATGCCGAACCTCTAAATCATGCATTGAGAAATCCTCCTTTCAAGTCATTCACTGCCTCGACACATAAATAAACACCCTACCATTACACCAACACCATGCGATAACAATGCATGCACATCATAGCAATCTGTGCATAGCGTCAAAACCATCGAAAATATATATTGATCTAAAACGATAGAACATCATTCCGCAAGGCGACGTTAATAGCCTGCCCGAATACGCAGGGAAAAACATCTGACACCATATCTGCAGTACCACTACAACTCCTCGATGCCCAAGTGATAACAAGAGATTCGCGTCGCATAAGATTGAGTAGGAAGGGAATAAAGGCATAAGCCTCAAAGGAATCAAACTGCACGATGAGGAGTCAAGAAGGAAGGGGTCCTAACAGTCCTGTAGCCTCTCGAAGATAAGTACAGACGACTCCAAACCAATCCGCAAGACTCTACTAGACTTGCTCATGACTCATGAGACCCAAGTGAACCTAGAGCTCTAATACCAAGCTGTCATGACCCAAAATCCACTATAGATCGTGATGGCGCCTAACGCTATTGTCAGGCAAGCCAACGATGATTTATCCATTTAATTACCTATTTTATTACTTTCGAAATATAGATTTTAGTCAGGAAGGAGATTTACACTTCTAAATCCATGGGAACGTACAACATTTGTAGTTTATAAAAGATTTAAAAGGCGATAATAATATATGAAATCGTAAGCATTAACTAGTATAATCTCAAAATCCGGTGTCACAAGTGCATGAGCATTTACTAAGGATCACAGTGATAATAATATGACATCTGTCTAGAATGTAAATAAAACAGGATATAATAAATAGTACAATTGAGACTATGGACTGCGATGTGTAGTCGGGTATGCAGCTCACATGAAGTCTCCTCAACAGCTACGCCTACACGCCAAGATGATCATCAGATGAACCTGTCAGATACTGCACATTTAGTGTACAAGTGCAGCATGAGTACACAAATCAACGCGTACCCAGTAAGTATCTAGCCTAACCCCGGAGAAGTAGTGACGAGGGGTCGACATCGACACTTACTAGAGGTCTAATAGGGCAATGTAATAAATCATAAGCAGATATGAAGCACACGGCAATAATGGGATAAATCTGTAAGTTACAAAATCTTCCAAATATTTCTTTTAAATTATGAATTCCTCAATCTTCTATTCTACGTTAACAACACAGAAAATGTCAAGTGCCAATATCAAATGAATAAGGAATACCATATAAAATGTGGGGCATCAGTGGAAAGATAACCTCGTGAATATTCGGACTGCCAGCGATATAACGCACGATTATGCCAAGGTCGGTCAACCCGATCCAGAATAATGTGTACACTACCGAGGGTCACGTGGCATAAACAATAGATGCTCTATTATACTGCCGAGGTGTTTGGCCCTTTCCACAAGAAAAGGAAGGAAATTATCAAATTACGAGACACGTGCATACAATAGAGTACGTGAGAACAAAGTGAATATAACTTTTATTGTTCGTCAATTAACTTTCCAACACTCAAGGTGATAAGGCTCAGCCTAAAATATATATATATATTTCTAAATCAGGTTCAATTATAATTCAATTAATTAAGCCATCAGAATGAGTTCAATTAATTTAGATATTACATGATAGAGTCCTAAGTCTAACCGGACATAAGCATGCTTTAGCAACATACGGACTATCGTCACTTCGTGCATGCGTAGCACCCACAACTACTATCACATAACAATTACATCACCTAGGGTGGGTAGTTTCACCCTCACAAAGTTAGACATGAGACTTACTTCGCTTCGAAGTTCTATAACCGGCTCCCACGCCTCTCTAACACCTCAACTCCAAGCCAAACGTTCTGAAACTAATCAAACAACATGCAAATGAATCAAAATATACTCCAATGCTTACAATTTAATAATTTATAACAATTCCCAACTCCGCTCAAAAAGTCAATAAAGTCAACCTCCTGGTTCACTTGCCCGGATTCCGAAAATTTTCAAAGATAAACTTTACCCATAACTATACGAACTCAAATATATACTTTATTCCAAATTCCATGTCCAATTTCGTGGTCAAAATAAAAAATACTAATTTCTAGGTTTTCTACCAAAATCCCAAATTTCTATTGATTTCCATGTTTATATCCATATATAAACCATGTAATTAACTCACGATATGCGGGAATTACTTATCTTGACATAGATGATGAAAATCTTCCCTCCAAGAGCTCCAAAAACTGCCCAATCAAAGAGAAAATAGGTGAAATGAGCAAAATCCTGACATAAAACCATTCTGCCCAAGCCAGTTCTTCATCGCGATTGTGGAATCCCCTTCGCGATCTCGAAGGCTAAAACAACAGCCTCCATAATTTTCCTCTGCGTGTTCGCGACCTCCTCATCGCATTCGCGAAGCCTTCAGACCCCTGTACCTTCACGTTCACGGACCACGTGCCACATTCATGAGGCTAAACTGCTCTAAGACCAGCTCCCCTTTCCTTCTACGGGTTCGCGACCTCCATATCATGTTCGTGTACGTTTCCTCAGCTTCCCCTTCACGTTCGCGACCACTGGGTCGCGTTCACGATGCACAAATCCCTCTCCAACTCTAGCTTCTCTTCGCGATCACGTCCCTTCAACCATGATCGTGATGCTTACCAGAAACACCAGAAACCAGCAACATCAAAATACCCGAACTTGGTCCGAAACCACCTTGAATCTCACCCGAGGCCCCTGGGTCCCCATCCAATCACACCAACAAGTCCCCATACCTTATACAAACTTATCCAAAGGCTCAAAACGTCACAAATAACATCAAAATCATGAATCGACGATCAAAATCTTTCTTTCAAACTTCCAAACTTTGACGAACACGTCTGAATCATATATAATATTCTGGAACGATGCCAAACTTTATGCACAAGTCACAAATAATGATACAAACCTGTTCCAAGTCTCGGAACCTCAAACGGACATCAATAAAATAAAAATCCATTTCAAACCAAACTTAGGAAATTCTAAACCTTCAAAATGACAACTTTCCACAATAAGTACGGAAATGCCCCCAGGCGACCCGATACTCAACCCGAACATGCGCCCAAGTACAAATCATCAACCTTCAAATCCTGATTACAGTGTCATTTACTCAAAATTCAAATCTTAGTAAACTCCTCCAACTTAAAGCTTCTGAATTGAGAATTTTTCATCCGAGTCAACTCTGAACTTCCCGAAATTTAATTATGACTATGCATACAAGTTATAATACTTGAAGTGAAGCTACTCGAGGCCTCATACCGCTGAACAACGTGCTAGACATCAAAACAATTAGTCGAGTCGTTACAGAGGTGGAGGAAGATAGAGGCAGTTCAGAGTTGACCCAGACCATCTTCAACTACTGAGATTTGGAATTTTCTTGGCTTGGTCGGATATTATCATCTCTTTGTGAAGGATTTCTTGTCCATTACAACGCTTTTGACTAGGTTGACCCAGAAGGGTGCTCCATCTAGGTGTTCGGATGAGTGTGAGGAGAGCTTTCAGAAGCTCAAGACTACCTTGACCATATCTCTAATTCTAGTTTTGCCTTTAGTGTTGGGTTATTATATAGTGTATTGTGATTTTTCTCGGATTGGTATGGGGTGTGTCGTGATGTAGGAAGGTAGAGTGATTGCTTATGCTTCACACCAGTTGAATCCCCATGAGAGGAACTAGCCTATCCATGATTTGGAGTTGGCAACCATCATTCATGCATTGAAGATTTAGATCTCTACAGTGTGTCTTGTGAAGTATTTACAGATCATCGGAGTCGCCAACATTTTTCAAACAAAAGGATCTAATTTGAGGCAGCGAATATAGTTGGAGCTGCAAAAGGACTATGATATTACCATTCTATATCATCCTCGAAAGGCCAATATGGTGGCCGATGCCCTGAGTAGAAAGGCAGTGAGTATGGGCAGTCTTGCATTTATTCCAGTAGGTGAGAGACTGCTTGCATCATATGTTCAGGCCTTGACCAATCATTTTGTGAGATTAGATATTTTGGAGCCCAGTTAGGTCTTACTTGTATGGTTTCTCGGTCTTCCTTATATGATTGCATTAGAGAGCATCAGTATGATGATCCCCATTTGCTTGTCCTTATGGACACGGTTTGGCACGGTGATGCCAAGGAGGTTACTATTGGGGATGATGGGGTGTTGAGAATACATGATCGGATTTGTATACCCAATGTAGATGAGCTACACGAGTTGATTCTTGAGGAGGCCCACAGTTCGCGGTATTCCATTCATCTGGGTGCCGAAAAAATGTATCAGGACTTGAGGCAACACTATTGATTGAGGAGGATGAAGAAAGACATAGTGGGGTTTGTAGTTTGGTGCCTAATTGTCACCAGGTGAAGTATCACTATGGATTTTTCTAGTAGGTCTCCCACAGACTCTGAGGAAGTTTGATGCTATTTAGGTGATTGGGGATCGGTTGACCAAGTCTGTGCATTTCATTCTAGTTGGGACTACCTATTTTTCGGAGCGATTATCTGAGATCAATATCCGCAAGATTGTTCGCATTCAAGATGTTCTAGTGTCTATCATTTAGATTGGGGCACGCAGTTTATATTACAGTTTTGGAGAGCAATGTAGCGAACATTATACACACAGGTTGAGTTGAGTACAGCATTCCACCCTCAGATGGACGGTCAGTCCGAGCGCACTTTTCAGATATTGGAGGATATGCTACGCACTTGTGTAATAGGTTTCAGGGGTTCTTGGGATCAGTTTCTACCACTTGCAGAGTTTGCCTACAAGAGCAGCTACCAATCAAGCATTCACATAGCTCTGTATGAGGCTTTGTATGGGAGATGGTGTCGGTCTCCGGTGGGTTGGTTTGAGGGGGTGATGCTAGGCTATTAGGTACTGACTAGGTTCAAGATGCTTTCGACAAGGTTAAGTTGATTCAGGATCGGCTTCGCATGGCGCAGTCTAGACATAAGATTTATGTCGATTGGAAGGTTCGTGATATTGCTTACATGGTAGGAGAGAAGGTACTACTCAGAGTCTCACACATGAAGGGTGTTATGAGGTTAGGGAAGAAGGGCAAGTTGAGCCCTAGGTATATTGGGCGTTTTGAGGTGCTTAAGAGGATTGGAGAGGTGGCTTACAGGCTTGCATTGCAGACTAGTCTATCGAGTGTTCATTCAGTGTTTCATATTTCCATGCTCTAGACATATGTCGGTGATCCGTCTCATGTTTTGGACTTCATCACGGTTCATTTGGACGGTGCTTTGACTTATAATGTGGAGCTAGTGGCCATTTTGGATTGGCTAGTTTGAAAGTTGAGGTCAAAGAACATAGCTTCAATAAAGGTGCAGTGGAGAGGTCAGCCAGTCAAGGAGGCTACTTGGGAGACCGAGCGGGAGATGCAGAGCAGATATCTGTGCTTGTTTGAGACTCCGGGTATGATTCTAGACCCATTCGAGGACAAACATTTGTTTAAGATGAGGAGGATGTAACGACTCGGCCGGTCTTTTTGAGTGTTGTAGCCTCGTTCTCCCATTTACTGCTTATTCTATGCTCAATTGTTATTACGGGACTTACCGAGGTAGTTGGTTTGGTTCCAAGGTGTTCCGGAATGAATTGGGATACTTAGTCCCAAGGTTGGATGCCTAAGTGGAAAGAGTTGACCGGATGTTAACTTATGTGTAAATAGCCCCGAAATGGAGTTTTGATGGTTCTAACAGTTCCATATGGTAATTTTGGACTTACGAGTGTGTCCGGATATTGATTTGGGTGTCCGTAGGTGATTTTGGCATGAAATGGCGAAAGTTGGAAAATTAGAAGTTTGAAGAGTTCAGAAGTTTGACCGAGAGTTGACTTTGTGGTTACAGGGCTCGGATTTTGATTTCGGAAGTTGGAATAGGTTTGTTGTGCCATTTATGACTTGTTTACGGGGCTCGAAATTTTTATGAATTTTGTATTTAAGTAATAAATACTTTCTTTTTACATAAAGTTGTTGATATGTATCAACATTGTATTAAGAGATGAAGTTTTGATTGAAAATTCAGAGATGAAGAAGAACACACCACATACAAAATATATACAAATCATATATAAAGTACATACAAAAAACATATTTATGTAAAATTTATAAGAAAATTGTATTTAAGTTTATGATGTTGTAGTTGGTTTTAACAGTAAAAATGATGTATGAAAGTTGTAAATAAATTATAATAAAGTTGCATACTATATAATTAGTTGTAAAAAAATTATTTTAAGTTTATATATTGTTTTAGATGTATCAAATTTGAGTATTCAGGCATTCAACTTGTCTGGTTTAGATATTGTCTATCGTCAGTGCCTCTATTGCTTTGGTTTGGCGCTACTTTCTGGTTCAAGCTATGAAAATAGTTTTACAATATTTGGTTCTCAATTAAGTTTTGAACTATTTTACGTTATTGTAGTTCGACATTATTAGAATTGCTATACTACAGGTAAAGCACTATTGGAAAGATGAGAGGAGAGAAAAAAGAAAAAGGGTGTAACTGAATTCCATGATTTAAGACACAAATAATGGATTGTATATGGAGAGAAGCGACAGTGAATCAGGAAAGATGAGAGGATATTCCAGGGTCACATGCTACTTAACAATCTTGTTCCGTTCTTGGCTTAACATGACTAATTGATTTATCTAGTTTGTTGATTGACAGAGTTAATATTACTCATAAGAATCTGTTGAGTTTTTACTCGCCTATTCAAGCTAACTTTATGCCTATATGTCTATGGAATTAAGAATAACAAGAACGCATTTACACTTCCTGTATTTCAATCAAGCAAGACAATTAGGTATATTTCTATCTTAATTGTGAATCTGTTTCTCGATGCCCGAGGTTAAGAACTTGCTCTATTTAATTCTATATGCAATCTAGAATTTCTACTTTCGAGTTCAACTCTAGATTCATAGGTAGTATTTTATTGTTAGCTATGCAGCAAAATAATTACGAACAGAATTAAATAAACAACCCAATATGATAAAATCATACTCGTCAATTTAAACTTCAAATGTCAACATTCAGTAGCACCCATGACCCTAGAATAATAGGGTTCTTAGCTACTCATGTTCATAACAATCATCAAAATATTATTTTCAAACATAAAATCAACTAGAAGAAGAATGGAAGAATTGATGAAGCCCGTGCTCCCTAGTGTTTCGTACTTCTGTTCCTCTCTCAAAGTAGCATCCTCTTTGCCAAAATAAGTTTAGGTTTGCTTTTATACAGGTTGGGGCATCTTGGGATCGAAATAATCAAGTCCCAAGCGAACTAGGACAATTTGACGTCACCAGCACCCAGGGTACCGTGGGTCGCTAGCCCTGGCGCTGGGTTTTTGAATTTCTTCTTTTTGCGCCACAGGTAGCGCCCCATACTTCTTGTGGCGCTACACTGTGCATTGTTCCCTTTTCATCCCAATTTTGTTTTAATTCCCGCACTTTCGGCCCAAATTGCATCCGGATATTCCTACATGTAGAAATACCATAAATTAGCACAAATCATTATATTACACATCCAAAATCTACGAAACATGAGTAAAATGTGAGGCAATATATATACAAATATACATACTTTAAGTCGAATATTAACACCTCACACTTAGACTCTTGGTCTTCCTCGAGCAATGAAACTATAACTACACCCCAAAACATAAATATCACTAGGAAAGAGCAATTCAAATTTAATTCAATCACACACTCTACATTTTGACTATGGTCGATACCGGGAATCAAGAATGAACACACGAATTTCATATTCTTCCCGTTTTTAAACAAACCCAAGTATACACAATGTGATTCAACCAACTCAAACAACCTGTCCACAACCACCCTATATCAAGAGTCAAATTGTTACCACTAAGAACCCTCAACTTGTGCACTCACCAACTAGAGAAGTTTACAACATTACCAGTCCTTCATGAGACCAAGTGCCCTCACCACAAGCAAAAGTGTGAAATATAGAAATAGCCCACACATAAAGATATGCCATTGAACATAAATTAAGGGCATCACACAATTGAACAAAATTCGCTCACTCTCACAAAGAATTTCATGTGCATCATGTGGTCGTACCATAATCTTGATTGTAGTATAGATCTCTACTAATCTAAGCTATCCAAATCTAGAATCAATTAGGACTTTAAGGTTGTAATGTAAGTAAAGGGGCGGCTAGGATAAATTTAGGAATAGTGACTAACCCTCCTATGTACTTTAATATACTAAACTCAAGAATCGAGTACTTTTCTTCTCAACCAATTCACTCGCCACAAACCATACTCAATCTAGCCATTTCTTCAATTAAGCACTCTATATCCCTAGCACGCATTATTAAGATTAGGAGTTGTATGTGTTTTTTTCTACTTCTTTTTTTCTTCTGATATTAACATTATTTGTCTCTTTTTTTTCTTGAAATTCTCTTTTCTCTCTTTCTTTTTTTCTACACACACTCCATACATTAAGGTTCATCGACTAGTGATATTTTTCACTATTTTAGTGCACCTTATGGGCCTTCCATGGTTCCACTCGAAAGCTACTTCCCAAATCTCTCACCTCACTTCTTTTAGCGCCTAAGTACCTTCAGAGGTAAAGGTTCAACGAGCTCAAATTAAGAATAAAATAGGGATACAGCTTGTAGCGTGGGTGCCAAAGAACAGGTCCATAGGCTCAACGGGGCTAGCAACGGAAAAACAATTTTGTGAGTGACAAGCACCTCTATGATCAAGCAAGAAACGCCTACGTCATCTCCTAGACTAGCACAACTTAATGATTACGCTTCGATTAACACATGGGCCAAGTTCTAGACTACACAGGATAGCACAGAATACCATGAATCCTTACATACACAATGCACATAGCATAGATAGTTGAAAATGTTTAAGCAATAATGCACTAGGTGGCATATAAGACAAACAACTGAGAAAAAAGGCGTCATAGAGTAGGATACTTATTTTACTTAGATATTACAATTCAAATCAAATATTCAGGAAGACAGAGCGTATTCCATAGCTTAATGTGACAGCACCAAATATGTCAACAGGTATCTCAGAGCAACTCAGTTTTCTTCATATCTTACTCCTAAAAAAATTAAAAGAAAGCAAAACCCCCGGTTCGAGCTACACCCTTGGAAAAGAATCGGCGTCCGAAGAAAAACCAAGGTATACTACCTAACTATCCTAACGGAAATAAAAGAAAATCTTTTTGATCTTTTTAATCGACTTTAATCCCTCAAGAAAATTGTCCAAAAGATCCATCGTCTGGAAAAGTCAGAACTTGTTCTTTTTTTTTATAACTACTAATAACTAATTAGACTATGTGAGTTCTAAACTAAGCTAAATAAAATTAAAATATTTTTATACAATTACAAGTCAGGAAGTATTTCCCCCACCCCACACTTAGATAATGCATAGTCCGCGATGCATAAACAAATTCAAAACAAAGTAAGGTGGAAAGAAATAACTCCCTGCTACTTGGATCCCTCCTCCTCAGAATGCCCACCAGTCGCAGCTCCGGGCTCATCATCATCCGTTCTTAGGAGCATCAACACCGTGGGCCCCGTGACTTCATTACCAATCTCATCCTCATAATCGGATCCTTTGTGGGTGTTCTAATCCTCAAATGGGTGAATGAGACTACCTGGTGCAGTTCCCAATATCTCCTTGGAAGAACTGGAGAGATCATTGCGTAGATGTATGCGCTCCTCATCCGACACCCCTAGCCTACTCATTATCACATTGAGGGAACTGTAAAGATACCTGTTGAAGTTTTCGTCCCTCTTATTCCTCGCAGCCTGGCTTAGCTTTGACATAGACTCCAATAAGGATGTAATATGTAGCAATACCTTTGGTGCCTCCACCACCTCATCATAGCCGGGGTACTCTGGTACCTCCCGGAAAAGTATGTGATGCGTCAAGAGGTTGCTAAAAAAAGAATTTTTGATTTTTCACCCAAAGCAGGTGCGAGCCATCTCCCCTAGCATGATATCACCCACATTGATGGGTCGCCCAGCCATCAGAAATAATATAACACACACTCGAGCTCGAGTGCATTCACTATTGTGTTCAATCGACATCAATCTATGTTGCATGAAGTTTTGCCACACCCTGGAAGTCTTGTTGAAGTCGAAGTGGATCATATCAAGATAGGCGTCCCCCTTAGTCTGTGTCCACTTCACATTATAATCTATGCCACAAAGAGTGTGACGTATCGCCTGGTAGCTTGGGCATTTGACAAACTTGTGTAGCCTCCGTGGGTTAGGGTTATCAACTCCCAAAAATTCACATAAGGAACGTCTATCCATTGGTATGTCCTTTCCTCGGAACCATAACGTGAACAAGCTTGCATTCCAATTGGCATAAAGTTCTCGCACCATGCTCAAATTTACATGGCTCGAGCACTCTATGAGCTTATCCATCTCTATCACTACAAATCGGGCAAGCACATCCGAGAATTTATTTTCTAGAGCTTTCACATTAATCTCTATTTCGGAGATATATCGCCCATATGGCACAAAGTTATTATGTCATTGGATGGCATCTTCAAGAACTAGATCCAAACGAGGTCGTGGTCCCGATGGTACCTTCTTCGACCCACTAGCAACCTATTTCCTTAGCTTGCCAAGGAGAACCTTCACTCTGCTTGCATCTTTTGGGAGGGGGAGCATTAGTGGAGGACTTTCCCACTCGTTTTCTCGTGGCAGCACTATCACGAGCCATAGCAACCTACACATGATAAACACGAATGTGAAAATGAATCAAGAAATTTGCCCCAAGTCATCATGAGAGGCAAATATGACCCCACACTTAAAATTGAAGGCTATATATAAGCTACTCATAATACTAGTTCAAAGTGAACAAGTGTTTCATCACAAGGCATGGGTACTCAAGACTTCCCCATGCCACACAATTCAAGTAGTAGAACATGGCCATGACTTAGCCGTAGTGCAAGCAAGCAATACTTGAGTCTAAATTACTACAGCAAGTATAATACACTAACTACTTCTAACAAGAGGCTACAAGATACATTACACATGATACAACGTGTGGGTAGCGTGATTATGGTAAGGTGAACATGGAACACGAGCTTCGGATTATTTAAAACCACCCCCAAACACCCCATACTTAGCCCAACATCACATACAATGACAGTCGGCTACTCAAACTTCACCGGTGCACAATTCACTCTTTCAAGCATTTTAGCAAACACATGGTGGGCATCAATTTTATTTCTCTTTTTTCAATAATAGTGGAACAAGGTGGGCCTCCCAATATAAAGGAAATAGAGGGTATTGTATTTTACTACTTCAAACACAACTTCACAACCAATTTCATCAACCAAGTTGCATATAGTGTCCATCCACTATAGCACATAAAGTCTAAAAGAAACATAGGGTGAATTTGGGGTGGGGGTCGTTTGGGTTGGGACAGTAGCATTACACACTAAGAAATTGCAAAATACAAGAAAAGAGAGGAGAAGAAGAACATACCTTTGAGTTTGAGATGAAAATAAGTAAGGAACAATGGAGAACTTGAAAGAGAGAAAGAGATAACGGGCAGAGAGAAAGAAAGGAAAGATCGAGCGGGGGAAGAGAAACAAAGGGGGTTTTAGGATTTTATGTTGTTGTAATTCAAAGGGAAATGGGTATGGGTTATGGGAGATAGTGAGTGTAAATGGTTGTGGGTCATATATATATATAGGGACATATCTGACCCCCAGCCTAGCACTCCACGCTAGGCCTGGCACTGGGGGTTGTTAACATTCTATCAAGTGTGCCCCAGGCAGCGTGGAGAACTAGCCTGGGCGCTAGTTCCCGATTTTTCTATTATTTTTTATAAAACATACCCCCTCCCCGAGCACTGAATACATCCATTATACACACCCCACACTATTCCTACCTATGATTTCTATAACTACAAAGAAAACAAATAAATCTAGTCTACTCTAACTAAAAAAAACAAAAAGCTAAGCTACAAAAGCATTAAAAATTGGGTTGCCTCCCAATAAGCGTCTAATTTAACATCGTGACATGACGTAACATGTTTTTCAAGCATCGGCCAAGTCCACCAAGGTCTTGTGACGTGCAATGTCACCACTCCAATAGTGTTTTACTCTCTTCCCATTTACCAAGAATGTACCACTTGAACTCGTATCACGCAATTCTACCGCTCCATGAGGCTTCACACTAACCACTTTGAAAGGGCCCGCCCATAGAGACTTAAACATTCCAGGAAAAAGCTTCAACCTTGAATTAAACAAGAGAACTTCTTGACCTGGCTCAAACTTGCGATGTTGGATGTGCTTATCATGCCACCTCTTGGTCTTTTCTTTATACAATTTGGTATTTTCGTACGCGTGCAATCGAAACTCATCAAGATCGTTGAGCTGTTACAACCTCTTCTTATCGGCTAAATCCATATCCATATTTAGCTTTTTAATCGCCCAATAGGCTTTATGTTCAAGATCGACAGGCAAGTGGACGCCTTCCTATAAACCAACTTATATAGAGATATTCCAATGGGGGTCTTGTATGTAGTTCGATACGCCCATAATGTGTTATCAAGCTTTTCGGCCAATCCTTCCAATTTTCACTTACCGTTTTGAGAATTTGTTTCACCTCTCTGTTTGACATTTCCACTTGACCACTCGTTTGGGATGATATATGATAGAACCTTGTTCTTAACTCTATATTTTTCTAGAATATTATTCAATAACTTGTTACATAAGTGAGTTCCTCCATCACTTATCAGCACCCTTGGAGTCCCAAAGCATGAGAGATGTACTTTTTTACAAAGTTTACCACTACCTTTGCGTTATTAGTAGGAAGAGCAATGGTCTCCACCCACTTAGACACATAGTCGACCACCAGCAAGATGTATCTGTGACTATTAGAATACGGGAACGGTCCCACAAAATCAATCCCCCAAACATTGAAGATTTCTACTGCTAGAATATTTTGCAAAGGCATCTCGTGCTTCTTTGTGATTGTTCCGGTTCTTTGGCACATGTCATACTTTTTAACAAAGGTGTGTGCATCCTTAAATAATTTTGGCCAATAGAAACCCAATTGCAGCAATTTTGGGATGTTCTATCCCCACAGGGATGACCTCCATATGGAGAAGCGTGAAAGATATGAAATATTTAATTCATCTCCTCCTCAAGAACACACCTTCGTAATAACTGATGTATGCACTACTTATATAGGAATGTCTCATCCCACAAGTAGAGCCTAACATCATGTAGAAATCTTCTTTTGTTATCGGGTGTCAATTCTTGTGGCATCACCCTACTTGCAATAAAATTCACGTAGTCTGCATACCACGGGGCTACACTCAAGGTAAAGACCAATAATTGCTCATCCGAAAAGGTTTCCTTGATCGAACCTCACGCAGCTGCATGGTTTCGATTTTCTAATCTAAACAAGTGATCAACCACTTGATTTTCTATTCCTTTTCGATCTCGGATCTCTAAGTCAAATTCTTGTAAGGGGAGAACCCATCAAATCATCCTCGGCTTTGCATCTCTCCTTTAAAAAATATCTTATAGCTAAGTGTTTTATGTAGACGATGACTTTGATTCCCACTAGATAGAATCTAAACTTATCAAACGCCCACACCAGTATAAGCAACTATTTTTCAGTAACAGTGTAGTTTATGTAGGCTGAATTTAGAGTTTTGCTCGCGTAATAAATGGAGTGAAAAATTTTATCCCTCATTTGCCCTAAAATAGCTCCGATTGTGACGTCACTCGCATCACACATCAACTCAAATGGTTGCGCCCAATACTGGGCAATGATAATTGGCACAGTCACCAATCTTTTCTTCAGCTCCTCAAATGCTTTCAGACATGCATCATCAACTTTGAAGGGGATATCTTTCTCAAGAAGCCTGCATAGAGGAGAACAAATTTTTGTAAACTCTTTAATGAAGCAACGATAAAAACCTACATGGCCCAAGAAACTACGAATGCCCTTAACAGATATTAGTGGGGGCAATTTTTCAATTGCCTCCACTTTAACCTTGTCCACCTGCAGGCCATTTTTGACACCTTGTGCCCCAAGACTATACCTTCTCGTACCATGAAATAGCATTTCTCCCATTTTAGCACCAAGTTTTTCTCTTTACACCTAGCAATCACTTTATCATAGTTCATTAAGCAATTATCAAAAGAATACCAAATCACAGAAAAATCATCCATGAACACTTTTACAAATCGTTCAACGATGTCAGTAAAAATAGTCATCATACACCGTTGAAAAGTCACAGGTGCATTAACAGAGAGTAAAGGTCATTCTCTTGAACGCATACGTGCCATAGGGACATGTAAATGGAGTCTTCTCTTGGTCCACTAGGGCTATAGCAATCTGATTATACCTGAATAGCCATCTAGAAACAATAGTATTCCTGTCCAGCTAATCTATCAAGCATTTGGTCTATAAAGGGGAGGGGAAGTGGTCCTTGTGGGTGGCATTGTTTAATTTTTTATAATCTATGCAAATTCTTCACCCTATCACAATTTTTTTGAGAATCAAGTCATTATTTTCATTAACCACTACAGTCATCCCCCCTTCTTAGGCACACATTGGATGGGGCTTACCCATTTGCTATCAAAGATTGGAAATACAATACCTATATCAAGCCACTTAATCACTTCTTTCCTTACCATCTCTTTCATTATTGGATTTAGGCAGTGTTGGTGCTCTACACTTGGCTTGTGTCCTTCTTTATGAGGATTTTATGCATACAGAAGGCCGGACCAATGCCTCTAATGTCAGACTTTATTCATTGCTCGCTTGTGCTCACGTAGCACTCTTAACAACTTTTCTTCCTGCAATTTAGACAAGTCAAAGGAAATAATAATAGGTAGAGTGTCAGAACCACCCAAATAAGCATATTGAAGGTGAGGGAGCAAGGGTTTAAGTTCCAATTTTTTAGCCTTTTCAATTGATGGCTTTGGTAGAGGACCACTTGGCCTATTTAGGGGCTCAAGGGGTTTAATTCTTGTATGTAGACACATGATGCATCTAGTATATGCATCACCTACTCAACCTCGTCATCAATCTCCAAGATATCGAACAACATGAGTGCTTTCTCTAGAGAATCATCCAGATATACACTCGTGTATATAAGTTGCTCATCCACCTTTACAACAGATATCATAGAGATCTCCCCATAATGGAGGGGTAGTTGAATCGCCTTATAGACATCGAAAACTACTTCCTTGTTGTCCACCCTCATAGTCATTTTTCCCTATCTCGCTTTAATAATTGCATCACCTGTAGCCAAGATAGGTCATCCCAATATGATTGGAACGTGTTCATCAGCCTCATAATCTAGGATAATAAAGTCCACTGGGAAGATGAATTTCTCAATCTGCAGCAACACATCTTCAATCATTCTTTCAGGGTACGCTATGGATCTATCAGCTAGTTGCAACATCACAGTGGTTGGTCTTGAAGCTCCTAGAACCAATTGCTTACACAAGGACAAGGGCATCAGATTTATGTTTGCCCCAAAATCACAAAAAGCACAGCCCACATCAATATTACCAATCCGCACAGGGATGGTAAAGTTGCTGGGGTCCTTAAGCTTTTGAGGAAGCTTGTTTTGGACCCTCGAAATGCACTCAGTAGACTGTCTCGAATTCATTCAGTCTCCTTTTGTGAGCCATTATATCTTTGATGTACTTCGCATATTTTGGAATTTTACAAAGTACATCCACCAATGGAATAATTAATTGAATCGGGCTTAACATAGAGATAAATTTGTCAAAACATGCGATCATTCTTCTTCTGTAATCTTTGGGGGGAAAGGTGATGGTGGCCTTGCAGAATTCACTGGCTCTGAACTTGTATCATCTTTCTTTCACTCGTGTTTTACCTTAGGAATCAATTCCCCCTCAGGTATAGGCGTATCTCTTCTCTTATTTGGCGCTTCTTTTAATTCCCTCCCGTTTTTTAGTGTGACTGCATTGACTTGAGGTTTCTTCTTTGTATCACTAGGAAGAGCGCCTACAGGCCTAGTATTTGTATTTGGCTCTAATTGCCCCATTTGTCTCTCAAGATTTTTGAAATCGGTCCTGAGTTGTTGATTGTCAAGCAAAAATTTCTTCAATAGGTCATTCGCAGTCTCTTCTACCTGATGGGGTGGCTTCTGAGGTTGACTATAATTTTCTTGGGGCCTATAATAATTCTGAGTCGTCTGATTTCCACCTCAGAAGAAGTTAGGATTATTCTTCCAATTTGAGTTGTAAGTGTTCCTATATTGTGCATACTTATTTATTGGACCTATGCTCTATTGCCCCATATAATAGATGGATTCAGGATTCGTAGGGCATACATCACTTGTGTGATTGTCACCACATAATTTGCAGCAAGTAGACGTCTGTTGCACATGTTGCATCTGTTGCATTTGGTGCATTATCATTCTATTCATATGATTTACTAATTTCACTATATCTGCTCCCATGGCTGAGAAGTCATCAAGCTCAATTAAATCGACTGCCTTCTATTTAAGTGCTCTTTGTGATTCCCCATCTCCTTGCCAATTATTATTATTAGTAGTGCAATTGTTTAGCAGGAGTTGGATTTCACTATAGAGCCTTGCCATGCAACTACCCCCACAAGCTGAGTTAAAATTCATCTTTGATGTCTTGTCCAACCGATTAACAAAAGTGTGACTCAACACCTCATCAGTCAAACAGTGATGTGGGCAGTCTCTGAGTAGCTTCTTATATCTTTTCCAAGCTTGGCAAAGAGTCTCGCTATCCCGTTGTTGGAAACCAAGAATCTAGCTCCTCAGCGACTTTGTCTTCTTAGTGGGAATAAACTTGATTAAGAATTTTCTTGCTAGATTATCCCAAGTGTGGATTAAGTTTGCGGGTTCATTTTGCGACCATTCTTTGTCTTTCCCCAGTAGTGAAAAGGGGAATAATGTCAGCCTGACATAGTCCATGGAAACGTTCCAATAATTGTAGGTATCTGTAATTTCTAGGAAGTTCTGAATATGCCCATGCGGATCTTCATGAGATAGACCCACATACTGTCATGTGGACTGAACCTGGACTATGTATTATTTGAGTTCAAAATGACCCGTGATATCAGGCTTCACAATAGCCTGAGTAATATTATCAAGATTAGGCCTTGCGGCTTCTATCACTGGTTGCTCTTCATTATCTATCATCCCTGGTAGTTGTGGTGGAACTATAATGTCCAACTCTCTCTCTATACTAGTTCTAGCTTCGACTTCCCTCCTTACCATGTGAAGTGTTCGTCCTATTTCAGGATCAAGAGGAAGGAGGTTGTTTGTGCTTCTACTCCTCCGCATTTAAGAGAAGAGCCTATGTTAACACAAATAAGGCAAACTGAAAATTAAAACATAAACAAATAACTAATAAAAGCATAACTCAGACAAGTAGCTAATTTCTAAGTCCCCGGCAACGGCGCCAAAAACTTGTTGCGACCAAACACACACACAAGTATATGTGATTGTCAAGTAATAAAGTAGTGAGTAGATTATCATTCCCACAAAGATTTATGATTAACTTTTGACTGATTCAAACTCAAAAAACTTATCTATTCAAGAGATTTTTCACAAAATATGTAAGTGATTAATTAACTTCCACAGAAACTATCAAGCAGTTAAATAAATAGAGATCGACTAGAACACGTAATCAATTTTGGATAAAATTAGTAGGAGAGTATATTCCAGGGTCACAGGCTAGTTAACAATCTTATGCGTTCTTGGCTTAAACTGACTAATTGATTTATCTAGTTTGTTGATTGACGGGGTTAATATTACTTGTAAGAACCTGTCGAGTTCTTACTCGCTTATTCAAGATAACTTAATGCCTATATATCTATGGAATTAAGATTAATAAGAACGCATTTACACTTCCTGTATTTCAACCAAGTAATATAATTAGGTATATTTCTATCCTAATTGCGAATTTGTTTCCTGATACTCGGGTCAATAACTTGCTCTATTTAATTCTATATGTAATCTAGAATTTCCACTTTCGAGTTCAACTCTAGATTTGTAGGTAGTATTTCACTATTAGCTACACAGCAAAATAATTAAAAATAGAATTAAATAAATAACTCAATATGATAAAATGAAACTCATAAATTTAAACTTCAAACTTTGATATTAATGTAGCACCCATGACCCCAGAATACTAGGGTTCTTAGCCACTCATGTTCATAACAATCATCAAAATATTATTTTCAAATATAAAATCGATGAATACTAGAAGAAGAATGGACGACTTGATAAAGTCAGTGCCCCTGAGTGTTTCGTACTTTTGTTCCTCTCTCAAAGTTGCGTCATCCTTGCCAAAATAGGTTTAGGTTTGCTTTTATACGAGTTGGGTCATCTTGGGGTTGAAATAACCAAGTCATAGGCAAACTAGGACAATTTGATGTCAATAGCTCCCAAAATAGCGTGGGGCGCTAGCCCTGTCACTGGGTTTTTGAAGTTTCTATTTTGTGTGCCACAGGTGGTGCCCTACGATGTGCATAGTTCTCTTTTCGTCCCATTTTCGCTTCAATTCATGCACCTTCGACCCAAATTGCATCCGAATGATTTTTACACATAGAAATACCATAAATTAGTGCAAATTATTATATTACACGTCCGAAATCTATGAGACATGAGTAAAATGCGAGTCAATATATATATAAAATATGCATACTTTAAGCTGAATATCAACAATAGAGGTACGATCAAATACTCAGAATACAAAATCTCAGGACAATATTGAGAGCAACATATCCGAACCAAGTAACAAAAGGACAAGGCGAAGAAGAAAGAAGAAATAGAGTTTGAAGTGGAGGAGAATGTAGTTTTAGAAGCCAATAAGCAACTATCAAACTCTGCCCTACACAGAAGTGGGGAAAATGGCAACAAAGATATAGTATATCAAATGACCAAATGCAAAGTTCAGGCCATATTGAGAACAGAACATTATTAAAGCCAAAATAGGATAAGGATCCTCATGTGATGCAGGGGTAGAATAATGCATTAGCCAATAAAATTGATCCTTGAGAGGTTCAAAACAACTATTTAAAGCTCATTAGTGGTACAAGACTGGAAGAAGAACAATATTTTGATGGTGATTTTGATTTTGATCCTGGTGCACAATTACATTCATCTAATGAGGAGGAGGATAGCTCAGAAGACATGGACTACGGGGTATGAGATCATCTCAAAAGCAATCAAGGACTATGCAAGTGTTGATAGTGAACAACTAAACAGTGATGATCATGTAGACAAATGGGGAGACGTGGAAAAAATTCAATAGTGATGATCAAGCAGACACTCTGGTAGAGACAATTTGCTCCCAGTCTTTGGTGCATGTTACTGTGACCTCTGCATTTGACAGCACAACTAGAAAGTTACATTTATCCCTTCGGGGTAGGTAGAGGTAGAGGTAGAAGTAGCAACATGGGGAAGGGGTTGAAGACACTCCAAATAAAAGCCGTTAGGATCCTCATAGAAATAACATTTCTCCAAATAACTCCATGAATAAGTTCCTATTCTGGAACATTAAGAGTATCCATTCCATTGGGGCTCTTGAGAGACTTAATCAATTTGTTAGATCAAAGAAGATTCATTTTATAGCTGTGAGTGAACCTTTTTACTAAGTTGATAAAATGGACAAATACAAAAAAAAATACTTGGTTATACCAATGCTTACTCTAATAGCATCAGTAAGATTTGGATTTTCTGGGATGAACTACTAGAATGTAGGGTGGTGGAAGAATATGATCAACATATTACTTGCATTATCAAATGGAATGGAGTCTCAATGCTTATTTCCTCGGTTTGTGCAAAGTGTCATAAAAGCTAGAAGGAATATCTGTGAGATTCCCTCAGAGAAATTCATGACAAGTATAGGCTCCCATGGTATATTGTTGGTGACTTTAATTGTATAGTAAATCCTAGTGAGAAGAAAGGGGGGAGTCCTCATAGGATGTCCAAGAGCTTACCTTTGGTACAGTGCATTATGGATTGTAAACTCATTGACCCTGGATCTTCAGGATCTATCTTCACATGGTGTAATGGGTCGTGCCCTGAAAAGAGAGTTTGGAAAAGGCTCGACAGGGTTTTGGTCAATCATGAATGGATGAATATTTTTGGCTCTACGAATGTCAATCATCTAATTAGAAATGCTTCTGATCACTCACCTCTAGTTGTTATTGCTCAAAACTCTTTGAGGCAACCTATTTGATATTTTAAATTTTTAGAT
This sequence comes from Nicotiana tabacum, assembly GCF_000715075.1. Lineage (NCBI taxonomy): Eukaryota > Viridiplantae > Streptophyta > Magnoliopsida > Solanales > Solanaceae > Nicotiana > Nicotiana tabacum. The sequence goes on along the minus strand of NC_134101.1, from coordinate 218,411,510 downwards.
TTGTGGATTGAAGAAGCTGATTTTTCATCTGATGTGAAGCAAGCCTGGGACGGTGAAGTACAAGGATCACCAATGTGGAGATTTCACTTAAAAATAAAAAAATACATGCAAGAAATTATCTGAATGGTCTAGGGTTATTGTTGAAAATGTTCTTGAGAAAGTTAAAGAGATAGAAGTCAAAGTTGCTGACATTGAGGGCGGAATTCTCACAGACAATTCGGAAGTTAATAGAGAAGTTCTAAACCATGCTAATGCATTACTAATTAAATACACAAGAAGCAAGAAGTATTCTGGAGGCAAAAAAACTAGTGTAAAGTGGTTTATAGAAGGTGAGATGAACTCTAAATTCTTCTATTTTGTTGTTAATGGAAGAAAGAAAAGATTATCTTTAAAAAGGATAAAGATGATGGTAATTTGATTGAAGGAGATGCAGAGATTGCTAAAGAAGTTGTTTCCTTTTTTCAGAAACAATTCATAAGAGAACACATATATATGTGATTTCTCAGAATATATTTCTAAGTTAATTGATGAAGAAGATAATGAGGCACTCAATACATCGCCTACTATGAAGGAACTAAAAGATGTGGTATTTTTAATAAGTGCTCATAGTGCTCCAAGTCCTGATGGTGTATTTGGGAGCTTCTGTCACTCATGCTGGGAGATCATAAAGGAAGATTTGCTACTAGTAATCTTGGATTTTATTGCAGGAAAACTTATTCCACGGGCTTTCACACATATATTCCTAATTCTTGTACCAAAGGTGGATTGCCCACAATCATTCACTAAACTAAGACCTATCAGTATTAACAATTTTTCATGCAAATTATCTCCAAATTGTTGAACCAGAGACTAACTCCTTTGATGCAAAAGCTGGTATCTCCTAATCAAACAGGTTTTATCAAAGGCGGGTAAATAATTGAGGACATTATATGATCCATAATAATACTAAGCCATCTTTGTATGGTAATGTGGTATTGAAGCTGGATATGGCTAAAGTATATTACGGGATGTCCTTGGAGTACTTATGTCAAGTGCTTAGGCAAATGGGCTTTTCATAGATCTAGATACATAACATATGGTAACTAGTGTCTAATATTTGGTATTCTATAAACATTAATGGAGAGGCATGGATTAATTAAATCAAGCAAGGAGATCCACTGTCTCCTTCTATTTTTGTCATTGGAGCAGAATTATTATCAAGATTAATGAACAACCTGGTGAATATTGTTTTTATCCTATATTTTATTGAGAAAAATGGGCCTACTATTACTCAACTTTGTTATGTTGATGATACCATCATGTTTTCTTCTTGTGAACCTGACTCTTTAAGTCTAATGATGTCTAAGCTGGATATTTATGAGCAAACATCTGGGCAGATGGTGAATAAAGAGAAATATGGTTTCTACACTCTCTTCTTGGAAGATGACCAAAGAAATTGTGACATCAATAGAATTACTGGATTTCTTAAATGTCAATTTTCCAATGCAATATCTTGGATGTCCCATCTATGTGGGCAGAAAAAAGGTGGTGTACTTCAATAACATGGTGGCAAAGGTGGCTAATAGAATGCAATGCTGGCAAAGTGAATCTTTTGGAGGGAAGGTTGTCTTAATTAAACGGTCATGCAATCAATTCCACTACGTTTATTAGTTATTATTCAGCCTCTCAAGACAGTGATAAGTCGAATGGAAAAGATTTTTGCAAACTTTTTTTGGGGTATGAATGATAACGGGAACAAAAGTCATTGGAAATCTTAGAAAGTTTTGTGCTTTCTAGTCTTTGAAGGTGGTCCAGGCTTTAGAGCTCTTCAAGACATATGTGATGCCTTCTCCTCCAAATTTTAGTGGAACTTTAGAACAAAAAATACTCTGTTAAAGGATTTTTTGGAGGCCAAATATTGTAAGAGAGCTCACCCGGTGGCTAAAAAATGCACTCATGGTCAGTCTCACTCCTGGAAGAGGATGATGGATATCAAGAAAATGGAAGAATCATATATCTTGTAGAAGATTGGTAAAGGTCTAGTGTCCATCTGGTGGGATAACTGGACTATATTGGGGAGTCTTGCTAACTTGATTCAACTTATTGGTGCTTCAAAGCATATCAGGGTACAGGAGTTTATCTAGGAGGGGGCATAGAGGTATGATAAACTGTTGGAGGTTCTACCTGTTAATATGATTAGCTATGTTCTGGAAGTGCAAATTAATGAATACATGGAAGATAAACCTATCTAGATTCATGAGAACTCAGATGTCTTCACTTGCAAATCTGCTTGGCAGATAAGCAGGAAGAAGAAGGTTGAAACTTTTACAAGTAAGAATATATGGCATAGAAAGTTACCTTTCAAAATCTCTTTTTTCATGGTGAGACTTTTGCATGCAAGAATACCAACTGATGATGCAACCAAGAAAGTTGGAATTACAACTCCATCTATGTGTTGTTCTTGTACTAAACATGAAGATGAAACAACCACATATCTTTTCAGTTACAGTCAAATAGCAAGACATGTATGGTCTTATTTTTGCAGGACATGTAGCATCAGTCCTATTATTGGGCACACTAGACAGATCTTGATGAATTGGTAGTTAAGGAAGCCTTCCAATGGGGTTCAGGAAATGCTCTTTCAATGTTTTCCTTCATTGATATGCTGAGAGATTTGGAAAGATAGATATTCAACTAGATTTGAAGGTAAACATATGTCTGGATGGCGTGTAATTCAACAGGTCACCAATTGGTGCATTCTAATTCTGAGAGTTCAATTCCCTACTCTTCATCTCCCACAATTATTGGTTGACAAGTATAAAGTTACAGAGAGGGTTCAACAAACAATACAGTCACAAGAAATAAGTTAGAAGAATCCTGAGAGAGGTTGGGTGAAATTAAATATGAATGGTTATAGTAAAGAAAATCCTGGTTCCATTGGTGGTGGTGGGATTGTTAGAGATCATAAGGTCGGGTTGATTGTGGCTTTTGCTGACTTCTGTGGCCATAGTAGTAATAATTTGGCTGAAATTAAGGCAGTTTTACAAAGTACCAATTTGTGTAGGAGTTGTGGTTTCTTAAAGGATGTTGTGAAATTAGATTCCATGTTAATCATCAACATGATTAACAAGAATATGAAACCACCATGGCAAATTTCTCATGTCTTGGAACAGGTTTGGAGTATTGCTAGCATTGGAGAGTTTACTTCTCTCCATTATTTTAGAGAAGAAAATGGTATTGTTGATCAGTTGGCAAACTTAGGTGAGAGGAATAATAATCAAGTTATCTTCACAGAAGTTGTCTCTCTTCCTCGAAAGGTTAGAGATTCCTTGAAGTTAGAGCAAGAGTGCCTTCAAAATTTCAGATTCAAACCAAGAAGAAATCATTACACTACTGATGACGTCATTACTTGATAGAATAGTATTTGAGGCTATATTAACATATCTGGAGGTATCCAAAACTTGTATAGAAGTTTCCTCTAACCCCCAGTTAAGCTTTTGGAACATAGGTACATTAGATTGGTTTACACTAATCTACATTATGCTAAGGAGGCTAAGGTTTATGTCCTCCTCCTTGTAATTATAATTTTTGCTACATAGAGGTTGGAGTCGTGCATAACTCCTCCATTATAATGATGGACCTTTGATTTTAAAAAAAAATTATATCCATCTCCATCATTTGCACTTTTTTCCTTCTTAATTTTAATTGACATATTAAATGGAAGTTTAATTGCATTTAGGTTTGTCATAACAGTCATTTATGTAACTTGCTGCAAGTTTTTTTCGTCAAAAGAAAGATGATAAAATTAACTAGTAACAATACAAACAAAGTTAAGTACCATTGAGTCAACTTAAATTTCCTGGTTTGGCTAAATAAGTACAAGTGCTATTTGAAAATAAAAGACAGAATAGCGTGATAGATACTTGTACTTGTATCGTTTTGACATCTTGATCCCTCTATTTTGCGAAGTTTTATCTAAGCACTTGTATGTATCCAAGCAGAGTATTTTAAACACCTCATTGTAAAGACTATGATATGTGTTTCTCACTTGCTTGATGGGAATGATACATCATATCTACATTACTTTCCATGTCATTTTTTATTTTTGTCAATTAAGAATTCCATTTGAAAAAATAAAATTAAACCCTCCTGTTTCATGTTCTTGCACCCATTTTTGGGTCCTTTAAACAATGCTTCAATCAGCCCACTAGAGACAATGGCTTATCTGCACATTTTTTCCAAATCTAAATGGACTGAATTTACAAGATATTAATTGATACTTACACAAATATTCGCAATCATTCCACCGTTCTCCGGCAACTTTCACCAGTCTTACCCATTCTTAGAACACTAGTGACCATTGGTGGTGGTGGGACCTGTTTGCAACTAATTTTCAACATATGAAAAATAAACTGCAACCACAAAATAAGAGAAAAATATTTTTATTAATCAATTGTGAGTACAATTCTGTTTTTCCATTGATTCTTCTCTCCTGATTATCTCAGTGATTCGAGGGCTGAAGCCGCGTATTTCTCGAATGTAGGATGATGCAAACCTCTTGGGGATATATTTGATCTCCAACTTCTTGAACTATTTGATTGTCAAGAAGTATCCGGCTATATTTGGGGATATATTAAATCTCCAGCTTCTTGAACTATTTGATTGTCAAGAAGTATCTGGCCAAATTTTGATCTCCTTGTGAATATCTCAAGAGTTTATGGGATTTTGAGACACCTCTTCAAGGGAATATGTATTCCTTTATATAGGTGTGAGTTATGGTTTAGGGTAGAGTAACCTCCAAGAAACCCTAATAGACTCCTAGGATTTCAAGAGTCCTGTAGCATCTTTAATTTAGGATTTGGCTTGATCCTTTAAAATTTCAGTGTCTACAAATGCCCCCTACTTCAAGGTTTGTCAGGGTGTAGGCTTGCCGAAAATTTAAGACGATACTTGAAGTACTCTACCATCGTAACAAATGATTTTGAAACTTGAAGTTTTCGATTTACAAGAGAAAGAGATAAAGGGAAGAACTGGTCCCACTGGGCGTGCCAATTTGTTTGCAATAAATTATTTGTGATACAAAAATAAATTGCAACCACAAAATAAGAGAAAAATATTTTTACTAATCAATTGTGAGTACAATTCTGTTTGTCCATTGATTCTTCTCTCCTAATTATTTCCGTGATTCGAGGGTTGAAGCCGCGTATTTTTCGAATGTAGGATGATGCAAACCTCTTTGGGATATATTTGATCTCCAGTTTCTTGAACTAATTGATTGTCAAGAAGTATCCGGCTATATTTGGGGATATATTTGATCTCCAGCTTCTTGAACTATTTGATTGTCAAGAAGTATCTGGTCATATTTTGATCTCTTTGTGAATATCCCAAGAGTTTATGGGATTTTGAGACACCTCTTCAAGGGAATATGTATTACTTTATGTAGGTGTGAGTTAGGGTTTAGGGTAGAGTAACCTCCAAGAAACCCTACTAGACTCCTAAGATTTCAAGAGTCCTGTAGCATCTTTAATTTAGGATTTGGCTTGATCCCTTAAAATTTCGGTGTCTACATACATTATGCAACTATTTGAGTATTAAATAATGAGTAGAGTAAAATAATATCTTAATAAATTCATTTGAATGGCAAATATGAGATACTACACATTTGTATCAGAAATTTGGTAAAAGAAAAATTATGTGCATTAACAAGGTATCAAAGCTCTAATATCAGGAACCTCTTGATAATTTAGGGAAGGAATAATTTGTCGACCAACATAAAGTTGAGTAAGGGATAGTGGGGTAACAGAGGAAAATCTAAGATACATTTAGAACAAAAGTGATATTTTTGTTCAGAACGTGAAAGGATTTAAGGAGTAAATAAAATGTAGGAGAGCACTTGCAGTGGATTTTTTGAAGTTGTGCAAACAGTTAGCTAATTGAAAGAAATGGAGGTGAGGAGAGAAAACAAAGGGAAATCACAACAGATGAGGCAAAACGCTAGTTTTGGAGAAGAAAACAAGATTAGGCCTTTTTGTGTGCGAATTGGAGGCTATTAGGTCGGGGCTGAATGGGTAGAGTAAAAGAGAAGATGGTTAGGCCGTGTAAAATCATGGCAGGTGTCCTTAAAAATGGGTCTGCGATGCAGGGGCATAAATATTAAAATGTATAATGGCAGGGGTAGATAGTGAAGAATAATATAACTGAGGTGACCTATAATTAATTTCTGATAGTACAGGGACACATCTAACCCTTTTTTCATATTTATTTTAATATATTTTATTTTTGGAGTGTTGGTGGAAGAAAATTTTTGATTTAGAAGCTTTAACCACCGAAAAAAATGATGGAATCATAAAAAGGGGAAAATGGAAGAAGATGGTTGGAGACGAATTGATAAGAAGGGATGCACAAAGGAGAAAATCTTATGGAAGAGAAAGGGGAAGGGAGGGATCTGACGAAGAAAAGAGAAAGGGAGGGGGAGAACTAGGAGGGTAAGAGAGGGGAGTTGTGTTATATTTTTTCTTTTCTCTTTCATTATTTTTTGGTTGTCTTCTTTTTTTATTTTTATTGAAGTAAAATCATTAATTCAATGAATTCATGTACCATATGTGCGTATAAATCACGCGCTTTGTCCACCTCAACCATATAAACACCACATAAGCTCAGTCAATGGTCAGACGCGTTTAAAATACTATATTTCAACAAGTACGAGTGCTTAAATGAAACTTTGCAATATAAAGGGACCGGGATGTCAAAACGGTACAAGTACAAGTGTACCAGCCTTTTTTGCCAAATAAAAATAAGAGGAGAAATATACTAGAGGCAGATTGATTTACCATAACGCCCGCTTGTGGCTTCCTTCAGAAAAAAATTAACATAGGTAGATTGAGATCTTGCTGCAGGGAAAATTGCACGAGCTCAGGTAAGAGCTGAGGTACAAAACCTGCAAACGTTTTACAATCCAAGGACGCTAAACCTAAAACAAGGAAAAACTGCGATTGATATTGCTGTACAAAATCATGCATCTCCTACAACTCTGATTAGCTATGAAGATAATTACACTGAGAACCCTTTACACATTGACCGTTCGTATTATATGGACAGGGCTTATTCCTTTTGAAGAATCCTCCAGAGGAACTGCCATGCCCTCTACTGCCAAAAGACGACTGCCTATTCCAACGTCCAACATTGTAACCTGAGTTACCACCACGAGAACCCTCGTCCTTCTGACCTGAGAAGTTACTCCCATGACGTCGGTGTTCATTATTTCTCGCGCCCTGACTTCCAGTAGATGGACGCCAACCTTGATTTGCATTTGCATCTCCTGGTGGCTGTGATGGTCCTTGGACAAGAGTTCCAGGATTTCCCATTCCAGTAACCCACCCATTACTAGGCGTAGGCCCAGGAACAGTTGATCCCATATTCACTGTTGGAGCAACCCAACCTTGATTTGCATTACCAAGTGACAATCCTTGGACCATAGGATTACCCAATGGTGCAACCCATCCTTGGTTCAAATTCCCAAGAACTGGCATGATAGGCACAACCATACCAGGATTTGCATTTCCCGCAGGCACTGCTTGAACAGAGGCTCCCCAGTTCATATTCATGGCTGCCGGTACCTGTCCAATCCAGGTCATGTTTGCATTTCCTGGCATCATGCCCCAGCCAGGATTTGGATTTTCAGGTCTGAATGTTGATGCAGAACTGATACTCTCTGGCTGCGCCACCCCCCAGGGTGCAGTAGGCACAGATGGAGGTTGCTCATTGGGTTGACCACCTTGAGTTTGAGCTCCCCAATAATGAGGTTGAGGCACAACTGAGGCACCTGCGCTTGAGAAACTTACAGCAGAATTTTGAACAGAAGATGTAACCCAATTACCATATCCCTGGGGATGCCCAGGTGCAGCAACAGAACCCTTTGTTTCTCCATACAATGAAGCAGCAGCAAAAGTATGAGCACCCACATTAGGGTTCTGAATATTAAGAGACTGAATGGACTGTACAGTAGTATTTTGTGAGCCAGGTTGGCTATTCATAACTGCTGCATGTTGTTCATTACTAGCAATAGACTGACTATGTTGCATTAGATTTGTTGGGCCTGCTGGGATACCCTCTCCAGAGTTGGGCACAGGACCAAAACCAGTATCAGAACTCACATTAGTTTCTGATTCCCTTACTTCAATAGAAGAAGAAATTCCACCTCTAGTGGAAACAGAAAGACCAGGAGAATTCTCAGAACCAAGGCTGTGATACAAATGAGGTCTCTCTCCATCTCGATTTTGCACGACAGCTCTTGAATGTATACTGTCAACTGTTGGCGAAGCTTTTTCAAACTTTCCTTCTAATGCATTAGTCAAAAGAATAGATTCGTCTTCCTTTTCTGTAATTCTCCATATTTTCAGATCAGCAGGGAAATATCCTTTATTGCTCCATTTACGCAACTGAACCATAGAAAATGGCCCCTGTGCTTTTCCAGAAGGATCCTTGTAATGCCACATCTTTTCTGTTTCATTGATCTTGACAGCAGTTTCTGCAGCCTTAACTGGGAGTGTAGCTGGAGAAGGTACAGATGCAATACCGGAAGATCTCGACACAACATCGCTATTCCATCCAATTGTTTCAGAATTGGTAGCAGAAACGAGCTTCTCCGGATTCTGAGATTCTGTCTCCCAGTCTTTCCCTTGACTCCATGCATTCTCGTTTACAATCTCACCAATATGTGCAGCATCTTGGCTTTTGCTAAAAATGTTTTTACTGGACAAACTTCTGTCTAATTCCCAATTTTTAGACTGAAGTTTCCCTGCACTCCCCCAACAATCTTTTGGAGAAAATTTGCTTCCAGGGGAAACTGGCCCGTTTCCTCTCCTGCTGAAACTGGAATCTCGTGACCTTTTATAAACATCTGCAGCAGCAGCAAAAATTTAAACCAATACTCCATAATATGAAATAGATAGACAAGAAGAAAGGGAAGTCATAAACCTTGTCTACTCTCATTTTCCCCATCATCATCCTCAGACTCATAGCTCGGATCCATTTTCGGATCTGCATGTATTTCTGGAACTTCATCAAGTCTACGACGACGTTCATCGGGAGTCTTTAAAAGCTGCAGTTTCTCCACACATTCTCTAAGCGTAATCATTAGTTAAGGCCTATAGCACCAGCTGGAACTTAAGAAGATATCAACTATTCAGCTGAACTTGCATGAATAACATCCCCATCATAATCATAAGTACATGCAAATGCTGATTTCAAAAAAGACAAGAAGTTGGGAGGGTAGGTGAGCTTCTAGGGGTTTCATCTTCTGTTGTCTAGGATGGTCCCTCCATACTTTATCTGGGAAGAAAAAAACAATGTGCAAAGTCTAAAACTCTAGGTCAGACAGAGCAGAGATAAATGGAATGAGTAGCAGTAAACACCCATCCCATGCAAATAATAATTCAAAAAGAAAAAAGAATGCCCTGAATTAATGCAAGATTTTCGGAACCACGTGATTCAGTGTCTGAATCATATAATGCAGACACTCTCATGACAAGACAAAGGAAATATGGTCAACTGGTCACAGTAATGCACTTTGGACCTAACAATCCTGCCCTGCAAGAAAGGGAATACAAAACGAAGAAGTCGTACAGGAAGCATCCATATTTGTTAAATTATGTCAAATTGAAGAGCATAATTATCTATTCGTTTGATAAATACGAGAACATAATAGACTTTACATAAGTGATCACTTAAAGAAAGAGTGAGAAAATATTACTAATATTAATGATAAAGGATATTCCTTTTTACGCCCTTTCTCGCTAGCTCGATCACGAAGATGACTAAGCCGCAGGATCTCCGATTCCAGCCACTGCAATTCAGCACAGATAATCAGGCATGATATATTAGAATAATTTTGAAAACCATATCAGATAATGACGGCTCTGAAAATAAGAGACAGGACAGAGAATTGAGAGAAAATGTGATATAAATGTCTTACACTTATATAAGCCCATTACTCTAGTACATCTTATCAATCAATATATAGCTGCCGAACAATCTAAATTTAGCTAACAGATGCAATCTATGGAATAGAACTGCTAACTAGAATGATTACGTTCACAGATAGAGGAGAGGGAATAGCTATCCTAAAAAAGAGTCTTCATCTCCCCATGCAATTTAACTAGACTTGTACATACCCAGAAAAAAAGAAGAAGAGAAACACCTCTCATACCCAGATGATCAACAAGAGAAATTCTAAGAAGACTGGTCACTCTGGTGTTGCTAAATTTCCTAATCATTGTTACAGCCTAGAGAACTTAACTCCAAATGTTTAAATGGCACCATTGAACATCAGGAGTGTAATAACAACAGCTATATATTGGCCGATGAGGCTTAACAAGAAGAAACCTCTCCAAAACCTCATGATGTTAATGTTTCAAACACTAAATTTCAAAGAAGTTACTATAAATTCCCTTTTTAACTCATAATATCGTTTTTTACAAAGTCCTTGTTTCACTACGTAAGCCTCTCCAACACTCAATCAGCAAAGTGCTGACTGCCAACACTATTAGGTCCTTTGGCATAATTACAGTTACACGAACCTCTGTTTCATGTAAATTTATCAGGCACTGGAAGTCAAAAACAAAGAGCATACTTGAGGACTAGTGCAAAACTTTCCTTCAAGGTGACTCACAAAGATTATATATGCATTTGCAGAGGGAGGGAGGGGCTAGAGGGAGATGGCAAGCGCACGAGAGAAAGAGAGAGAAAGCCATCGTCCAAGATTTGATAAAAGCTATAGAAAAAAAAAAGCGAGAAGTGAAAATGTCCACTGTCATGTGCCAAAGGGGACTGCTTATAACTCTGCAATAACTTACCTTCAACCCATTTTGTTACAATAACCCATTTATGATACTGGTACCACCTTATATCTAAAAATAAATGCATACTGGTAAAAGTAATAAAAAGAAAGCACTTCAGCTTACATCATCAACTCTAGAAGCCTGTATTTCCACGGCTTTGTCAAGAACATCACGCTGTAATTGTGACGATCTATCAGCAACACGAGAATTAAGGACAAAGTTATAGTAACCATATATTGTCACAATCAATTCCGGTCTTACCACCGTTAGTCTATTGATCAGTCCACACCTTATACTTTGGCGTAAACGCTTGCATTCTTCCTGACAATTGAAAGTAGATGCATGTGAACAGCTAGATCAGAAGACATCAATTTAGCTTTTTCATCAAGCGAGATAAGTGAAAATATTAATGATGCTTCAGATGAGCAATATTGATGATGCAATGGCACTTGTTGTAGGATAAAATTCCATCAGGTATCATGAGCATGCCAAATATGGACTATATAAACCCTTGGATCTGATACTCATACTCAAAAGCCAACCAACACCTAAATGCAGTTGGCAAAGCTTGCAGGCTGCAACAAAATCCCAAAAGTGTTTTATTCCCTCCTTTTCTTGTCTTTTCCCTTACCGCAAGAATTGTTTCAGTAAATTCTACTTAAATTAAGTAGCTCATGAATAGCAATTCAATCACCTCAGTAAAATCTTGATTTGAGACAGTATCAATTGATACAGCCTCTGTCTTGTTCAGATTTAGGATATCCAACACAATATCAGTTGTCCTCTTGCCAAGTTTGTAGGGTTCAGCAGCTTTGCTTGTACCTGCAACAAGAAGACTCTTGTTTGTGATAGAAAGAGATGAAAGAGGCTCAAGTACAATTTCGGACACATAGTGACAACAGAGAAATCAAAAATGTCCAAACTAGCAATATTAGAAGAACTATAATAATTACCAACGACTTGCACCAGCCTATAGAGGTCTTGCTTCTGTGCACTACAAGAAATTCGTATTCTTACAAACGTCCCAAAAACCTTTTCATGAAAATTGTCAATCTCTTCAAGTAGGTCCTCTATCAACTTCCGACGTAAGTAAATTAAGCTAATGTTGTGCACATTAATAGCTGCACAGTCTTCAAGATTTGATTGAGGTCCCCTTCTTTCGCCTTTCTTATGTTTACGTTTCCCATCTTTGACTCCACTAGTAAGAGTGTCAGCATTTCCATCAGTTTCAAAGTGATCGACTTCCGTATCAACTATACTGCCTTGAACATCATCTATCTGAGAATCCTCTTTCATAAGAAAATGAGACTCGAGCAGTTTTAACATCTCAAAATGCCCAATCCGTGGTTTTCCAAATAGTCTTTCAAGTCTTGAATCACATATAATTTGGCTTTTCCGACGAGGATCACGAAGTTTTTTTGTTTTGATGTAATCAAGCAACAGAGCTTGCACATCAAATTGAGAAATAACAGAAGCGTCACCATTTTTCATGTGCTTAACAAATTCAAGCAGCTCTTTTGATGCCCATTCAGTGGTGCCAGCTGTAGAGAAGCCTTCACTTCCACTAACAGCAGCTGCACTGGTTGAATCCTCTTCGTTTCTGAGTGACTGTGCTCGTCTTTTTAAGCTTCTTCTTTTAGCTTTACTGGCTTCCAAGGTTTCAAATGAATCATCTGAACCTGAAGCTCCATCATCATTGTTGTCATACTGAGGATCAGCCAACTCATGTTTATTAGCAGATTCATCAGACCCCTTCCAAGGACTTTTCGCATTGGCAATTTCTTCTGAAGATAAAGATAGCCTCATTTTTAAATCAACAAAGTAATCCTTGAACAGATACTCCCAGCAACTCTTGTCATCAAAATCTACTGGTGCCTGGGCTAGCAAAGAGCAAAATTTTTAACATAGCATGGAAAGTAAAGAAATAGTAAAAATAAATTGTACAAAAGGATTTCATCTGTTGAGTAGAGTTTGCATTTTACTTTTAACTATTTAGAGCAGCTCAATCTAGATGGTTCTAATAGAATATATTATAACCAAACATCCCAGGAAGAGAGCTAGGTACAGGAGTACATACATCCTTGTCTCCCAGCCCATTGCTTTCTATTAGCTTGACAGTTCTCATGCAGGTCTTACAAAAGCCTTTGTTTCCCCTAACACACAGGATAACAGCATTTTTTATACACCGCTTGCATAACGAAAATGGACATGTATAGCACATGTAGTAAGCCTTTTTCTCACAATTGCTACATTGATGCCAACCTGAACCGAAAATAAACAATGAGCAAGATAAAGCAATAGAAAAGCAAGTAAATCCAGCATTATCAAAAGCTACAGTAAATCAAAAATATAAAAGCAGTAAAAATCCACAAAAATACAAATGGGGAACTATTGAAATTAGGAAGTATTGATATTAAGATGGTTTCCCATGATAAAAGCTTTTCAGTTCTGGGTTCTGGCAGCGTGTTTAATCCCTACATCCAAAAGCTTGAGAGTTGAGACTTCAATAAAGTCAAGAAAAATGAAAAACCATGAAGCAGAAGGAAGAAGAAAGTAATGCATCTAGAGAGGCATTTAATATTCCCAAAACTTATCATCTTTCTTATCAAGAACTCAAAAAAAAACCATTGATTGACTACTGTAAGCAAAAATAAAATGCTCCCAATAACAGTACTACATCGATACCTCTAGTTTAGTTAAATTTTAGAGAACTCTAGCTCAGCTTAATATTATTGAAATAACCTCCCTAAAAGAGATAGGATATTAAGTAGCACCCAAGGTTCCCTAACAAATTAGGTTTATCCATACACTTTATATCAGTTAAGATGTCCCGCATTGGTTGAAGGAATAGGTGGTTGTTTCCTTCTATGGACCTACGCAATCCTCACCTCATGAGCTAGCTTTTGAGGTTGAGTTAGGTCCAAGGTCGATTTTCTTCAAATTGTATCATTTATCAGAGTTAGACTCATTCCTATTCTTGGTTTACCCAATGTTCGGTGCTCATGTTATATCGTCCTCGCTCCAATCCAGTCCTGGCTGTTCGGAGGGTTGTTAGAATGTCCCACATTGGTTTTGACTAATGGGTTATTGTCTCTTTATATGCTTATGAGCAACCATCATCTCTTTAGCTAACTTTTGAGGTTGAGTTAGGATATTAAGTAGCACCCAAAGTGCCCTAACAAATTAGGTTTATCCATACACTTTATATCAGTTAAGATGTCCGCATTGGTTGAAGGAATAGGTGGTTGTTTCCTTCTATGGACCTACGCAATCCTCACCTCATGAGCTAGCTTTTGAGGTTGAGTTAGGTCCAAGGTCGATTTTCTTCAAATTGTATCGCTTATCAGAGTTAGACTCATTCCTATTCTTGGTTTACCCAATGTTCGGTGCTCATGTTATATCGTCCTCGCTCCAATCCAATCCTGGCTGTTCGGAGGGTTGTTAGAATGTCCCACATTGGTTTTGACTAATGGGTTATTGTCTCTTTATATGCTTATGGGCAACCATCATCTCTTTAGCTAACTTTTGAGGTTGAGTTAGGATATTAAGTAGCACCTAAGGTGCCCTAACAAATTAGGTTTATCCATACACTTTATATCAGTTAAGATGTCCCACATTGGTTGAAGGAATAGGTGGTTGTTTCCTTCTATGGACCTACGCAATCCTCACCTCATGAGCTAGCAGACTCATTCCTATTCTTGGTTTACCCAATGTTCGGTGCTCATGTTATATCGTCCTCGCTCCAATCCAGTCCTGGCTGTTCGGAGGGTTGTTAGAATGTCCCACATTGGTTTTGACTAATGGGTTATTGTCTCTTTATATGCTTATGGGCAACCATCATCTCTTTAGCTAACTTTTGAGGTTGAGTTAGACCCAAGGTCCATTTTCTTAACAATATCATATAAAAAATCTGAAAAACCAGTTCTCAAATGACTATACCCACCTACTTTTGTTTCTTTCCCAGCCAGTTCCTCTCCTCCCACCTGGCCTTCTTTCTTCTCTCTACTGTTGGCATCTATAAAATCCATCCATTGACGTGGACCATAAACCCTTGTGATTCAGTCAACAGATTAATCAGTTCAAGTGGTCCACTTCTCCCTCTATGGCACTAGCACAAAGATCCTGCACTCTTCAACGTGTGCCCTTTAAACTGATTATAGCTAGATTGTATCATATTTACTGCTATCCTTTTGGTACTCAAGTCTTTGTGCTCGGTATATTAAACTGCATTTGCTATCCTTTTTTCTTTCCTTATTTTTTGAATAAGTAATGAAGATATTTTATTCCCAAAATGTGACAAGCTAGTGCTAACTGCTATACAAGTACAAAATCACCGAATTACAGAAACCTACATGTTACCTAGTACAGACCTAAGTTGCTCGGACACGGGTGCAGGTGTCCGATATGGGTGCGGATCTAGAGGTCGGATCCTTCATGATCTAAATTTTAAGATTCGGGGATACGGATCCTAGTATGGATACGGGTGCGGGGATCCGGCTAAAAATAATTCAAATAATATAAAAATATATCTAAATTATGAGAAATTTTGTGGAATATTTATGTATCGCTTGTGAAATATGTATTTCTTTTTTATTCTCAAGTTGTAGATAAGTAAATGATTGATTTCCTAGATAAAATATGCTATTTTCTTCAAATTTATCCTAGTTTTGGTTCTTATTTTGATAATCAAATTGTATCTCGTCTCGAATTTTTTCGTCCGTCCCGGTCAAAGTACACAAAATTGTTTGACCAGATCCGGTACGGATCCCATACTCACACCCATACTAGTGTCGTGTCGACACGGGTACGGCACCTAAACTGCCATGTCGGAGAAACTTAGGTACAGACAAGTATAGCACTTTTCCTACAAAGAAAACAAAATACATTCCACACACTAAACTGGTACTTCACCCCTTTCCTGCATAACCCATGCTGGAGGATGTGTGTATATGTCTTTCTCTCAAATCCTTGTAAGCAAAATCCTCCCCTTACCCTCATCTTCCTCCTAATTATCCTGTGTGAATCCTTTTTTTTCCGTCCACCTTGTTTACCTGCCTCCCTTCTTTTGTTTGCATTCTGTTCATGCTTCTCTCATTGTCTTCATCCTTACCAAGTTTTTCCATGCTTCTTGCCAGTTTCCACCCTCTCCTTTTTTCAATTTCGTCCAGAAAATCCCTCATACACAACTTATCACAATATGTGCCATAGTACAAGAACCTTTGCACAGTGGTAAGTGGTAACCATCAATATAAGCATAATGTGGCTTCCCACTAATGCCAATGGTGCAGCCCTTCAATCCTTATGACATTACCTGCTTCATTAATGATCTGTCAGTTCCTACTTCTAGGCGGGAATAGTGTTTGTCAAAGCAAAAGCGTAGAAGAGTGTCAAGTGTCAGCTAAGGCTTTAAGCTCAAAACGGAACTAGAGAGGAATAGATGGAAAAAAGAACATATATATACACACACACACACATACACACAGAGACAAATATACATATATGTGTGCGTGTGTATGTGTGTGTTGTGTGTTTGTGTGTGTACACAAACTATAAGCATAAACAACAGTTTGTATGGATCAAAAAATTAACCAGATTGCAATTAAGTGAATATGAAGTAAAATTCAAGTCAATCAATTTCGACCATTGTAAATCTTGGATAAAAAATTAAACAGATTGCAGTGAAGTGAAATATGAAGAAAAAATCATGTTAATCAAGTTCAAGTTCAACCCTTTAAAAACTAAATTCATACGCAGGCATAAGATTTTTTCCACGATGGTGATGTCCGGACTAGCTCATTAAATACCTACAACCTATGTTGCTCGGACTCTCCGGAAATGTTACTGGGTGCGTGTCGGATCCTCCAAAAATAGTGTATTTTTGGAAGATCCGACACGGGTGCGGCATCATTTTGGAGAGTCCGCGCAACATAGCCTACTACCTCCCAGTTCCCACTAGCACAGGTGTTGGGTAACTCGAACCAAAGTTTAGGCAGATGGGAAGAAATTACTTAGTATTTTTTGCGTCAGCTGGGATTTGAACCGAAGACCTCATGGTTCTCCTCCCACTTTATTGACCACTAGACCACACCCTTGGGCGCAATACGCAAACATACAGCTTTTCATTCATATTAGCGAGTAGTTTTCATATAATAGAATTTTAATTTCAAAATCCTACAATCCTATCCAGTGATGTTCCTAAATTATAGTTATACCGTTTCACCAACTATATTCATTGCACAGTGTTATCTTCTTCGAGAAAGAGCCATGTGAGTCGAGGCAAATGGATTGAAACATATTTAGTTCTTGCTTCCTATTTCAAACGGGTTGAAGATCAACACAAGGGAATTGTGTCCCTCTCCACTTCCCTTTCTCTATCACTTTCTATCAGAATAACATAATTACCCTTACCCTTACCCTCCCCCCCCCCCCTTTTTGTTTGGGGGGGATGGGTTGATAATAGAGAAATCTCCTAGGGCAATTAGCACACCTTTTCTACTTTACCTTCTCTTATTTTTCGTACTAAATTTTCAAATAATTAATTGTAAAGAAGATATTGAAGCAAAATAGTATTAAACGATACTTTGGTTAAACTTATCCAAAAAAACATGAGTTTGGTTTACAACAGACATCAACATATTGTATCACTTTCTATCAATACAATATGACTACCCTTACTCTCCCCCCTCTTCACCTTTACTTTGCTTTTTTTTCTTTGGGATAATTGAGAAATCCCCTCCCACACACACACACACACACACACACACACAAAAAAAAAAAAAACCACACACACCCTTTCTACTGTACCTTCTCTAATTATTGGTACTAAATCTTCAATTTGTCATTTGTAAAGAAGAAATTGATGCAAACTGCTATTAAATGATGACTTTGATTTACTAGAGTATTGACATATTGTTCTAGCTCGGCAGAAACGAAATCCTTTTCCTCAGGATCCCACAAATATGTACTGTAGTAGTTATTTCAGATGATGAATTTCACTACTCTACAGCTTTAAGTCTAAGGAGAGGCTTGAAGGAATTCAAAAAGTGGAAGACATCAAAGCTGTATTCAAACTTCAAAAAGTCTGAAAGAAAACGAACCAACATGAGTAAATCGGCAATACATAAATTTTATCCACTAAATGAAGTCTTATGAGGAAAAAGACTACATATATGCACTTACCACAATTCCATCGACCTTTGGCAAGGAAAAACGCTTCGTCCCTATTAACGCAACAGGGATGATATGCTTTAGGACAGCCCCTAGAAATTAAAGACCACATAAAAAAGCAACACATGAGAAAATCCACAAAACAGAGAATGCAGAGCAAAATTATTAATCCCTTTGGTCCAACTTATATGACAGTATTTCCAAAATGTTATGGCATGTTTAAGATCACAAATTTCAAAGGTCTTCCTTTCTTTCTTAATCCATGCCGAGTAAAACTATGTCACATAAATTGAAACGCAGAAAGTAGTACTTAAAATGGATAAAATTCCATATGTAATCAAACTCACCTATGGTCACATAGCACCAAATCCCCGCCGTCAAAGCAAACGAAGCAAACGTCCTCTTCTGTGATCTTCCTACTTGAAGCTCTAGCTGCAGCCTTTGAATTTCCAGGACTCTTAGAATCCCTTCTCTTCCTCTTTCCTCCCAAGGATTTCCCTGACTCGACCGTATCAGTTTCAGTCTCCACTTCAGTATCCACATTAGTAGTCTCTTCCTCAACACCTATTGCTTCATCTTCCTCATCTACAAGGGCACCCTGTGAATCATCTAACGTCGAAACAGGTTCCACTTCTTCATGCTTTGTTGCATCCATTTCCACAGCTTTAGCTTCAATTGTTGATACATCTGTCTCTACAACCATCTCATCATTCTCCTCAACTTTATTCAAAATCAATTTCTCAGCATCATTATCAATATTAGAAGTCTCCCCGTCAACATCCGTCCCTTCAAAGCTACATTGTGCTTCTTCTCGCTTCTTTACATCCACTGTCCCATCTTGTGCTACCTCTATTGTAGCTTCAACAGTTGAAAAAACTCCCTGTCTCACTGCTTCACCATTCTCTTCATTTCTGGTTGCAACTCTTGCCACAGCATCAGGGCCAACGCTCTGAGAATTGTCTACTTCGTGCTTCAACTCAGTATCAGCATCAATTTCGGTCTCCGCCTCAGCACACATTGCTTCGTGAAGAACCTGTGAATCATCTAAAACAGAAGCAGCTTCTGTTTCTTCGCGCTTCTTCGCCTCCATAGTCCCATCTTTTGCCACCTCAGCAATTGAAACATCTCCCACTGTCACTGCTCCACCATTTTCTTGACTTCCAGTCGTACAACTACGCTCACAACTGCCTACTTCGCGATTCATCACGTCCATCAACTCGTCTTTCTTTAACTCTATTTTCGCTTCATCAACTGAAACATTTTCCTCTGCCACGGCTCCATCATTACCCTCAGTTTTACTCAAAACTACAGACTCTGCCCCGGCGGTAACATTTTCTTCTTCCGCCTCCACCTTCGATTCCACAAACGACATAACCACCTCCGTCACCACCGAACCTAACACAACAGCTTGTTCATCATTTTCGTCTGTAACCGCATTGTTAACGGCATTGAATTCCGTAACGGAATCGCATTTTTTCAATGATTTCTTATCAAATAGGGGTTGTTCGTTAACGTTATCCTCCAGCAAGGGTTTATTTACGTTCTTTTTATCGTCCTCCGCCATGGAAACTGAACTTTTATAAAACCCTAACCCTAGGTTTTAGCGCGCGTGAAACAGAAAATGCTGATGCGACATAAGAGGAAAATGGTAATCGTATACTCCAGAGTGATTCCATTGTATTTTATTGGAACGTGAAAGTTTATATAAGAACCGGCTTTCTGCACGGAGGGAATTTAATTGTGCCTAAATAATTTTTTATCGTACCACATCAGCTGCATACTAAGAAAATGGGCCCGGAACCAAAATGTGGTTCTCTTGGACTCAAAGTACATAAATAGATGGTAAAAAAAAGTTACATTTTTATGTATAATGCCACAATACCTAGCGTTATACATTAAGGGTAATCGCACCGTTAATGTATAATGTCAGATATTGTGGCGCTATACTGCAAAAGCTGACACGGCGCAGGTATAGCGCCACAATAACTGGCGCTATGCATAAATTTTTATATATAGCACCTGGTATTTTGGCGCTATACTCCTTTTCCCTGGCCCCACCAATAATTCTTGGCTTCAATGATTCAAAAGCGTATAGTGCCAACTTTTTGGGCGCTATATATATATATAAAAAAAATTCCCGGCTAGTCATTCCATATATAAAGAGGTTAGGATTGTATAGAAATCCATTCAAAAAAAATTTAACTCTTGTTGAAACGTTTATTGTTGTTAAATTCTCCAGCATTTTTTCATTATGTTTGAATAGCGTAGAATAAGAGTTTCATTATACTGGGGGGTGAGGTTGTGATGGAGAATAACTCCGTAGGCTACAGTTTACATGCTCAGTGTCATGTTAAATTGCCACTTACAATAGAGTACGATAAATAGATATCGTTGTTATGCAAAAAAATGAGTGTGAGGAAACGTTCAGTGATACTTAAAGTAACCGGAAGATATCTGTATTCCGTCACTCCGCAAGAGGTTGCTTTTTACTTAGAGTTTAACATCGACGATGATGAAACTTTGAGTGATTTTCTAAGAACTTCGGACGAATGCCGGGAATTTCTTATAATCACAATGTTGGAGATGTACGTGAAGGTCGAAAACGTTCCAAAAAACGAGGTTGTGCGTAGTAGAGATAACTCCCAGTCATCGGGTGGTTATTTTGGAGTAGTTTTTGCTGGACAGGTTATGGATGAAAGAGTTTTCCTTAATTTAAACTTATCACCGCCGGCGAATGAGCAGCGAGAAAATAATTTATACCCTGCTTTCCATAATTCACAAGACGAGTGGTAAACTTCAATTTTCATTTGTGTTAATTATGTATATTTTTGGCGTATTGAATTTGTATTAACGCTCATATATTTAATAGGGGGTACCGGTCGGATATGAATTTTACAAGTGCCCCATCCGGTAGTCATCACGTAATTGAAAACGTCCATCATGGAATTTTATCACATTACGACTTGTAAGTGAAGTGATATAGCCATATGGAAAGCATTTATTAATTCAGTAGCTTATATTTTTGTTGGTTGTGCAGTGAAAACGAGCAAGTTAAACCACCCGTACTCACTCAATTGACCGAAAACGACGTATTACATCGGGATCTAGCAGATGCACAGAGTGAGGAACAGAACCGTGATTACGATAACAATGCTGATGAATCCGAAGACGAGACACCCTTTCCTTGTGAGGATGGTGATGAGTAGGATGAGGAGGAAGGACCTGATTTGGAGAGAGAGACCCCTAGACGAAGAGTATACAAGTTCGAAGTGTCGTTTCATTCAAGGGGGATTCCTTACATTGATAACTTGCCAACCGTGCTGGATGTGAAAGCTCTCACAAGGGATTTTGATGAAATTCAGATAGCAATGTGGGATGAGTCTAGACCAACGATGCTTGCAAAGAGGATATTTTTTCCTGATAAAGTGCGCTTAAGTAGGGCTTATAAAATGCAAAACGTAAAAGAGTGTTGTGAGATGCAGGTATGAGAGTCAAGTCCGATGGTATACAAGGTTGTTTGTCGCAGGTGGTTTTGGCCATGTAATTGGATATTGTGTGCGACCAAGAAGAAGACATGTATGAGAAAGTGGGTAAATACATTCCCACCCACACATGCGAAATGGACACATTCAACGGGAATCACTTCAACTTGGATATTGACTTGATTTCTCTTGTACTTATTCCGCACCTTGAAGCATCCATAAGGTATACAATCAAAGAGTGTATTACATCAGTCCACCAGGAATATGGCCACCATTACGAAAAGAAAGGCATTTCTCGGGCGCAAACGAGCGTTTGAAATTGTCTACGGTAATTGGGATAAGTCATTTGCATCTCTGCCAAAATACATAGCCGCACTGCAACACTTTAACCCCAGGACAGTTGTTGAATGGAAGCTTGAGCAGAGTCCGGGAACACCAGAATACATATTCAATTACGTATTCTGGGTGTTTAAGCCAACAATTGATGGTTTTTCGCATTGCCGGGCCGTAATATCCATAGACGGAACTCATGTCTATGGCAAGTACAATATCAAGCTATTGATAGTCATGGCAGTGGATGCTAATGGACAGATATTTCCTCTAGCTTTTGCTGTTTGTGCCAATGAAAGCACAGAGACGTGGACGCTATTTTTGAACCACCTGAAAGAGCACGTTGTCAAACAGCGTTCAGGTATTTGTCTAATATCTGATCGGCACGATGGTATATTAAGTTCTGTGGAGAACTTGTCTGCATGGCAAGAACCTTATGCATATCACCGTTATTGTGTGAGGCACTTAAAGGACAATTTCTAGAAGGCACATCCCAACAAGGATCTACATGATTTGATGTGGATGGCAGCAACAGACCACCAACAACATAAATTCCAGAGGCATATGGATTCTATCAGGCAAGAAGACGAGGCAGCCTATCGTTGGTTAATGCGACATGATCCTGAAAAGTGGACGTTGCATGCGGATGGTGGCAGACGATGGGGAATTCTTACTACAAACTTGTCAGAGTCCTTCAACAGGTTATTGAAGTCGGCAAGAGGATTGCTTGTCACAGCCATGGTGCGGATGTCGTTCAAGTAGATGGCGGAGAGGTTTGTTGAACGGTCTGCAGCTGCAACGGAATTGATGGAGAGGGGTGTTGAATTTATGCCAGTGCCTATGAAGAGATTTGAGAAATACAGACGACGAGCACATTGATATTCATTTTTGCAGTATGATAACGAAAGAGGCTTTTTTGAAGTTCACACCGCTATCCATAATAATCGGGGTAATAATGTATATATTGTAAATGAATCTGCAAGGTTATGCTCCTGTGGGAAATGGTCCATCTACTACATACCTTGCTCATATTCCATCAAGTGTTTTCAACGTGTTGGTTATGCGGAGACCAACTATGTTGATCAACAATATAGTGTTTCCAAGTACCTAAACACATATAGAGGTCAGTTGCAGCCAGTGGGTGCTGAGCATTATTGGCCTTCGGAACCATTTAAAATGGTGTGTAACAAGTCCTATTTGCGTAAAAGACAGGTGCAAAAGAGAACGCGTATACGGAACCAAATGGAATTGTGAAGCACAAAAGGAACGTAAAAAAATATAAACTGGAACTTGCGGAGGTGAAGGCAAAACTGAAAGAGGTAGAAGAAGAAAAAGAACAACTGGAAGAACGATTTAAGTGATGGGAGCGGAGATTAAATGGCAACTGGGGCTAAACATTGGCATGTATGTGTTTAGTGTATTTTTCATATTTCATGTATTTTTATTATGTTGGCCTGCTATGTTTGTGTTTGTGCTTGTGCTTGTGTTGTAGTAATGTTTTCCTTGTTTGTTGTACTAAATTTTATTTAAATTGAAGTGGAAGTTAAGTTTAAGTGCTTGTGTTAAGTTTAAGTGCTTGTGTTGTACTAAATTTTATTTTAATTGAAGTGGAAGTTAAGTTAAGTGCTTGTGTTGTTATATGAAACTATCAAACGAATGGAGAACTAAATAAAGTAATGGGCATATTCGATTAAATATTATTTTAATGTATACAAAAATATTATTTAAAACAAATAAAAAAAGGCCGAATTAATGTGTCCCGCATCCGGTGTGTCTCAATGCAGCCGCTGGTCTGAGGCGCATCCCCTCCTGCCCGGGTACGCTATCAGGATCATCATCATCAAATCGTTTCCTTATCGCCGGATGCGGCGCAGGATGACATGTATCGGTGGGGCTGTCAGATTCAGCAGAAGGCTACATAATAATATGAAACTTAGTATAGAAAAATAGATAACAATTCACAGCAATTTATATTGTCTTACCATAATCGTGTCTGGATCCTGAATGTAGTCATTTGTCGCAGCATCGCATGAAGCCTTAAAAAGGAAATTAATAAAGTTAAAAAAAAATAAGTTACAGTTAAAACAAATTCAAATTCAATACTAATAAACTCATACCAGCGCATGTGATGAGGAGCCATAACTCAATCGGCGCCCACTAGTAAAATCTCGGGTCGGTTGATCCTCATCAGTGGTATACGGGCCTGGGAAGTAAAAAATCTACCCCAATGCGCTCCTTGAATATCCGAGTCTGTGATCAATAATTGACCCGATGGGGTCACCTGCGAAGGCACTGGAGGAGGATAAATTCCAAGGCTGTAAGACGGCATGTCGGTCTCATGCATGCCACCTGCCATATCAGCAACAACATCATCAACAGGAGCCTCAACGTCCCCTTTCTGGGGACCACCTCCTCTCCGCCCACGACCACGTCGTCCGGTACCACCAGCTCGTCGGGCACCGCCAGCTCGTCAGGCACCACCAGCTCGTGGGATACCATGACCTCGCGGTACGTGGTTGGGTCCATATAATCAACCTCGTATGCCAAACGTTGATTCGATCGGGCTCGCTGCAGTGTCTGGGCAGCCACATCCATGAATCGACGACTATACTCCTGCATGACCACAGGATCATAGACATAACCCTGCATCTGCTTCCCCATACGATAGACGGTATGCAATCCAATCGCCTGCACAAAGTAAAAAATATAAACTACGTATTTGGCACTAAATTACAGGTATATAATTAATATTAACAGAAAACATACCAGGGCCTCGTGTCTCCCGACGTATGGGACGTACCGACCGTGTGCCTAATGAACTGGGTTCCCGATAAAAAGTCGGGAAATAGTGCGGTACCATGCCATATAGCGTTCAATAGGAAAGTGTTGTGGAGGTGAGGTCAAGTCCCCTCGCCTGTCCCAAATACCCAACTGGTCGTTAAGCCATGCCATAAATGTGTTGTCCGCCCTGGACCGATCATCCCTCTCATAATGTAAAGCATGCCATGCAGGCGGATCAGGTATAGGTTGTGGCAGGCCAAACTGACGAAATACCCGCTCGGAGGCATGATGGTCGACAACATCGAGGCATGTGAGCGAGACAGAAGCCCTCCAAATATATCAACCGAACATGCAGTACGTTGGCAGGGTACCTATCACCTCATTGTTGTACGACATCCAGATGAACTATCAAATAAGAACACAAACTGTTAGAATGCGCAACACTAAGTTAATCAACAACAAGTAAGTTTAGTTAGATATTCACCTGTGCGTCCTCCAGCAAATCCAACACATCCCTGCAGAAGGGGAGATTATGATGGGCATCATACTCTCGTGCAAGTCTACGACACATAACCTACCTATGTGCTAGAGGGAGATTCGGAATTTCTACATTAGCCGGTAGTTGTGGTAGAGGTGGCCGAAACTGCAGAAATCGCTCCCAGACCCAAACCTAACATACAAGGTTGACGTAAAGTATAAGATTAACTATAACTTGGTAGAATTGTATAAAGTCGACACATCTGCCTCTACAAAAATGAGATGACAGCATCACCCCACCTGTAGCTGGCTATATCTTCAAACCGGGTAATATGATGCAGAAAATAGAGGCTCACTAGGTTCCCCGAAGTGTTCGAGAACAAGACCCTCCCAAATAGAAGGAGCAACAGAAGCCTCGTATATTGCTGTACATCCACCTCCGTTGACTCGTCGGTGATAGTATGGTGAATCTGCACCAGGTGGTCTCTAATGGGGACCAACTGCATACGACTGGCCCCAGACGCTACTTCCTCCTCCTTCAGCATGAAACCCGTGAGCATGTGCAACATATCCCAATATGCCTGGCGCGAATAATAACTCATCGTCGCAGGCAGTAAAACTGGCAAGCCATCAGCGGACAGGCCGTATAAAATCTCAGCGTCTTGGAGTGTGATGGTGGCCTCGCCGATGGGCAGATGGAAAGTGTGCGTCTCTGGTCACCACCGCTCAATCAAGGCCGTGATCAAAACATAGTCGAGCTGTATGCGACCAATCCTAATAATCCTGTATAATCTCATCTCCTCCAGGTAATGGACCACGCGGGGATGTAGAACGCGGGGATGACTCAAAAACTTCCACAATAGATCCACTCTCCTAGCCCGAAAAGTCTGCATAAGCAACTATCCGTCTCATACATACTCGGATCTATGTTGAGGCTATAAGGCTAATAGATCCGACGTCCGAGGACCGGGATGTATAGTAGCGTCCATATTGTCAACTGTAAATTCATATTTTTAATAACTTAATTGTATAAATTATATATATACCTAGGGGTTTCGGGCTCGATATTTTGAGGCCCAATGGCACCAAACTATCATTAATAATTATATGTTTTTTTTATAATTTAAATTCATATTTTTAATAACTTAATTGTATAAATTATATATATACCTATAGGTTCCGGGATCGATATTTTGAGGCCCAATGACACCAAACTATCATTAATAATTATGTGTCTTTTATAGTTTAAGTTCATATTTTTAATAACTTAATTATACAAATTACTAATTATGTGTGTTGATACAATTATTAACTTAATTGTACAAAGTTTGCATTTTCAACAACCAGTATAAGATACTTAAACAAAAGGAATTCTAAGCTAAAATACTACACATTACTACGCTATAAGGCTCTAAATTTTACTACGCTAAAAGGGTCTACGTTTTACTGCGCTAAAAAGGTCTAGATTTTACTACGCTAAAAAAATAATCTAATCTAAACTAAACATAAACAACAAATAAATTTAATTGCAAATAAAATACAAAACGATATGAAAACACATATATATAAATCAGGATATTAACAGACAAATTTATTTTACAAATTTATATTTTTTTAGAAAACACTAATATTAAATCCGGATAAATTTAACATGCTAGTTTCGGAAAAAAAAACACAAACCGAAATAGAACACATACAAATCAAATAATATGCATTATTATAAATGTTTCAACTTAAAATAAATCGAAATACCTCGATTTAGAATTTTCGGAAAGCAAAAAGATAGAAATTATGACTCCGGAAGTGTGAATCAACAATAACACGAAGCTCTGCTCGAATGTGGGACCTACGTTCTTTGAGTTTTATGTGTCGGAGGGACCCAAATTTTTTTTTTTAAAAAATAGTGGCAGAAACGGGTATTGGGGGGGGGGGGGGACCAAGAAGAGAAGATGGGTTAAATAATGGAGGAAGAAACAATGAAGAAGACAGATGGAATTTTAAAAAAGGGGTATAGCGCTAGTTATTGTGGCGCTATACCTGCGCCGTGTCAGCTTTTGCAGTATAGCGCCACAATATCTGGCGCTATACATTAACGGTGTGGTTACCGTTAATGTATAGCACCAGTTATTGTGGCACTATACATAAAAATGTAACTTTTTTTTACCACCTATTTGTGTACTTTGAGTTCAAAAGAACCACATTTTGATTCCGGACTCAAGAAAATGATGTGGTGATTTAGTTAGGTTTGGACATTGATTTGGTTAAAACATGAAATAAAATTGTATTGAAAAATAGTTGTGGAGAA
Source organism: Nicotiana tabacum (assembly GCF_000715075.1). Classification (NCBI taxonomy): domain Eukaryota; kingdom Viridiplantae; phylum Streptophyta; class Magnoliopsida; order Solanales; family Solanaceae; genus Nicotiana; species Nicotiana tabacum. The sequence continues at coordinate 218,384,151 of NC_134101.1, read as the reverse complement.
TTGAAGTTACATTTAGACATGCATTAAAATTGATAAATTATGAGTGGAAGAAAAAAAAAATCATCCAAAAACTGTACTAACTAGTTTTTGGAAACCTGATTTTTTTTTTTCAAAAGCTGATCAAATTCTATGAATAATAACGTTTTCAAATAAGTAGTCAAAATCTATGTTTAAGAATTTCAAAAATAGTCAGATTTACAACTGATCGTTCAAAAATAGCCCAATTTTAAAAATAATCGAAATTTAGCCACTTTTTATGTAAAGATCAATTTGAACAAAAACACTGTTCAAAACCCGGAAAATAAGCCAGTATATTATGCTGGAGTTGCAGCATAAGTATACTTGAACTCCAGCATATTATACTAGAGTTCCTGGATAAGTATGCTAGAACTGGAACATAATATGATGGAGTTCCAGCATAAGTACACTAGTACTCCATTATAATATATTGGAGTTCCAGCAAGTATACCGGTCCAACATAATATACTGGAGTTTAAATAACGGTCTTAAAATAACTGTTTGTACACTTCGCCCAATTTCTAATGTGCTTGGATTGGGATGATGTGGGCCAAGGGGCCTGCTCGTTCAAGTGATTTTTGTTTCATGCAAAAGAGGAAGGGAAAATTATGCAACCCAATAAACATATACATATTCTATTTAACATTTATAGTTCTTCTTTCAGAAAATTATCAATTATAGCAATATTTAAATTTTATAGCAAAGCCACCTCTAATATTAAAATAAAAGATTAAGAGCCTGTTTGGCTTAGCTGATTTAGAATAGCTGATAAGCATTAAGTGCTGAAAAGCACTTTTAAGTGCTGAAGCTGATTTAAAAATAAGCAGTTACGTGTTTGGATAAAAGTGCTAAAATTAATAATAAGCAGCTAAAGAATTGGGTTACGAAGAGTTTTGTTTTAAAAAGAAGTATTTTAGGGATAGAATAGTAAATATTTTGGTCAAACCTAACGTGCTTATAAGCTGAAATTTGATAAGTTGGGGGACACCAACTTATGGCTTTTGGCTTATTTTTGGCTTATAAGTACTTAACTTATAAGCACTTTTAATTTTACCAAACACGTAGATAAGCCAAAAAGTGTTTATAAGTCTGTTTGATCAGCTTATAAGCTTAGCCAAACATCCTCTAATTGTTTTGAACTGAAATAAGAGTACAAACAAGCTTTCGCAATTCAGTTGGTTAGATTACCCACTTAGTAAGCGGAGGTATAGAGTTGGATTATAAACCAGAGCACTCTATTTTTTTGTATTTTTATATTTCGCCTTTGTTGCGCGAATAAATACCGTCAATACAGGTCAGACTGTATGCGTTACACGTCTGAATATAAGTGATACAAGCTAATAACAATTGAACTGTAGTTACGAATGACAATTAGAGTAGTCTGACTACTTCTTTTGAATTTTAAACAGCAGATTAGGTGGTCACTTCAGATACCAAAATACTGGTCTAATTTTGAATGAAAAAAAAAAATCTTTAACTTCTAGATACAAGGCCACAAAGTGGATATTTGCGCAAATCAACCCAGATTATTGACTTTGAGCTGATCAATCCTATATATATTGAATATCTCATAGAAAATCAAATTTTTTCTTTTATTTCTCATAAGTTATGTTGTTTATTTTACTTAGATATTAAAAAAGGACTTGGAATTTTGGCAAAAATATTTCAATACATCCACATCTCTCTTTTTTCAAGAAGATATTTGTGTTACAGATTTTAGCAACAAATAATTAAGGTTACAAAGGGGCAATTTAAAAGACTCTAGAAGATTTATCATTTGAAATCATTTTCATCACAAAGTGGTAAAGGAGGTAAGTGACGTTACAAAACAAACTAAAGGAAAAGCCTTTGAAATTTTTCCTATTGTCCTTTTTTTTCTAGCATATCACTCCTATAATTCTCAGCAAGTGGCATGGTGATGATAGGCTATAATTACGTATTTTAGTCGCTTATTACACTCAAATTTACTGCACTTTAGTTGAGTTTGCGCTTTAATCGCTAGTGTTTTGCACTAACGGTGTGTTTTATGCCTTGTAGGAGTGATTCCGAGCTATATAGATGTTATGGAATGAATTCAAGTGATTTGGAGCTTTGAAGTCTGAGTAAAAGCCCAAGGAATTAAGCCGGGATCGTATTCGGGGATCAACGGATGATACAGCAACAAAACGAAGAATCAAATAAGCATATTGCACACTGTCTAGTACAATGCACATAACCTTTTTCTCAGAACTCTATTTGGAATATACAATATATGGTTGGAAAACCAACTCAAAGGGCTACAACTTTTATGTTTTATGTTTTTCCAAATACCAAACGGAACAGGGTGAAAAATGCGGTCGAAACCGCGACCGCGGACCTGAGGCGGGCTGAGGCAGTATACCTGCCATGTACCGCGTTTGTACCGCGGCAGTCCAGACGTGAAATATTGTCCTTTTTGCGTAGGAGAATGTATAATTATTTGGGACCGACCCTACTTGGTATATATACATGAAAATATGGTATTTTTAAGAGGTTGGACATACTTTTGACACAGATTCGACCTAAGGAGGCAGAGACACAATAGGAGCAAGGCGGAGAATTCTTCTACGAGTTTTTCCTTCCTCTTCCTATTTTTCATTGTTGGTTATGACTTTTAGTATTGTAGTTTTACATACTATTATGAATAGCTAATTTGTTATCTAGAGTTTTGATGGAACCTTTTGTAGGATAAATTCTTGTTATGTTTATGTATAATTGAGCCGTAGTAGTTTCTCTATTTGTTCAACTATATTATTCTTGTGGTTGATTGAAGGGCCCTCAACTAGTTGTGCCTATTTAGTATGTATTACTCGGGAGAGAGTACATATTTAGGTAGTTGTTGAACAACATCACTCCCAACGTATGTGAGGAATCAATAACCAAGGGTTTAAAGGTGGGATTAGGGATAACAAAACCTTGGGTGCGATCCAAGTGAGCTGTAATTAAAGCCAGCTAGTGTAACTCGGGAGAGTATGTCTAGTAAATTGTAGTAATTACTCGGGAGAGAATTACAACACGCAGAGCACTCATGATCGGTAGAGAATACTTAGGCGAAATTATAGAAGATATAGTGGGAAGGATTCCGACAATTGGGGAAATCATAACTCTAGACCTCCTTAATCTTGTCTCTAACCTCTAGTATCTGTAGTTGTTAATTTACTATTTTAATTTGCTAGTTAGTTAGTTAAACACAAGAATCTTAATATCTATAAATTAGGAATTTTTAAGCTTGAATTCTTGGTGATAGTGAACAACTGTAGCTAAGCCTTAGTTCTCTGTGGGATTCGACCCCGGACTTGTAAACTGGATTATATTTGCAACGACCGCTTAGTCCTTTTTATAAGGCATAGTTGGGCGTGATCACACGGTGAACAATCTAGGTCGATGTTTTAATTTGTGATTGGATCAATTTCTTGTTTTCAATATTCAGCATCTATATGGTGAATATCTCCTTTACGGGTAAAAATTGCACGGGGCATCCTATTTGGTCGCTCCCATTTAACCTATACCCATTTTTTACAAAAATTTAACTTTTACCCACTTTTTAAACAACTTCAGCCCCTTTCTCCTCCTCCTTCTCCTCCTCCTTCTTCTTCTTCTTCTTCTTCTTCTTCTTCTTCTTCTTCTTCTTCTTCTTCTTCTTCTTCTTCTTCTTCTTCTTTTTCTTTTTTCTTCTGTTGTTGTTGGTGCTGCTATGAAACTTCAATTCATGGGATGATTGCCATAAATATGTTTATCAAATTATTTAAAAATAAATTATAAATAATTATATAAGTTAGTAGACAATAATTTGTGAATATTTCAATGTACGTAAGTTAGTAGACAATGATAATTCTGTTCTTTTCACGTTTATTATTTCCAAAATTTATGATTTAGATACTGTTGGCAATCTGATTATTTATCTAGTATGTTAGAAAGCTTTTTCAAAAACTTCAGCTTATATGGTGCTGAAATTTTTACAAATGAACTAAATAACTTCAGCATCTTCTGCTGAAGTTTTTGAAAAGCTTTATGACAAAACTAATGAATCTAGGACAAAAAAAACTTCAGCTTTTAGTGCTGAAATTTTTACAAATGAACTAAATAACTTCAGCATCTTCTGCTGAAGTTTTTGAAAAAGCTTATCCAGGACAAAAAAACTTCAGCTTATTTAGTGCTGAAGTTTTTATAAATGAACTAAATAACTTCAGCATCTTCTGCTAAAGTTTTTGGAAAAGCTTAATGACGAAACTAATGAATCTAGGACAAAAAAACTTCAGCTTATTTAGTGCAATTACAAACAAAAACTTCAGCAAATAGAGAACAAAACTTCAGCTACTATGCTTAAGTTCAGCAATTACAAACAAAAATTTCAACAAATAGAGAACAAAACTTCAACTGCTATGCTTAAGTTCAACAATTCCAAATAAAAACTTCAGCACACTTGCTACTTCAGGCCTATCTACTAGAATGCTGAAGTTTTGTGTGATTGCCTTTGCTACTTCAGCCTTGTATGCTGAAGTTACGCGAAAAAGTGGGTACACTTGCAATTTTTTTTGCAAAGCAGGCACAAGTTAAAACGTGACCCAAAAAGCGGGTATAGATGCATATGATAATAATTGTTATGGTCAAAATCATCATAAGCAAAATCATTTTTTTGCTTTAGTTTTGCCTTTAATAACTTTTTATAAGGCATGGGAAAATATTTTTTGGCGTACCATATGTACGCGACCAATGACATATTCATGTAACCACATTGTAATATTCATTATCTTTATTTCTCTCAAACCTCCTTCAGAGATGAGTTGTGGTATTTATCAAATCATACATAAACACATTATTATGCATAATCTTTATCACATATATATATTTGGACAAATACATCGGCATCCCCTTAAAGTTGTCCTTACTTTTCACTTAAACACCCTATTTTAAATCTATTTCATTTGAACACTTTAAATAGGTCTTTACTGTGTCATTTAGACACAAAATTTGGAGGCAGCCAAACACAAAAGGTGCGTGTAATTCACACGCCAGAGTGATGAATAAGACGAGGATACATGGATTCACTCGTTGTCATCTTCCCCAACTATCACTCATCGCCGGAAAAATCATTTTCGGTCATTTCTTTCCAGTTCAATTCTGGGCCAAATCAAGAAATTCCAAACAATGAAGATTTTTCTCCACCTGCAAATCTTACTTTCCGCAAATTTTTAGACCATCCCACCAGTAAAAACGTCAGCTCCGACATTCTGCATAACTCCGGTGAGCTTTAGTTAGCCGGAAATTGAGTTCCAGACGTCCAAATTGAACAAAATCATTGCGAAAAAACACAGGTACACCCCCTTTCCGCCCGTCTTCATCTGCCAAAAGGAAAAAAACACAGCTACCATTTTTGGATTTTCAAATCTAGGGAAGGGGGATTTGATGACGATATGACCAAACAACTGAACAGACATAAAAGAAAACTATAAGGAAAAGAAATAGACCTGGCAAGAATAGTTTTTAATGACGATATAACCATTCTTACGAATAGTACCAGCTTGTTGAGGATATGTCTTTGAAGCTCCGGCGTCGGCCTTTGATTCAAAGTGGTGCTCTTCGTCCGACATGCTTGATTTGATCTTTTCTTGTTTACACTTTGTAGACATGTGATTTTTGGCACTCCCCAAGATTTTTCATATTTTAGCACGTAAATATTTAATTTGGGCCTAATATAGCTATTTCAACTCATTTTTTACTCTTTTACTTTATTTTATTACTAGAAAAATAAAAATTACAAAAATAGTTCTATTAATGTTTTATAGTCATTTTTAATCTTGAAAAATACCCCAAAAAAATAGTTTATTTTAACGGTCAGTCTTATTTTAATAGTTATTTTATTTAAGTAAAATTAATTAATAAATAAAGTAGTATTTTAGTCTTGTTCACCGAGAAAAGAATAAAACATGGGCTCGAGCTACCCATTTTTAGGCCTAATTTTAGACCTAGTCCATAATTTCCAAGCCCATAATTCCTAGGCCCATACTCCTAACCTAATTCCTACCCCTATATAATAGAACCACACACCTAAATATAGACGGAGACCTAGATTGAATTCCGCCATTTACTCTGAAGAAAAGCAAAAGAACACAAAAAATATCAAAGACCAAAAAGCTTACAATCAGCCGCAAAAAGAGACCCCACATCGATGGTCTCTTCTTCTTCTTCTTCTTCAAAAACCTGAAGAAAAGCTTGAGAATTTTCTGAGCTTCAGGAGCCATTAACCACCCATAAAAATTTCACTCATCCCTTTCATTCTTAGCTTCCAAAAACCAGCTCCAAAAGCCATGAAAATAAGTCCTAAACCCAGCTGAAACTCCGTGAAAATCAACCCCAAAAACAGCATCGGCTTCACCTAAATCCTGCTGCAATAAGCAGTCCCAAAACATGGCAAAAATGGAATCACTAAATGCAGCAATAGCTAGCCTTTTCCAGCCCCAAAAAAGCTCCAAATTCAGCTGAAAAGCAGCTCGAAAACACCTCATTTCCTCACAAAATAACATTATTTTTGGTCGGGTTCGAGTCGAATTCTTCGACGAGCTTTCCCGGTGAGTTTCAAGGTTCCGACGTGGTCTTTTATTAGCAGGTCTGTTCGATGTTAGCTGCTTCAACATGCCTTTCTCTTGGATAAATTGAAAGCTATAAAAGGTCCATTTTCTTTCACTTGCAACTTTATTTTTGTCTTTTCAACTTTGTTTGTTGGTGTAATGTTTTAGATCTGTTTTATTTTTTTGGGTGTTCATATAACTTCATAATCACGTTGCTTGTGTCCTTGATATTTAATTATCCATTTGTGTGGTTCTATATTGATGTGCAAGACTATTGGGTAAAGACGTGCAATGATAAAGTAAAAAGAAATGTAAATGGATTTCAATTCTATTAGTCTTTGTTATTACATCTGTTGGATTCTACTTTGACGCTACATGTCTAATCATTGATATTTTATGCTACATTTAGTTTTAAAATAGAATTGATGTTGTTGGTAATAATCTCTTTATATTCATTAGACTCTTAAATTAATTATTTGGAGTAATGACAAAATTTGCTGACTTGAGCCTTCTTGACTCTTCAAATGGCGAACCATCTGATTGTAAAGGAAAATATTTGGGGCCATAAGAATCGAGGTGTGCCATTAGTTGAATTTTTCATGGCCCTCGTAAACTTAAAAGTGCGTAGTTGTTTTAGGCGCACTATTTAAATTAATTTTCTTAAACTCGGGTGTGCATTTCATGTGACCCAAATCCAAATCTCAATAACGTTAAATAAAATGTATTGTGGACTGCGAGTGCATTTCATGTGGAGTGGTTCAAGACGTATTTTAGATAACGTTGAATCTTCTTAAAAATAATTAAAAGGGATTTATAAAGCTAAAATTGAACCATATGCTAAAACATGTATTAAAATTAGATAATAGGCCAATTATGATAGTTTAAGCGACCGTGCTTGAACCACGGAACTCGGGAATGCCTAACACCTTCTCCAGGGTTAACAGAATTCCTTACCCGGATTTCTGGTTTGCGGACTGTAATACAGAGTCAATATTTTCCTCGATTCGGGATTTGAACTGGTGACTTGGGACACCATAAATTATTCCAAGTGGCGACTCTGAATTTTAAATAAATAATCCCGTTTCGATTGTCACTTAAATTGGAAAAAATTCCCTTATACCCCCTCTTCCGGGGTGTAGGTAAAAAGGAGGTGTGACAGCTCTAGCGACTCTATTGGGGACAGAACCCAGAATTTCTGGTTCATGGTTTAGAATCTGAGCTTAGAATAACTGTTGTACTTGGCTTTTATCTATTATCTGATTTTTTGCGTGTTTGAGGCTAATGTGCGAAATACCGCTTTTTACCGCTTTAATATTGCTTGAACTGTATATAAACTGTTACGAAAACCCTCTTCTCTCTGAGTCTTCTAAATCATCTGGGAAGTGTGCACTTCGTGTGACTTCTTTTCTGTTAGAGTCATATCCCAATTTTAGAACGAGGTTCAGACAAGTTGCAAAGCCGGTGAAGCTTCTACATTCCCGGTACGCTGCCCCCCTCCCTCCCGGCTCGAGCTGTCCACTCGGGTAAGCCAGGTCTAGAACAATACACGCAGATTTTAAACCTAGAATAACATAGCCTCATGCTGGATCCCTAGTAAGAACGCTTGTTTGCATCACGTGCATTTGACTTTGGGGACTCAACACAGGGGTTGGGTCTGTCTAGGACAGGTGTACTCAAATTAAAAGACCATCCTGATGCATCTTACGTGCTACTTGTGTATCTGTCTATTTCGGCTTGCATGTTGACTGACTTCTAGAATAGGGAAAGAAAATGAAAATAAAAAAGCAAAAAAATCAAAATCGAAAAAAAAAGAAACAAAAGTGAGAGGTAGGTATTTAGAAAATTCTGAAAATCTGCCAAAATTCTGAAAAAAAAAAAGTTATTTCAAAACGAGCCAAAATTTTCAAGTATCATGTTTTCCTGTTTCGTCAAAACGGGCAGAACTACGCGGGTCTGATTCTCACCGGATGTGAGATACGTAGGCAAACCTTATCGGTTCCGGCCCCCAATTTTCAAAAATAAAAAAAAATTCTTTTACTTCCTTCTTTAGAAAAGTTTTTCTTTGAGACCCCAACTTTTAAAAATACAAAAAATATTTTCTTTTAGTTGCTTCTCAAAATCAAAAAATACAAAAATATTTTCATTCTTCTTTCGAAAATTGAAAAGAAAATTCAAGATTCAAAAACACTTTCTCTTTCTTTAGAAGTACATCTTTCCTAACTTCAGAATAAAAATCCATAAATGCAAAAATATTTTTCTTTCTTCTTTAGAAGTTTTTATCGAAATTCAAAAAAAAAGAAGTCGAAATTCAAAAAAAAAAGGAAAAAAAATCTTTCTTCTTTAGAAGTCTTTCTTTGCAAAAATGCTGAAGAAAAATCAAAATCAAAAAAATATTTTCTTTCTTCTTTATATGTCTTTCTTTCGAAAAGTTCAAAATCCAAAAAAAGTTGGTTTATTTACTTTATTCCTGATCTTCCCGAACTACGCAAGATCTGATTCATGTTTTCACATGATACGTAGACAACCCACATCAGGTTCAATCGACCATTGAAAAGAAAGATGAGAAAAAAATGAAAAAAATAAAAATGAAAAAATATTGCTAATAATAAGGACCGACCGAGTCCATTCTAACATGTTTTGTTTTGAATTGTGAAGAAAGTTGAGGTGGTCGGTTTATGGTAAGCTAGAAACACAAGATCCAAGGAAAAATGAAAACTAACATCGAAGCTGTTACAAGTGCTCAAGAGACTCAGGGTCAGAGGGTTCAACAAGAGGCGACTGTTTTTGAGAAAAATAGAATACTGAAATAGTAAATGACCGAAATGTGTCAAGCATGGGCCAGTGGTCAAGGACAGCCTCGTCATGAGTCATAATTTGCTACATAGCAAGAGTAGTACCACTCTCTTGTGTACCACTCGTACTCATTTGATCTTCCTGCAAACATTGAGAAGCATGCACGAAAGATGGTACAGAAAGAAATGACCCAAAGAGTGAAAAGCTTAGAACAATGGTTGAAAAACATGCAAGGGTTGGTGGGTCAAAAGAGTGTTGCCTTCAAAGATCTATGCATGTTCCCCGATGTCCACTTACCGCCTGGTTTCAAGACTCCCAAATTTGAAAAGTACGATGGACATGGAGATCCCATAGCCCACCTGAAAAGGTATTGCAATCAACTGAGAGGTGCGGGAAGAAATGAAGAATTGTTGATGGCTTATTTTGTGGAAAGCCTTACGGGAGTAGCCTCCGAATGGTTTATGGATCAAGACACGTCTCGCTGGTATGTCTGGGATGACATGGCACATGCCTTTGTCAAACAGTTCCAATATAACATTGACATTGCCCCAGACCGCAATTCCCTTTCAAACTTGAAGAAGAAACCAACTGAAAGTTTCAGGGAATATGCCATTAAATGGAGAGAGCAAGCAGCTAGAGTTAAGCCACCCATGGACGACCACGAGCTAATCACTGTCTTCCTTCACGCTCAAGAGCCAGATTATTTTCAAAACATGATGTCCGCAGTGGGCAAATCCTTCTCGGAAGCAATCAAAATGGGAGAAATGGTAGAGAATGGTCTTAAGACAGGCAAAATTATATGTCAAGCAGTTTTTAAAAGCCGCAACTCAGGCTGTCCGAGTTGAGTCTGATAATTTTAACGACACAAATGAGAAGGTTGAAGAAATCATGATGACATCAAGGTCGAGAAGAGGTCCCAGGAGAACATCTCGAAGGCATGAGCCACCTCCCCAAGTTTTCCATGACTCCCTTGAGCAGTATTATCCACCTCAGAACCCTCAATACTCTATCGCTCCACCTCAGTATGTTGTCCAGCCACCAAAACACCCTAGAAGGTGAGCACGAGCATCACGAAATCTCCAACAGCCTCCACAAAATTTTCAGGTGCCATATAACCCACATCCAAGCCAAAGGTATAAAGGGGAACAAAGGTTGAAAGATAATTTTACACCAATAGGAGAGTCCTATGCAAGCTTATTTGAGAAGTTAAAGCATTATGACATGATTGCACATATTCCTCCAAATCATGTGGATCCATGTGCACGAAGCTTTGACCCTTCTAAAAAGTGTGAATACCATTCCAATGCCCAGGGGCACAATGTTGAAAGCTGTCGGGGTTTGAAAAGAGAAATAGAAAGGATAATCCAGGAAAACCTGATTGTGATCCAAGACAGTGACACCCAGAATATCGTGCAGAATCCTTTACCTGCACATGATGATGCACACTTTGTGTGGATGATGCGTGGTGACAGGGAGTATGAGAATCCTCTCGGGAATTTGCTAACTAAAGTTAATGATTTTGAAATTGGAGAAGGCTCTGCTGATTCTGATGAGCAAATTTGTGGCTAAATATCAAGCCTAGCAATTGAAAAGTCATTCCCTCCTCACTAGGAAGGAATCTTGGTAGCTTGTTTTGATTTTTTTTTCCTATTATCTGGGTTATTTCAGGGTTGTTATTCAGATTTTATTTGTTTTATTGAGTCAAATCCTTCTATCCTTCCATTCTGTTTGTGTGAGTCTTGTCTGTCTGTTCTGTTGCTATTTTCATTAGTTGGGTTATTTTAGTGTTGTAACTCGTATTTTGGGTTGCTTGTTTAGTTGTAAAACCCTTTCATCCTTTACTCAATAAAATACAATTTGTCCTTTTTGTGTCATTCTGTTCTTAGTTCTTTTCTCGCTAGTTCTAATGACATGACATGCATGCGGAAATTTTGGCCAGATCTTAGGAACTGATTTAATCTGGAATTCGATAACTAAAAAAATACTTTTGAGGATGAATAAAGAGTTGGAATACTTTGGAACTAAGGTCGAGTAAAATTCACCTTCAAATCATTGTGAAGATCGGGCTTGAGGATGTTTAATCAATTGAAGTTTGTTGGAAAGTTTGTCACTAAGGGATGAAAAAATGTCTTGTGACCACGGCACACCAAGAAGACAGATATGTTCGTTAATGCTGTGATCGCGAAAAGATACCATGTTTGACGTTCTTGAGGTTGGGAGACCCTTTTTCTGCTACCCAAACACTTTATATCCTTTGCTACCCTTTTTGTGCCTGTGTTATTTTTCTTTGACTACCCTCTTTTGGAATCAAGTTTATAGTAAAAAAAAATCCATGTCCCAAGAGTACAAACTAGGGCAATTCTTAGAAAGTTCAGAAAAAAAAAAGAATTGTTAAAGGTCCATGCCCTAAAAAATAGAAGCTGGGGCAAACAAAAAAAAGAAAAAAAAGAAAAAAAAGAAAAAAAAGAAAAAAAAAAGAGAAATAGAAAGAAAGATGAAAAATAGTTTAGGTCAGATGTTTGAACTACGTTAGACCTGATTCCTTAAAAAAGGATACGTAGGAAGCCTCACGGCTCGGTCCAACTAAATAAGAATTTAGAAGAAAAAGAAAAAATAGAAAAAATCCAAAAATCCCCAGTATTTGAACTGGGGCAAAGATTTTATTTCACTTTTGAAATAGTCGATTCCAAGAGTTGTTAGTCTAAAACCCTTCATTTTGAGCCTACTTTGAACCTTCACGCCGACCCTTCTTTCCAACCCTATCCAAAATCCTTCCAAATAAAGACCTCCCGATATGCCTTCAAGAATGCAAAGAGAAGCATGCAATGAGCAACGGTTCTCACGCAACAAACACTGTCAAGTTGCTCGCACAAGAAAGCAAAAGAAAAGAAAAATGAGAGATTTTTACTAGTGAAAACCCTCATGGACACTGTAAAACGACGGCAAACAGAGATGAATAAATGAGAGAGACTTGTTGGTGAAAACCCCCCGGGGCACCGCTAGTCGAAAGTGAGTCGTGAAGCTGATACAAAGAATTTGCACGAACAAGCCCGACTTCAAAGCTCATAAGAATGTCAAAATCGAAGATTAGATTAGTTTGATAGATCAGGCCGTTGAGTATAAAATGCATGTCATGACCATTAAGGTTAGTTATTGAAAAAAAAATCTTCCTTCTGTCCTTCCGTCATGGGCATTTCTTGTTAATATTTTGTTTCTTTGCGTCATTGTGTCCTTCATCCTGAGTCAGTCTTTCTCAAAACAAGTAAGAAAAGATTTCAAAATCTGCTACCAGCTTTTCAGTTGCATAAAGTGAATTTGGCCAGCACACTTAGTTATTACTACCAACATGCTTTGAGGATTCATGCAAAGGCTTCCCCAAAAGACTCTTGTCAGACTACTTGGCGCAAGCAAAGGTAACTGGTGATTTTCTCTGACAGACAAATTGCTCAAAAAGCAGGAAGTCATTCAAGATATCAGAAAAGGTCACCTAAGCAAAGATCTCCAGTTGGGATAAGGCTGTTCGAGATGCAAATAAAAATGGTAATGAGTGTGAAACAATCAGAGTTGGTGCAGAACAAAAGTCTCTTGAGACCGACTCAAGATGATCGAGCAAAAGCCATGCTGCTCAAGACTCAAGGCCACAAGCCAACCACCATTTTTAAAAACTGACCAATTTTTCTTTGTGTGAAACAGGAACAAAGTGGTTCAAAAAAAAAGAGAAAAGAAGAAAAAGAGAAGGAAAAGAAAAGAAGAGAAGAGACTACAAAGGGAAGTTTCTCAAATCTTTGCCTTTGTTTGTCTTGCTATTATGCATAAAATCTTGCCATTGATCTTCACATTTTTCCTCCTAGGATAAAAAGTCTTAGTCTGATGGATTTTCCTCCCAATATAAATCTTAGTCTGATGAACTTTCTCATAGGATCAAAATCTTAGTCTGATGAATTTTTCTCCTGAGATAACAAAAAGAGGACCTAGTCTGATGAACTTTCTCCTAGGATCAAAATCTTAGTCTGATGAATTTTTCTCCTAAGATAGAAGACCTAGTCTGATGAACTTTCTCCTAGGATAGAAATCTTAGTCGGATGAATCTTTCTCCTAAGATACCAAAAAAAAAAAGAGAAAAAGGACCTAGTCTGATGAATTTTCTCTTAGGATTAACGTCTTATACTGATGAATTTTTCTCCTAAGATAGAAAACCTAGTCTGACGAATTTTCTCCTATGATATTTTGGAAAAAAGTCTGGATTTGAAAAAAAGGGGTCAATTTTTAGTTTTCTTAAGTTATCAATATTTAGTTTTCTTGAAATCAGGGGTCCCGCCTGGAGAATAGAGTCAGTCTTTACTTTAGTCAAACTTAGTTTATAATTTTCCTAGTCTATTCTTTAGTTTACTCTCATCATTGCATCAATAGTACAAGTGGTTTACAATTTTGCTAATAACTCACAAATCTTCCTAGTGCAAATTGGGGCAAAACAAATTTCTTTTGTTTTGTCTATTTTGTTGTAATCAGGCGCCCACCTGGAGAACAAGGGAAGACCAACTCAAGTTTTAAGGGAAAGCAGTTTCGAAGGAAGACAGTTCAAGTTTCAAGGGAAAATGGTTCAAGGTGAAATCAGGCGCCCGTCTGGAAAATAAGAGAATTCAATTCAGAATGCAATTCAGGTCAGCAACAAAAGAAGCTCGCATCAAGAATGCGAGCCAGTAGTCCGAGATGATCAACAGAAGTCAGTCACAATCCAAAATAAAAAGAAAAAAGAAAACAAAAAGAAAGATAAGAAGTGAATCCAAATGCAGAAGTTAATGAAAGATGTGAGTTGCTCAAGACATGGCCGAGGTCACAAGCTCTGCATGTCTCGTCTTGATTTGAAAAAGGTGAAGAAGATTGAACCAACACCTGCAGCTAACAAGCATCAAGATTCAGATCAGAGTCCGCATGAAGAACCAACCAAAACTCAAGATCAAGCTTTAGAAGACTCGTAGATAGGAATCTTGTAATTCGTAACTGATAGGCTTAGTTAGTCTTTTTCATTTTTGATTTTGATGTAATAACGGGACCGCGTACCAGAACCTCGACAGCACCTCAATTGGCTCTCCACCTCGGTATACTCCATCATCTCACTCACCTCTTTACTACACGTGGCCTGATTCCTTTATAGCCAAGGATATGTAGGCAGCTCAGATATCAGGACTTGGTCACATTCCCCTTTTCTCTTAGTTTTGGTCTCCTTAAATAAGGGTCGGGTCAAAATACCTGTTTAGTCGTTCTTTGTCCAAAAACTCTTCGCGTTTCCAGTCAAAGAGGGGCAGCTATAGACATGTGATTTTTGACCTTCCCCAAGATTTTTCATATTTTAGCTCGTAAATATTTAATTTGGGCCTAATATAGCTATTTCAACTCATTTTTTACTCTTTTACTTTATTTTATTACAAGAAAAATAAAAATTACAAAAATAGTTCTATTAATGTTTTATAGTCATTTTTAATCTAGAAAAATACCCCAAAAAATAGTTTATTTTAACGGTGAGTCTTATTTTAATAGTTATTTTATTTAAGTAAAATTAATTAATAAATAAAGTAGTATTTTAGTCTTGTTCACCGAGAAAAAAATAAAACATGGGCTCGAGCTACCCATTTTTAGGCCTAATTTTGGACCTAGCCCATAATTTCTAGGCCCATACCCCTAACCTAATCCATACCCCTATATAATAGAACCTCACACCTAAATATAGACGGAGGCCTAGATTGAAATCCACAGTTTACTCTGAAGAAAAGCAAAAGAACACAAAAAATATAGAAGACCAAAAAGCTGACAATCAGCCGCAAAAAAGGACCCCCATCCATGGTCTTTTCTTCTTCTTCAAAAACTGAAGAAAAGCTTGAGAATTTTCTAAGCTTCAGGAGCCATTAACCACCCATAAAAATTTCACTCATCCCTTCCATTCTTAGCTTCCAAAAACCAGCTCTAAAAGCCATGAAAATAAGTCCTAAACCTAGCTGAAACTCCGTGAAAATCAACCCCAAAAACAGCATCGGCTTCACCCAAATCCTGTTGCAATAAGCAGTCCCAAAACATGACAAAAATGGAATCACAAAATGCAGCAGCAGCCAGCCTTTTCCAGCCCCAAAAAAGCTCCAAATTCAGCTGAAAAGCAGCTCGAAAACACCTCATTTCCTCATAAAATAATATTATTTTTAGTCGGGTTCGAGTCGAATTCTTCGACGAGCTTTCCCGGCGAGTTTCGAGGTTCCGACGTGGTCTTTTATTAGCAGGTCTGTTCGATGTTAGCTTCTTCAGAATGCCTTTCTTTTGGATAAATTGAAAGCTATAAAAGGTCCATTTTCTTTCACTTGCAACTTTATTTTTGTCTTCTCAACTTTGCTAGCTGGAGTAATGTTTTAGATCTGTTTTATTTTCTTTGGTGTTCATATAACTTCATAATCACGTTGCTCGTGTCCTTGATATTTAATTATCCATTTGTGTGGTTCTATATTAATGTGCAAGACTATTGGGTAAAGACGTGCAATGATAAAGTAAAAAAGAAATGTAAATGGGTTTCAATTCTATTAGTCTTTGTTATTACATCTGTTGGATTCTACTTTGACGCTACATGTCTAATCATTGATATTTTATGCTATATTTAGTTTTAAAAAAAAATTGATGTTGTTTGTAATAATCTCTTTATATTCATTAGACTCTTAAATTAATTATTTGGAGTAATGACAAAATTTGCTGACTTGAGCCTTCTTGACTCTTCAAATGGCGAACCATCTGATTGTAAAGGAAAATATTTGGGGCCATAAGAATCGAGGTGTCCCATTTAACAAATTTCCATGGTCCTCGCAAAGCTAAAGTGCGTAGTTGCTTTAGGCGCACTATTTAAATTAATTTCCTTAAACTCGGGTGTGCATTTCATGTGACCCAAATCCAAATCTCAACAACGTTAAATAAAATGTGTCGTGGACTGCGGGTGCATTTCATGTGGAGTGGTTCAAGACGTATTTTAGATAATGTTGAATCTTCTTAAAAATAATTAAAAGCGGTTTATAGAGCTAAAATTGAACCATAGGCTAAAACATGTATTAAAATCAGATAATAGGCCAATTATGATAGTTTAAGCAACCATGCTAGAACCACGAACTCGGGAATGCCTAACACCTTCTCCCGGGTTAACAGAATTCCTTACCCGGATTTCTGGTTCGTGGACTGTAATACATAGTCAATCTTTTCCTCGATTCGGGATTTGAACCGGTGACTTGGGACATCATAAATTATCTCAAGTGGCGACTCTGAATTTTAAATAAATAATCATGTTTCAATTGTCACTTAAATTGGAAAAAACTCCCTTATACCCCCTTTTTCCGGAGTGTAGGTTAAAAGGAGGTGTGACACACTTCACTGGGGAGAAATAAGGAGATGAGGATCCTAAACATATTACTGTTGCTTGTCGCCTCTTTGGACCTGGCCGGAGTTCTGACTTTTCTGGCGACCTCATTCGTGTTCTGCTTGCCAAAGAATAGGAGGAAAAAAGAAAATTAAAAAATTAAAAAAATAGAAATACTAATCTCTCACGCTCGGAAAAATAGTGTAATACACACAGTATGCCATATCATCAAATTATGCCAAAATGACACAGTAAAGATAGTTAAAATGTTCAAATGGGACATACTTAAAATAGGGTGTTTAAGTGAAAAATGAGAACAACTTCGAGGGTCTGCCGATGTATTTTGCCTATATATTTTCACATTCACTTTCAGGAATGGGTTTGCATTTACAATGCTTTCACAAGTCGCATTTTCAAGGAATGGACTATAATCATTTAAGCATGTCTCGTGTTAACAGACCACATTGATACGTATTTCTTTCACGTTTGAAGAATTATTTTGAGGACCCTTATTGTTCTCCTTTTTACAATGACCATAATGATGACTATTATTATTTTGATCTTTGGCACGTCTACGTTCATTGGTCAACCACTTGTCTTCATTTAGACTTATTATGCACCGCTATCACATTCACTTCAAAAATGGAGCAAATCAAGTGGGACAAGTTTTATGCCTTTTCATGAAAAATATATTATTTTTTTAATCATCATTATATCATCAACATGGTGCATTAGGACTCAAACTCAATGCCCTACCCATATAAAGGCGTGTTAGATCATAGTGCGTTAAGACTTAAATCCAATATCTTATATCAAGGTACACCAAGACTCAAATTGGATGTCTTACCCTTACGGTGCACTGAGACTTTAACACATCGTGTTACCCTCAATCAATGACAACATAGGTCAAAGTGCCTGGAGACTCACCCTCAACCCTCTAAATCTATTACGTACAGGGACACATATAATGGTTATGCATAAAACCATTCTGTTATAACAATTTTATAACAGTAGCACTTCATCCATGTATGATTATAAAACTCATTGCATGTAGTTTTGACCTCTTTAAGATAGAAATAATATAAACTATTTTTTACAGACTATAAAAAGATTTAGACCACAGTAAATTATGTTAAAACTGACAGAAATATGTAAGTTATGCAATTCATGAGTACTTCAAAAATGTGAGGACAATTTCACCCGTACTAACAATTAAAACTCTGCTACTATTATCACTGTCACTAACAAAAGAATTAAGCACATAAATATACCCTCAGAATAGTCACTTGTTATTTCAATCCAGTTGGCTCAAAGTGAGAAGGACTAATAAAAGTGCACACAATTATCGGGTTCATAGAGTGGTGGGCCATATATTTTTTAAGATTATAATTACCTATTTCCTTTTCTTCTTAATCAAAATACTGGGTGCAATATAGGAATTATTACTAGTATAACTTAAGCTATAACCCCAAGATTACATGTAACTGACACAAGCTCATACTCATAAAGACTCAATTACCTACATTTGTTTTTCTAAACTTCAATAATTTAGACAAGGTCAAGAATGAAAGTTATTAGGAAATTAAATTGTCAACTCAAAAGACTTAAGGAAGGCAACATAAGTAACAGAGGAGTAAACCTGGAGCATAGCAGAGGCTTTTTCAAATCCAACCTCACACCTACCTGAGAACATTTATACCATATTGGTATTGTGTAATACCACTAAGCCTTCCTGTAAGGGCTTATCACGACCCCCTACATACTTTATTCTTCGTAAACATTCTTCAATTGAGGAACATATCTCCGGTGGTTTAAAGTATTGTGCTGATAATGTGTTAAGAAATTAAACTCAAAGTAACAATGTAAAACAAGAAATAGACAAGTGATGCAGATAGGAAAGAGAGAACTTTCTTATTTCATCAAGTATTTTCAAGTGTGTACAATATCGTTTCTCATCCTTTATTTATAGTATTACATACAGGTATACAAAACAATATCATAAACATAACATTAAACATTTGAGATCATGAAGGAAGATCATGGGGAGATTATGAAGGTATAGGAGTTACAACCATAACTCCATAAGTATTGGAGTAGTGAGAGTTCGAGAGATAATGGAGAAGAGTAGTGGGTATTACTCCTTTATGAGTTATGTACATTCATCATTAGATAATTATTTATAACACAATTAATATATTAATAACGTTCAATAAAGTAATAATCTATTTTCGTAGGGAGATACTTAAGTAATTATTGATATTGTCAAAGTGGAAAAAAAAAGTACAAATGCCTCACGTGAAAGAACCTTTAACACCTTCTAGTTGCAAAACTTTTGTAATCCTTTCATAATAACATTGGTTCAACTATTTCACCAAATAACTCTTATAATCTTCTTTATAATACCCTTTTCATTCTCTTAAAACACTATACCAAAGGGGAGAAAAGGGTTAAGAAAAAAAAACAGATCCTAGTAGTGACTGCATTTCCACCGAATTTATTTCCTAAATCTCCTTTCATTTGACTCGTAGATGGATACAATAATATATAATCAATAACTTTGAATTTCTACAAACACAATCAAGTATGATCAAAATATTTTGCCCTTGATTGTAATATCCTGGTTGCAATTAGGAGGCAATCATGCTCTTTCCAGAATTCAAAAATACTGCACAACATTAACTGAAACCACTACAGAAGTGAGCAACTTGAAAGAGAAAAAAAGAGAACTAATATCCTATAAGAAAACGAATATGAAAGAATGTCAGGATTCAGGAAAGATGTTTAAACATCAGATGAAACTGAACTGAATTTAATTCAATCAAAATCGATTATGAGAATTTGTGAACTCTGCTGTGATAAAGGCCTGCATAACAAAACCACCCCTTCAACAAGGGAATAATTAATTGAGGGTTTAAAGTTCTAACCCGCTCTAAACTTTGAATTATTCAAAAGGGACAGGGAAAAACGTAAAATATCTGCCCCAAAACGGTTCTTCGAATTTGAAGGATTTTCATCACCATATTCTAATTCTAGAAAAACAAGTAGTTAAGTCGGGCTTAGGCACCACCAGAACCATATTTCTTTCCAAAAACGATGACCTGAAGCTTGTCATAACCTGCCAACACACCAGCACCAGCAACGGCACGGAGGATGTTAGCACCAGCACCCTTGAACAGAGATTTGGCACCCTCATTCTTAAGGATCTGGGAGAAGGCGTCGAATGAGCTCTTGTACTTCACAGCCTCACCAGATGTCATCATCATTCTTCTTCTAACAGTGTCAATAGGGTAGGATGCAAGACCAGCACCATTGGTAATAAGCCACCCAAGAGCAAAGCTAGCAAAGAAACTATCCTGTAAACATCAAGAGATTAACCAAGGTCAATAATAACTCCTAACAAAATGAAGTCATAAACCCGCCATAATATGTTAAACTCCAAACTACCAAAGTAACAGGCAACAAAATTTAAGTAATGTAAGAATCTGAATATAACTGTCAACATATGACATCATCAGAGAAAATACCAAAGGAGCACATCACTAACCTGCATGTTTCCAGTCAAGAGCACTGGCTTCAAGGAGTCGTACATTCCGAAGTACAAACCACGGTACACAATGATACCAACACATGAAATGTTGAACCCACGGTACAATCCAGCAATTCCATCAGATGCAAGAGTCTTCTT
Source organism: Nicotiana tabacum (assembly GCF_000715075.1). Lineage (NCBI taxonomy): Eukaryota > Viridiplantae > Streptophyta > Magnoliopsida > Solanales > Solanaceae > Nicotiana > Nicotiana tabacum. Next base: position 218,363,687 of record NC_134101.1, on the reverse strand, counting down.
GTAGACATCGATCAAACCATTAAATTGTCTCCCACCTCCCTTCTTTGCAGCCTTGGCATCATTTGCAAGACGAGTACGAGCATAGTCAAGGGAGTAAACAAAGAGCAAAGAAGAAGCACCAGCAGCACCACCAGATGCAAGGTTGCCTGCAAACCACTTCCAGTAGCCATCACGGTCCTTCTTGAAGTTGAAGAGCCTCTTGAAGTAGTCCTTAAATGCAAAGTTCAAGGCCTGTGGAACACAATATCAGTCAGTATTCCATATTACCAAAAATCAGCAGATTCAGTGCCCATGACATAAATTGCAGCGTCCAATGTAAGTAAATGGCATACCTGAGTAGGGAAGTAACGAATGACATTAGCAGTGTTTCCTCTCCACAAAGAACCAAATCCTTCATCTTTAATTGTCCTCCCGAAACAATCTCCAATTCCCATTGTATGGTTCTGACAGTCTACCAGCCTTAATCATCTCATCTTGGTTTTGGATCAAAAGTTTCACGCGCTCAATAGGGGCAGCAGCAGTCTTTGACACAGCAGCAGAAACACCACCCATAAGGAAGTCAGTGGCAAAAGCTGCTAATCCTTTTTCTTGGGGAGCTTGCACAAACACTGGTGAAGCGTTTGCAGAAATCAATGAGAGATCCTGTGTGGCTTGGCAGTTTTGCAGTCCTGCATTAGAGTAATTGCCATATGCAAAACGTCTCTGATGGAGAGCAGGCCTTTGAATGCCCCCATAGCGAGCATGGACATCCTGGGAAAGACTGGAGCTCAGATGCATCTGGTTAGCTACCTTCTGAAAAACAGTTGGGTGCTGGTTATCCGCCATTGCTAAGTAAACTCCTGCAAGGATGAAGCAAGACTTAGGTCTTTCTCTTAAGCTCAAAACTTCTTTTGATAAAGATTCATAATAGAGAACTTTAACCTCCATCTTAACCACTAAAGAAATGCAAGCCACTAACCAATCCCCCGGGTGATTTCAGTAAATCTTTATTCTCATTACTCGTAATGGGAACTCAACTGAGCAGAATTCACCAATAATATATTGCATAGAAACATAGTAAATTAGTACACTACATCAACAGACCAAATTTCTTGCATTTCGGCATGTTTAAGATGGTACCGTTTCCTTTGTACAAAAATTGTCAATGAATACCATTTTTCTCAATTCTCAATAGCAATCAGCCAAGTAAATCTATGATGCTTACCAAATGCCCCTAGCTATAGCCTATAGTACATACTTCACTAACAAAATTCTAGATTCTTATACTAGGTAACAAGATTATAACTGATTTAAGTTATATACATTGTAAGTGTAGAGATTCTTTTACGCTATCAATGAATATTAACATGTTATAGCAGGTTAGTTACCATTTTACTAGATTACCAATTGATGTTTATCAAAATAATTACCTGTAATTACCTAATAAGTAATCTGATAATGTAAATATTGTTTACAGCATCGGTGCATAGAACGACTGTGTAAAACAATTACTCCACTATAGGTCACTTATAAGGTAATAACATGCAAATCTCTTGATAAGCACTAATAATAATCTAGTAAAAATAATAACTAACCTGATATAACAAGTTAAAAAACATTGATAGTATTAAAAGAATCTTTACATCATCAGCGCATATAATTTAAATCCTTACTTAGAACACAGAAATCAGAACCACACTAGGCATTGACCAGATATATAGAGTATGTACACAGTTCGTTCAAGGACAAAACATACGCCAAAAGCTACTTCTGTTACTTTTAAGAGATACAACTAGCTATTGTACATGCTTCACTAACAGAATTCTAGATTCTCATACCACACAGCACTTATTAAATTACATAGAACAAAAAAAAACAGAATCACATTACTCGTTGACCAGATCTACAGTACACATATACAAAATCAACGTCTCCTATAACTAAAACACGGCAACAGCAGTTGAGCACAAAAATCAGATCGATAAAATCGAAGATCCATAAACCTAGGATCCATTTCCAACAAACACACAAACAGATCCATTATAAACTAAAAAACTACACAAAATAGATAAATCAAAATAAAACGAACCTCGCAAAAAGTCAAACAAGTAAAAAATCTCTATAATTTCACAGATCTAAGCAGAACAAAGTGAAATTAAATTAGGGCTCAGCTAAAAAAAGTGAAATTTACGGTCAAAATCTCCAACTTTTAGACCATCCAAATACATGTTGTAGACAGAGAGTGGAATGTTTTAGTGAGAGAGAAAGCTATGGTTACCTGCGTTCCACTCGCCTTGGAAGTCGAAAGAGGAAATGGAGATGGGAGAAGAACGAGGAGCTAGAGGGTTTTGAAGGGAGAATAGAGAATGAGTATATATTGGGTGGCTAAGACCTATACTGCAGATATTTTTCATTCATTTAGCATTTTCTTCCCCTGCTTCGCGGCACATTACTTAGTTGTTACACTCTATTTTATTACTCATTTTATTTTATGTGAAAGCATTACTCCATCTCGAAAGTCAAGTTAGTAATTTTATTACATTTTTTATACTCTTTTTAATTTTTTTATTTATATATATTAACTATGTGAACATATAGTGCTTTGACCATCGTATTCTAGATGAATATTTTCTTTGACCTTCAAATGAACTAGCATTATCACTCGCGCGAATGCGTGGACACTAACCATATAATATATTTGAGTTATTTGAATTATATATAAATAATCTTGTAGACAATAAATTTGCGTCGAGAAAATAAAATCAAGACCGAAAAATATCGAATAATCGTAGTATTTTATTTCGAATATTTGAGTGTTACAATCTCTATGAATCCTCTGATTCTTCCTTTCAATGGTAAATAAATTCAAGGGCCTTTGAGCTTGATCTTGAATATGTATTTGTTGCCTCGAACGATGATCTTGTTCTTGAGCTTGAGCTTGACCTTGATTTGTTCTTCGTGCTTGAACTTGACCTTGATTTGTTCTTCGTGCTTGAACTTGAGCTTGATTTCTTCTTCGTTCTTGAGCTTGAACTTGATTTTTTCTTCGTTCTTGAGCTTGAACTTGATTTCTTGAACTTGAAGCTTGAAACTTGCGAAGGAATTTGCAGCGTTTGATCCACGAGCTCTTTCTTGCTTCTTGTTATAACTTCTGTCCCTTTTCTGAGTTATAAAGATCCCTATTTATAGTTGTGGAAAGGAGGAGTTGTGATAAGAACAAACTCTTTCCGACCAATCAAATTGAAGTGTGACATGGCCGCATTTGATTGGCCAGAACATGTCACTTGCACACGTGGCGCGATTTCATTGGCCTTTTAGTGTGACTTGGCATGCCTTGTCATTTTGACACATGGCACGATCCTATTGGCTCTTTCGTTTGACTTGGCGTGCCACGTCATTTGACGCGTGGCATTGGGCCTCTAGGAAGATGACTTCTTGGGCCTAATGAGATGGGCTCATCATTTGTAGCCCAATTAAATGGGCTAGCCCAGTCAATATTTATTGGACTTAAATAATTAATTCAATTATATTGGCCCATAATATTTATTTGGACTAATATATTTAAAATGGTCCAAATTATTTTATTGAATTTATATTCAATAAAATTTGCATGCCTACAAATCTTACAACTTAAACTTTCTCTATTAAATATAGATAACCATTGGATATTAATTAAGAAACACTACATGAAAAAGATTAACTATTTCTCAATTTTTTTAGGTATAATTCTATTTTTATTTTTTGATATCATTCTCGTGGGTGTCATTGGATCCTAAAATAAGCCGGGAAGCAAAATAATAACTCATTTTTGTAACAAAACAATCAAAGGTTGAGACTATGAAGGATTCTTTGGATACGACTTGGCTATTTTACTACTACTTAAACTCTTATGTTGTGTGTTGATATCTTTCAAAAATTATTTCTATTTTAAAATTTCAGTTTCTAAAACATTATTTTTAAATAATAATTTATTTTATAATAATGTAAGTGAAAATATTATCCTTAATTTAAAACTAATTTTAGTCGGCTATCTAAGAATTTAAAAAATTGTTTAGCCAGTAATTTTTTTTTCAGTGTGACTCCATTTTGATATTTGACATTAACCATATTACATATCTGAGTTTTTTGAATGATATGTAAATAACCTTAAAATTTAAAGTTTCTAGATAATCGTTAGATATCAGTTACGAAACAGTACATGAAAAAGACTACCATTTTCTCAAATCTCGTAGTGATAATTTTATTTTTGCACCATTCTCATTGGTGTCATTGGAATCTAAAAATAGTCAAAAAGTGAAATAATACTCGTATTTATGTCAAAGCACAAAGGTTGACACAATATGAACGATTCTTTGGTTACGACATGACTCTTTTACTACGATTTGAACTCTTATTTGATATGTTGTTATCTTTCAAAAAATATTTCTATTTTGACATTCCAATTTCTAAAACTTTATATATATATATAATGAAGCAAGTGAAGATATTATCATTAATTTAAAATTCACTTTAGTCGGCTATCTAAGAATTTAAATAATTCTTTAGCCGGTAAAATCTTATTTCAATATGATGTTATTTTGAGTTTATCGATATCTCTAGCCACATATTTTGAATTTGGACTACCCTATATACAGAGGTGGATCTAAGATTTATACTTTATGGATTCAATTTTTAAGGTTTTAACTCATTATATTTTTAGAGTTATGAGTTCATATCTACTATTTTTTATAAATTTAAGAATGTTTTACATATAAAGTTTTGCTTAGCGTGAAAAGTTATGGGTTCAATTAAACCTGTTGTCAACACTCTACATCTGCCTCTGCCTATATATATACAAATTTTTTTTGTCAACACTCTACATCTGCCTCTGCCTATATATATACAAATTTTTTGTTCTTTGAATAACTAAATGTTAAATTAGTTGATTGTTATTGTATAAGATTGCATATATTATTTTGAAATTGCCAAGTAGTTTTTTCTCGACGCCATACTTGGCTTAACTTCAATGCAAACTACTCAAATTGCATTTATATTCAAATTTAGATATCATATCAGTTTGTTAGTAATAGTAATTTTTTTAAAACGACACACAATTTAAATAAAAAAAAATTCTAAGATATCCTTGTCTTATAGTCTATGTATTTGAGTTGAAAAAAATATTTAAAATCGATGATATCAACTTCCAAATTTTTTATACTTAACATAGATGAAACAGAAGAAGAAATTCGTTGACATCTCTTATTTCTGCTTTTTAGATTTTTCAAACATCTTTGCTATATTTATTTTCTTTTATCTTATATTTTATGTCTTTTTTTTTACAAAAAATTAATTTGTTTCTCTATAAAAAGATGAGTTTAAATAGAAATTGTCTACATAAGAACTTTATTTATATTTTTAGTGTTTAGTTTAAATTCTTCCATATTTTTCTTTTGGCTTTATCTAATCAACCTAAATAAGTGCCCGACTTATCATTTAAATTAAAAAATTGAAGAATGTGTAATTTATATATAATCCATATATATATATATATGTGCGCGCGCGTGTGTGTGTGTGTGTGTATGTATGTATGTATGTATGACTAACATAGTCAAATATAAAATAAAGTTATCATATACTATTTGCATTTATTAGCTTGCCACTTGGCTTACCCACAATGCAATTATATATGGTAACTTTTTTGTTATAAATATATATATATATATATATATATATATATATATATATATATATATATATATATATATATATATATATATATAGATTTTTAAACTCTTTTTTGTTACCTGGATAACCATAGACATATATCCTATATGTTATATTTATTTTAAAAGAAATTCGATTTATTCAAATCTAGCTATATTATTTTAAAGAACTATAATTATAGGGTTTTAAGTGTGAAAGAGTTCTATAGTTATATGGAATAGTTTTTTTTCACAGTCGCATTAGTATTTAAATAATCAGAAAAGATAACAAAAGCTCTTACCAGTATTACATATGATCATTAACTTGTTTAAGTATGATAACTTGACAAAAAAAAAGATAAATTTCTTTTTTTATTTTAATTCAAATTTAAAAACTTTATCTATAAATTCAAAATTATTCTTTAATTCAAATTCAGTTACATATATATATATAGAGAGAGAGAGAGAATATTATTTTAAAGAACTATAATTATAGGGTTTTAAGTGTGAAAGAGTTCTATAGTTATATAGAATAGTTTTTTTTTCACAGTCGCATTAGTATTTAAATAATCAGAAAAGATAACAAAAGTTCCTACCATTATTGCATATGATCATTAACCGAATTAAGTATGATAACTTGACCAAAAAAAAAATTCTTTTTTATTTTAATTCAAATTTAAAAACTTTATCTATAAATTCAAAACTTTAGCTTGTCACTCGGGCCAGCTTATGCACAATAAAATAAATTGTTATAAGTATAGTTTAAGTCATGCGCTTTTAAAGCATATATGTTATTAAGTGATTTTACTAATTAAAATTGGACTCGGATGCTCACGTTGGAGTTGAAAAAAATATTTAGAAGTTAGTACATAAATTTTACTTACAAAAATATTATTTGAGTGTAAAAATTATTATTCACTTGAAATACTCTTCAAATAAAACTTCACTATTTTACAAATATTTCCAATATTAAGTTACAATATTTGCAAATATTGATGATAAAATCATAATTGACTTATGTATATTCTACTAGTGATAGCAAAAGAAAATATAAAAATAGAAAAGGAAAATTTAGTGTGAGAAAGAAACATCATTTTGAAGTTAGTAATTAATATTAGTATATGTTCTACAAACAAAAATCATTCTAAATTTTGAAATATGAATTTTAAAATAGCTTTTTTGGTAGAATGAATCCTTATTAAAAAAAAGGTTGAAATGCGAATTGTATTTGAAATTAAGTGGGCGTTTGGACATAAAGAATTGTAAAATTTTAAAAGAAAAAGTGATTTTTTTTTAAATGAAAATGGTATTTGAAAATTAGAGTTGTGTTTGGACATGAATATAATTTTGAGTTGTCTTTGAAATTTTGTGAGTGATCTGAGTGAAAATTTTGAAAAACAGCTTTTTGGAGTTTTTTAAATTTTCAAAAAATTCTAAAATTCATCTTCAAGTGAAAGTTAGAAATTTTATGGTAAAACATTAATTTCGAAAAAAATAAAAAAAATCGAAAAAAAAGTAAAAAATGCTTTTGTCCAAACAGGCTCTAAATACGTGTTTGGTAAGAGAGAAAGGACATTTATTTCCCTGGGTCAAAAGGGCGGAAAGGAAGAAGCTTTTTCCATCATGTGGTTCTAGCTAGAAATTATTGGGCACAACGTGGTATGGAAATGTGGGAATCCTTCTGTTTTTAATTGGAAGGCCAAAGTTGTCCTAATCAATTAGTACTATTCAATTTGATAGATTGGCTTTTAATATGGACTTTACTCTTTAGGAAGTTGGCCCTCGTTTTGCAGTTTTCACGCTTCTATGTTCTTTTTCTTTTAATCCTTTTTAATGTTTTTTTATTCTTTTATAAAATTTTTATCACCCGTTCGAACTTAATTTACTTTATCAATTAACTTCTGAATTATTTTTAGAAAGCAATCTTTTGAAAAAATTAGACTTGAGTATTACTTAAACGGATAGTATACATAAAGTATATGGAAAATAAAATGAAATAAAGTTGGTTAAAATGGTTTGACCATATCAGAAGTAGTCGTCCTAATGCATTGGTACATAGGTGTAATGCTATTAAGACTCAAGGAGTCAAAGATTTTAATTAGACTTTTCAACAGTTTGTTTTTGGTTTTTCAGCTGTATTCACATGTATTCACATTGGTGTTCGACTAATTCAGATTAAGGTTCATTAACGAAGAAACATTCTCTATCATGATTTTTCTCTATTTCAAGGGCTCGAACCTGTTGGGTTCTTAGCTTAAAATAGTGTGAATGGGAAATGAATGAAAAAATATATTTTTTGAATTTTCCTCTACAAAAGAACATTATCCTATATTGGAGGAGAAAAGCTCATTTGTTGGGTATATATATATATATATATATATATATATATATATATATATATATACTTCTTCTACCTATTAAAGAGTTGATAAGAAGTTAAGCCTCACGCAATTATCATCGTCAGTTTAATTAATTTTTTTAGATCAAATTTATTTGTTAAATATTAAAATTATATTAATATTTCTAATCAAACCAACTGTTTCTCTAAGGGTAATTTAATCTTTCCTTCCTTTCTATTTTTCCGTTAAATTTGAAATTGGGTTTTCGTAAGCAGTTGTTTTATAAAATAGCATCTTTGAATTACAACCTTAAAGGAAGAGTTGTAACTCTTAGGTTTGAACTCAACCTGTTGGCTATAATAGTAGATCAATCCCTCATATTTTTTTTTTTTACAAAAATTCTAAAATCTCTTTTGCCTTTCTATATTATTTTCCTGCAAAATAAAGTAAGTGTGATTAACTGTCACCATTTTTGTTCGATGTATACTTGGTTTGGAATACCGCTACACTAGTGTGGCTTATCAGTTCTATCTTGGGAGAAAATAATCGTGAACCTCGAGTACTAAAAGGTATTTAAGTTCCTTAAGGAAACACTGTGAATTAAGTGGGCTCGGATATAATTTTACTTCTTCTTCATTTCTATTTTTCTTTGCATTAGTTTTCAGAATTTATTTTACCAATACAGATTAATAACAAGCTTAAGTAACTTCAATTTAATATTCTGTATTTGTGTTTTGTACTCTGTTCTGGAGACGAAAACCTAAGGAGTTTTCTACTTCCAGTTTGGAGATTAAAATCTTTATGATTTTTGTAACGACCTGACCGGTCGTTTTATGAGTTATAGCTCTGTTTTTCTCAATTGTACCTTTTTATGTGTTATTAGCTGTATTGTATTGTATCGGGTCAGTTGGTTTGGGTCTGGAGTGGTTTCAGAGAGGATTTGAGACACTTAGTCTCTTTTGTGAAGGCTTAAATTGAGAAAGTTGATCGGATATAAACTTATGTGTAAACGATCTCGGATGTGAATTATGATGGTTCTGTTAGCTCCGTTAGATGATTTTGGACTAAGGAGCGCGTTTGGAATATGATTTGGAGGTTAGTGGCAGAATTAGGCTTGAATTGGTGAAAGTTGAAAATTTGGCGATTTTGGTCGGCAGTGGAAAAATTTGATATCAGGATCGAAATAGAATTCCGGAAGTTGGAGTAGATTCGTGGTGTTATTTTTGACTTGTGTGCAAAATTTTAGGTCATTTGGAGGTGATTTGATAGGTTTTGGCGTCGTTTGCGGAATTTGGAAGTTTAGAAGTTCTTAGGCTTGAATCCGAAGGTAATTTGGTGTTTTGATGTTGTTTTGAGTGTTCCGAAGGTTTGACTAAGTTTGTATGTTTATATATGACTTGTTGGTATGTTTGGTTGAGGTCCCGAGGGGCCCGGGACGATTTCGGGTGATTGACGGAACAAGTTTGGAATTTGAGGAATGCTGAAGTTGAACTCAGCTATCATAACCGCACCTGCAGAGTGGGAACCGCAGGTGCGAGCCCGCAGAAGTGGAGAAGGAGCCGCAGATGCGGCCAAGGCTGAGGTTCGCTGAAAGCGCAGGTGCGAGAATTGGGGCACACCTGCAAGACCGCAAGTGCGATATTGTGACCGTAAAAGCGGATTCTGAGGGAATAAGTGGGAATCGCACCTGCGATGGATTTTCCATAGGTGTACCGTCAGAGAAGCGACTGTTGGACCGCAGATGCTTTATCTCTTGGCAGAAAGTATAAAATGTGGACTTCGCAAATTTTTGTCCATTCTTCACCATTTTCAGTCGGTTTTGAAGTATTTGGGAGCGATTTTGAGGAGGGATTCAAGGGATTATCAGTGAGGTAATTTTATTGAGCCATAATACTCGTATATATGATGATTTCTCATTGTTAATCATGTAATTAGTGAAGATTAGGGGTGAAAATGAGGGGTTAAGGCTTGGGATTTTGGAGAGTTTGATTTTGAGGATTTGAGGGACCAAATGGAGTCGGATTTTGATGAATTTCATATGTATGGACTCGTGAGTGAATGGGCTTTCTAGTTTTGTAATTTTTGTTGGATTTCGAGACGTGGGCCAGAGAGACGGGTTTGGGTGAATTTTGGGATTTGTGTCCAATTAAGTAAATTTTCGTGAGGAATTGGTTCCTTGGCTTATATTGATTGCATTGTATTGCTTTTGGCTTGATTCGGGACATTTGGAGGATGATTCGAGAGGCAAATGCATCACGAAATAGGATTTTGGCTTGGTTCTCAGGGTTCGAAACCCCGAACTATGTGTTATGTGATTAATATTGAGGTGACGAACGTGCGGACGTGCACCTTGAGAGTCGGGACCTGGTTTATTCCATGGTGCCGTTTAGTGAATCTTTCTTGCTGATATCTACATTTCTATCATGTGATTAAGTAAATGAGCTGTAAATCATGTTAGATATCATGTTAGGGCTTTACGCCGAAACTGTTGGGACCCAAGTGGTCGTTTATTGATGTCATCTCATTAGTTTCATTTATATTCTGTACTCAGTCTTATTCATGCATTTCATATCATCTCTAAGTCTCAGTTGTTATTTATTGGAACATCATATCATTGTTCCAGACTAGTTTCATGGCATTGTGAGCCCGTGTGTGAGGCTGGAGAGTGATGACTGAGTGAGGCCGAGAGCCTGATTACGAGTGATAGTAATATGGGATTGGGCTGCATGTCGCAGTAGTTATGTTGATGATTATGATAACGCTTGGGCTGTAGGAGCCCTTCTGGAGTCTATAACACACCCCTAGTAAGCGCAGTTGATATTATTGAGTGATGGATCTTCCCCGGACATGGATCTTGTCCGAAGTATTTATACCTGGAGATAGATGTTCTCCATAGGTCTGGAATGGCCTTCCTCGGTATTGAGTGACCATTGTCAGTAATGTGTATATATTCTGGGATGGATCTTCCCTGGGCCGGATGGCCATATACAGCACCGAGTGGTTGAGCACTTGAGAGTGGAGGTACACGGTATATTTTCATGCATTATGTGCATTGGCACGTAGAGATTTGCTGAGCTTTATACATCATATTGTCCAAATCTGTATTTACTTTACTGTTTGAGCTAAATAAGTGAATTGAAAGCATGCCTACTTTTCTACACAGTTTATTCTGTTTACCTGTTGAGGTTAAGTTCGTCACTACCTATCAGTCCATAGTTTGGACATTTTACTTTATGAGCTGGTGTACTCACGTTAGCCCCTGCACCTTGTGTGCAGATCCAGGTATCTCTGACTACGGTAGCGGCTGTTGACTATTCCAGTTGCAGACTTTCATCGGAGATAGCGAGTGTGAGCACGTGATTTTACCCTATATGAATCACTCCCACAAATTCAAAACAAAATAATTTTTTCACTGCTTGCAATTTCGTGAATTTTTGTAGCATTTTGTTATTGTTTGCATTTGTCTGTGCGTGTTTATTTTATTTAATTAGTAAAAAATACAAAAATACGTTGCATTTGCATTTTGGATTTAATTTTACATTTGTTAGACTAATTAGCAAATTAGTTGTTTTATAAAAATGGAAAAATCACAAAAAAATAATTCATTTTCACTTTTAATTTTAGCTTTGAATTTTGGTAGTTTCCTTTAATTTGGGTTTTAATTAATTGTGGTAATTAATTAATTTAAGTTGTTAGGATTAATTTAATTTAGGAATTAGTATAGGTTTATTTTTATTTAAAAAAAAGAAGAAAAAGAAAGAAGAAAAGGAAATTAAAAAGAGTTTGAAATTAAAAAGGAACTAATATGAAAAAGATGTGAAAAATAGAGGCTGTATTTGGGCCAAATTTGTGTCAGCCCAAACGATTTCCATCAGAACTCGTTTAACTGAGGCCCAAACCCGTTTCCCACCCGATCCGGTCTCTACTTAACCAAAACGACCCCATTTTAACAGACCAAATCAGGACCGTTGATCTTTGTTGATCTAACGGTGCGGAAGTGAGGTTTGATAGGTATAATAATGTCCGAACCCCTTCAGCCGCCCTTTCATCGTCTCTTTCATTTCACATCTTCAAAGACCACCCCTGAAACCCTAACAGTCGCCCCCTTTTCCCACCGCTTTAGGGTGGCGGCGCCGGCTCCAAAGTCCACCAAAATAACATTACGGAACCACCAAGACCCCCTCATACAGAATCCACAATTCATTTCCCTCAAATCCTCCTTAAACTTCTCGAAACTTAAATCCAAAATCCGAGTTTCTAAGAGCCAAATCCAAACCTGGGCATGCAGGATGATTGCTCCAACCCTCATGAGTTTTTAGAGCAGGTTTTGTCACGAAATAGTATTGTTCACTTGTTCTTGACAAAGAACAAGCGACTAATATTATTTGGGGATGAAGTGCGAATGTCAGGTCTCGAGTTCGAGTTTGGTGCGGTGAGTTCTTTCTGTATTTCGATTCATTTTGTTTTCTTTCCTCTTTTTTTCTTCTTTTTTTCTTTCTTGGGACAACTTAGTTAATTCGACTCAATTCTTAGCCGAAATTGATAACTGTCCATTTGTTCTTCTCAAGTCTGTTCTTCAATCTTATTTTGTTTGTTTAGTTCTTTTTTGTTAATAGCAGGATTACTGTTCTCATTTCATTATTTGTTTAATCATATAGTTAATGTAATTAGGCCCATAACCTAGCTAATTTCCTGTTATGTAGTTAGGTTAATTAGTTCGTTCACTTTTGTTTTGTTTTTGCTGCATTTTTTAAAAAGGTTCCGAGTTTTTTCTTTTGGAAATTTTGGGTCAGTTCTTAAAATTGGGAGTCCCTGATTGATTTTTATTGGATTTTAAAATTCAAAGTGCCCAAATGGGGATTTAGTTTGGGTTTACAGTCCCATACCAAATTTGGTTGGGTCAATTTGACCCACATTTTGATTTCAGGGGTAATAACAAGGGCTCATGGGGGCAATTTGGGAAATCTAAGTAGGGAATATTTTAGTAACTGAATATGAAGCTTCTAGGAAGCTGGGGAGGGGGACTGATTTGAAGCTCTAAAATTTAAACAAAGGACTCCTAAGCAAAAATAAAAATTCCAGAAGGTTTTAAGTGCAAAACTAGTGGCATTTCTATAGCCCTAGTAGCTTGCCTATAAAGGCATCATAGCTTGACACTCAAGTCAGAAAAAAGGCATAAAATTCAGAAAAATCAAAAACAACTAAAAATTTCATAAAAATCACAGTTCCATTGAACTTCTTCTGTGATTTCTGAAGTTTTCAATTTCTGAAACAATCTCTGATTCATCTGGGGTAAAAAATGGACTGAATTTGGGTTTTAAAAGTTTGGTTTGAAGTTTGTTGTGGTTATTGCTCGATTGAAACTGGTTTTTGGATTGCTGCACATTATTTTTCTGTTTGAAATTGGTTCTGCTGGTGCTGACTTCTACTATTGCTACTGCTGACCCTTCACTTCTTATTTCTGTTCATTTCCAGGTATTCCTTCAAATCATGAATGGAAATGAAGCTCGATTGAGCTGTATGTGAAGCCATGTAACTCAGGTTGATGAAATGACCATTGTTAATTCTCTGTTGATTCTTCATTCTTTACTAGTTTCTTGTATTTTGTTCTGGGTTTCTTTTAGCTTAGCCTTCTTATGAGTCATTCATGTCACCATGGCTACATATTTTGTCCTAAGAGTTAGGTATGAGTTTTCTGCTTGAATGTAATTGATTCATGAAAGTCTTCTACATTTAGTGTAATATGTATGAACTGGAGGCTGCACTCCTTAGTTTGATTGTGAAGTTGGTTGGCTCTAAATGTGTTTCATAGCTATGGGTTGCATGTTGATCATTTCAAACCATTCCTGCCCTAGTTTAGTAAATTTGAGATAAGTTTTGCCTTTCATTGATCGTGTATTTAGACTTGTTTATATGTAGCCTGAAGCGTAGTCTACTAAGTTCAGAAGTTTATAGTTTAGTTTTGCCTCTGTTCGTATGTAAGCTGTGAATTTCAAAAGGACTTTCAAAAATGGGATTTGAATTTGATTTCTAATCTGAGATTTTTTTAGACTTAGCTTGACTCTTTATAGGTTGTTCATTCTCGAGAAGTTTGAGTCAAGGACGTTGGTTTGAATCAGGTCACGTATGAGTTGTAACTAATGAATTTGCAATGTTAAATGATGTCACACCTCCTTTTTGCGCGCCCGCCCCGAAGGGTTAAATGCGCGAGGGGAGTTTTTCCAATTTAAGTGACAATATTCGAAATGGGATTATTTATTTAATTCAGAGTCGCCACTTGGGAAAGGTTTGGCTTTTGGTGTCCCAAGTCACCGGTTTATCTTGAATCCCAAATCGAGGAAATTTTCGACTTTTCCAAATGAAGTCTACGAACCAGAAATTCTAAGTAAGGAATTCTGTTGACCCGAGGGAAGGTATTAGGCACCCTCGAATCCCGTGGTTCTAGCACGGTCGCTTAAATTGTTATAATGGCTAAATATCTGATCTAAATACATGTTGTGACTTATGTGCTTTTATTAAGTTTAAACCGCTTTTATTATTATCATTTATTTTTATAGAATTGCAACGTCGTGAAAATGCATCTCGAACCACGTCACAATCAATGCACCCGTAGTAGTTAACACATTTCGACTCCGTTGAGATTTGAATTTGGGTCACATAAATGCGCACCCGAATTTAAGAATGTAATTTAATTAAGTCGCGCCTAAAGAATCTAACGAGTTATTATCTTTGGGGAAGGCAGTGGAATTCACTAAACAGTCCATCCCAAATTCTAGGTATTTATCATGATCAATTATTGAAGGCCCCGCAATTTGCATTTTTATTTGGCGAGGCTCGTCTCATTATTTTAGAAGGGTATCCTACAGTGACTACATTCCTACTACGTTTGCCTTTAAAAAAAAATGATACCGAACTTTACTTGTTTGAACAAATACAGACTGAATCTTTATTATGTTTGCCGAACCTAAATTTGTTTGATTACCTGATTGATTGTTTATGAGGTGAGAGTTACCTCATGCTTTGTCTTCATCGAGTGAATACGCTTATTGATTTGCTAAGTGAGATTGCAAGCAAACTAACAACATACACTGAGTTATATTTAACGACCTCCAAGTTTTATTTTTAAACTCTAACCTATTTGAAATTGATAAACGAAATTGGTTGTTTATTAGGAAAATTACTACTAATTGAACTCAAAACGACTATTAGTTTTCCTCAACAGTCATCGCATTATTTCGAAACAAGGAATCTATACCGAGACCCGATATCGAACCTATATCGAAACAAATAATCTGACAGGAGAGCTGGCATTCATAGCCAGACTCTTAATGTGACTGCATGAGAGTTTGTTTGGGATACATTTATCCCAGACTTAGTACCACAGATTTGTCAATTCAGTGGTCTATGCAAAATACATACAAGTGCTTGCCATGACTCTATGTTATACAGTCATAACTAAGTCAAACAGAATTTTATACTAAACTGAATGTATACTAAATCAAACATACTGTCTATATCATACTGTCATTACTATTGAACAATGCTATCTAATAGTTCATCTCAAACAGAATGTATGTTAGTCTATACAGAATGTTTGCAGTTTGCAGTTAAACAAATACAGGCCCAACTAACATTCAACCTATTTTTAACACCAATGTTATAACATAAACAGATGTTCATTTCTTTATTTCTGCTTCAACTTCAAACTTTCAACAATACATGGTTCAGAGGTTGTGTACCTGGAAATAGTTGACAATTGAAGAAGAGGGCAATCAGCAGAGTAACAATGACAACAAGTGCAGCAGCAGTAACAGCAGGTAACAAAATCCCAATGCAAGGTGCAGTTATAGCCAATGGGAAAAGGTAACAAAATGACAGCAACAAGCAGGGGAGTGGGTCAGAACTCAAACGGTCTAACTCCAAAAGAAAACAAACCAGTAAGAACCAAACAGCAGAAACCTGACTGATATTTGAGAGGAAACCAACACTTGTTTGAAACAGTCAAACAAACTGGGAATTGAATAATTAGCAGGGAGAAAAGACAGTTTCTGCTTTCTGTATATCCACCCTCTATCTCCTTTCTTTCCAAAATCTAAAACCAATCTTCAGTTTTGAAATTATACTGAAGTTATTAAAAGAAATCTTTTCCAGTTCCTGTTTTCAGAATTTGAACTCTCAGATGTTCCCTCTCAGTGTCTATCTCCCTCTCTGTATGCTCTGTCTGTGTGTATATATATCTGTATGTATTTCAACTCTCTCCTTCAAAAATTCCTCACAGTGTGTCTTTTTCTTCTCAAATCTTCTCTGTCCTCTCACCTCTAATCCTCTCCTCTTTTATAAACCTTAACACTACCCCTTTTAACAGCCTGTTTAGAATGTCACCATACCCCTCCCATGTGCCTTCCATTTTCAGTTCCACTTTAGCTAATTAAGTATTAAACCCCATCAACATTCCCTGGCAGACTTATCTTTCCCATTTTATTAACTAAAAGCAAGCATGGGCAGCATGATGTAGTCTGACAGCATATGCTGTCAAACTATTTAATTCAAAAGGGCCTTTATGCCCATGTTGTGCACATGCCCTCTAGTTCAGATTACCATTACAGCCTAAACATTAGGTTTCTGAAATCACATTAACAACTATAAGTAAATGAACTTAGTTCTTAATTGATTCAGGCAATGTTCAACAGAAGCAAATCGATTCATTTTGTTCAGACAGTTGAAACTATTTGACGACACATGTCGACTCAACTATATTAATCATAACACATACAATCGTAGCCAAAAATCAGACATTCAAAAGTATAGGACACATGACTCGACTTATACTGATTAAACAGAACTGTACTTCGAGGAATCAGTTAATCAGTACAAATTTGAAATTCAAACTAATTACACAACAAATACATATGCCTTATCAGAATAGGAGGGGGGATTCAGACAAACACAGAGGTTCAGGTAAAGTGGACAAACAAAAGTTGATAAAATTAAAACAAATATGAACAGACTTTTAAAACAAATCACACGGACTAAAACAAGTAAAGGAAAGAGAGCAAACTCACCTTAAAACTCGAAAAATCAAAAGTTTGAGCTCGGATTTGGACAGACCTTTCTTAAGGCTGAACAGACTTTAATCGAAGTGTTTCTCAGATGAGAAACACTTCGATTAAGGTCCATTAGACCTTAATCCTTCGGTTTGAACAAAACAACGGACCAGTGACGAGGAACCCTAAGGTTCGAAAACCAGATCCGGGATTCATGCTTCCTGGTCAGATTCAGACCAAACCAAGTATGGTTTGGTCACGAGGGGGGTCTGGGGAGTGTCTGGTATGAATTTAAGGCAGATCGGTGTAGATTAGGTTCCGACTCGAATCTTCAAATGAAGATTCGAGAAGGTGGGATAGGATTCGAGGTGTGTGGTTGGTAGATTTGGGTTCAGGACGGCATGAGGGTTCTATGGTGTTAAGGGCAAGGTCACCGGCGTCCATGCCGCCGGCTTTCATGGTGAAGGGTACAGGGGCGGCTCTAGGGTTTGGAGGTTATGGTGAGGACGACGAGGCTGGGGTTCGGATAGGGGGGGGGCAGGGTAAGATTATGGGCTTATATAGTTAGTGGGTAGGCGGATCTCAACCGTTAGATCAATCAAGATCTACGGTCTGGATCTGATGGCTTAAGTGGAATGGTGTCGTTTCGAGGGTAAAGGGTTTGGCTTGGTCCGGGTGGAAACGGGTCGGGTTCTGTTCGTGGGTATGAGAAATGTGATCTTGGCCGTTGATCAATCCGAGATCAACGGCCCAGATCAACCTGTATCAATATGACGTCGTTTGGACTCTCTGGGCATCAGCTGGACTGGACCGGGCAGGCTTGGTTTGGGTATTGTTTGTTTGGGCCAATTTTAATAAATTGGCCCAATCCGGAAGAAGAAGGGACCTTTTCTTATTTTTATTTCTTTTCCTTATTTATTTTAAAAACAAAACTAAGCAAAAATCAAATTAAAATTAAACACACACTCAATACAATTATTTGCACACACACTAAAATATTTCAAAACAGGTAAAATCGAACAAATCAAAATCACGGACGAAGATGCCTATTTATGATTTTCTATTTAACGACCGGATTACGGTTCGAATTATGCATGCCACACACATTTTGTATTTTGTTTTAAATAAATAAATAAATAAGAAAGAAAAAAAAATGGGCAAAAGTCACAAATAAATCAACAAAGTGCCGCACAGAAATCCGAAAATTGTACAGCAGGGCCAATTATTATTATTTTTTATTTCTTTTGGAGCGATTGTCGTGCGAAACAAAAATCACGTGCTCACAGCTGCCCCTCTTTGTTCGGAAACACGAAGAGTTTTCGTGCAAAGATAAAGTGAGCGTGTATGAGCAATTTTTTGCCTATGGACCGCTCCGTATGAAGCATGTTTTTGAAAGATCTGACTGAATCTTCCTTCAAAGATTTCCTACATATCCTGGGCTAAACAAGAATCAGGTCAATGTAGTTCGAGAAGTTTTGGTAGCTGGGACTACCATGGGATTGCAATGCTTGCTGCTACTGCTGTTGCTGTTGTCACTGCTGCGTCACTGACCACCTTATTACAACCAAACGAAAATTGGAAACTGAACTAACTACTTATATGCATGTCAACTGCTAGTTACAAGATTCCTATCTATGATTCTTTTACGACTTGATCTTGGGTCTTAGCTGATTCTGCTTGTAGACTCCGATCTGAATCTTGATGCTTGCGAGTTGCGGCGACCTGTTTAATCTCTGGGATACTGAGTGAGACGCGATCGGCAGGGTTCAGGACCTTAAACAAATGTTGGAGTCAATCTGCCTTCCGTTTACTCCGATATCTCGAGACATCCTCTCTTTTTTTTTTCTTCTTTGATTCCGAACTGGGACTCATCTCGTGGGTCATTTCGATCCATGTGGCTCGAGGTTAGACCTGCGGGAGAAAACAAACGAACGAAATTTTCTGCCCCAGTTTCACTAGGAAAATTTCGTTAATTATTCGCAGGAAAGTTCATAAAATTGATGAAAGAGGATATGCGTGCTCAGTTCAGGGTTTGAGCCCTAATGCCGACTAGCTGGGGAAAGGTTCAATTTAGGGTTTAAAACCCTAACGCCGAACGAAGGAAAAATTCAGTTTAGGGTTTAAAACCCTAATGCTGATTAAAAGAAAGGTTCAGTTTAGGGTTTAAAACCCTAATGCTGACTAAAGGAAAAATTCAGTTTAGGGTTTAAAAACCCTAATGCTGATTAAAGGAAAAATTCAGTTTAGGGTTTAAAACCCTAATGCTGATTGCATGGAAAAACTCAGTTTAGGGTTTAAAACCCTAATGCTGGCTGAAAGGAAAAAGTTCAGTTTAGGGTTTAAAACCCTAATGCTGACTAAAAGGAAAATTCAGTTTAGGGTTTAAAACCCTAATGCTGGCTGAAAGGAAAAAGTTCAGTTTAGGGTTTAAAACCCTAATGCTGACTAAAAGGAAAATTCAGTTTAGGGTTTAAAACCCTAATGCTGACTAAAGGAAAAGTTCAGTTTAGGGTTTAAAACCCTAATGCTGACCAAAGGAAAAATTCAGTTTAGGGTTTAAAACCCTAATGCTGACTAAAGGAAAAATTCAGTTTAGGGTTTAAAACCCTAATGCTGATTAAAGGAAAAGGTCAGTTTAGGGTTTAAAACCCTGATGCTGATTGCATGGAAAAACTCAGTTTAGGGTTTAAAACCCTAATGCTGACTGAAAGGAAAAAGTTCAGTTTAGGGTTTAAAACCCTAATGCTGACTAAAAGGAAAATTCAGTTTAGGGTTTAAAACCCTAATGCTGATTGCATGGAAAAGCTCAGTTTAGGGTTTAAAACCCTAATGCTTCGCTGAAAGGAAAAAGTTCAGTTCAGGGTTCAAAACCCTAATGCTGACTAAAAGGAAAATTCAGTTTAGGGTTTAAAACCCTAATGCTGATTACATGGAAAAGCTCAGTTTAGGGTTTAAAATCCTAATGCTGGCTGAAAGGAAAAAGTTCAGTTTAGGGTTTAAAACCCTAATGCTGATTGGAGGAAAAATTCAGTTTAGGGTTTAAAACCCTAATGCTGATTGCATGGAAAAGCTCAGTTTAGGGTTTAAAACCCTAATGCTGGCTGAAAGGAAAAAGTTCAGTTTAGGGTTTAAAACCCTAATGCTGACCGGAGGAAAAATTCAGTTTAGGGTTTAAAACCCTAATGCTGGTTGCATGGAAAAGCTCAGTTTAGGGTTTAAAACCCTAATGCTGATTGCATGGAAAAACTCAGTTTAGGGTTTAAAACCCTAATGCTGGCTGAAAGGAAAAAGTTCAGTTTAGGGTTTAAAACCCTAATGCTGACTAAAAGGAAAATTCAGTTTAGGGTTTAAAACCCTAATGCTGATTGCATGGAAAAGCTCAGTTTAGGGTTTAAAACCCTAATGCTGGCTGAAAGGAAAAAGTTCAGTTTAGGGTTTAAAACCCTAATGCTGACTAAAGGAAAAATTCAGTTTAGGGTTTAAAACCCTAATGCTGGTTGCATGGAAAAGCTCAGTTTAGGGTTTAAAACCCTAATGCTGATTGCATGGAAAAACTCAGTTTAGGGTTTAAAACCCTAATGCTGGCTGAAAGGAAAAAGTTCAGTTTAGGGTTTAAAACCCTAATGCTGACTAAAAGGAAAATTCAGTTTAGGGTTTAAAACCCTAATGCTGATTGCATGGAAAAGCTCAGTTTAGGGTTTAAAACCCTAATGCTGGCTGAAAGGAAAAAGTTCAGTTCAGGGTTTAAAACCCTAATGCTGACTAAAAGGAAAATTCAGTTTAGGGTTTAAAACCCTAATGCTGATTACATGGAAAAGCTCAGTTTAGGGTTTAAAACCCTAATGCTGACTAAAAGGAAAATTCAGTTTAGGGTTTAAAACCCTAATGCTGATTACATGGAAAAGCTCAGTTTAGGGTTTAAAACCCTAATGCTGACTAAAAGGAAAATTCAGTTTAGGGTTTAAAACCCTAATGCTGATTACATGGAAAAGCTCAGTTTAGGGTTTAAAACCCTAATGCTGATTAAAGGAAAATTCAGTTTAGGGTTTAAAACCCTGATGCTGATTGCATGGAAAAACTCAGTTTAGGGTTTAAAACCCTAATGCTGGCTGAAAGGAAAAAGTTCAGTTTAGGGTTTAAAACCCTAATGCTGACTAAAAGGAAAATTCAGTTTAGGGTTTAAAACCCTAATGCTGATTGCATGGAAAAGCTCAGTTTAGGGTTTAAAACCCTAATGCTGGCTGAAAGGAAAAAGTTCAGTTCAGGGTTTAAAACCCTAATGCTGACTAAAAGGAAAATTCAGTTTAAGGTTTAAAACCCTAATGCTGATTACATGGAAAAGCTCAGTTTAGGGTTTAAAACCCTAATGCTGGCTGAAAGGAAAAAGTTCAGTTTAGGGTTTAAAACCCTAATGCTGACTGGAGAAAAAATTCAGTTTAGGGTTTAAAACCCTAATGCTGATTGCATGGAAAAGCTCAGTTTAGGGTTTAAAACCCTAATGCTGGCTGAAAGGAAAAAGTTCAGTTTAGGGTTTAAAACCCTAATGCTGATTGCAGGAAAATTCAGTTTAGGGTTTAAAACCCTAATGCTGATTGCATGGAAAAGCTCAGTTTAGGGTTTAAAACCCTAATGCTGATTGCATGGAAAAACTCAGTTTAGGGTTTAAAACCCTAATGCTGGCTGAAAGGAAAAAGTTCAGTTTAGGGTTTAAAACCCTAATGCTGACTAAAAGAAAAATTCAGTTTAGGGTTTAAAACCCTAATGCTGATTGCATGGAAAAGGCTCAGTTTAGGGTTTAAAACCCTAATGCTGGCTGAAAGGAAAAAGTTCAGTTCAGGGTTTAAAACCCTAATGCTGACTAAAAGGAAAATTCAGTTTAGGGTTTAAAACCCTAATGCTGATTACATGGAAAAGCTCAGTTTAGGGTTTAAAACCCTAATGCTGATTACATGGAAAAGCTCAGTTTAGGGTTTAAAACCCTAATACTGGCTGAAAGGAAAAAGTTCAGTTTAGGGTTTAAAACCCTAATGCTGACTAAAAGGAAAAGCTCAGTTTAGGGTTTAAAACCCTAATGCTGACTGCATGGAAAAGCTTAGTTTAGGGTTTAAAACCCTAATGCTGGCTGAAAGGAAAAGTTCAGTTTAGGGTTTAAAACCCTAATGCTGACTGGCTGGGGATAAAGCTCGGGAATACTACACGATCTATTGTTTGAGTTTTCTTGTTTTAATAGAAGATAAAAGGGAGTTTCGTGGAAGCTCACCTTTCGAGTGAATTCATTATTGCCGAAGTATTTC
Organism: Nicotiana tabacum; assembly: GCF_000715075.1. Taxonomy (NCBI): domain Eukaryota; kingdom Viridiplantae; phylum Streptophyta; class Magnoliopsida; order Solanales; family Solanaceae; genus Nicotiana; species Nicotiana tabacum. The sequence continues at coordinate 218,341,350 of NC_134101.1, read as the reverse complement.
CTGTACCTGTGTACCTTCTTCTTTGGTCGACACCTGCTTCTTACATGGTTGTCTTGGATTAGACCTGTTTCAACCTTTCAGACAAAGAATCATTTGTTAGTTCGAAAATGACGGTCGGTTTGGTGACCTTGATCGTTCCCAGTTGCTTTCTTGCGTCTTTATTTCTGTTGTGAAGTTCCGCCATTGATTTGATTCGAATGGCGAAACCATTCTAGATTGTTCAGGCTTGTATTTCCAGATTCTGCGATGATTTGCCTCGTAAGGCCTTTCTTTTTTTTCTTTTTGTCCCGTTTTGATTGAAGGTTCTCAACGGGGATTTTATTGGAGGTGTTCTGTGGGAATTTGCACAAAAGGAAGCTCCGTGGGGGGAATATTTACAAATTGGATTCTTTGTGCGGATTCTGTACAATGGGGTATGCTGGGTTTTTGTTTCAAAACGAGTTTCCCAGGGTTTGTTGGGGTAAGCCTGTTGGGGAATATTTACAAAAGGACTCGCTGGGGATGTGCTGATGAAATTCCGACGGGGATTTTTTTTTCTCTTTTTTTTTCTTCTTCTTTTTTTTCTTTTTTTCATACCGGGGAGACTTTGTGGGAGATTGTACATAAGGAGAAACTCTGTGGGGATTTGTACAGGGGGAGACTCTGTGGGGATTTGTCCGAAGGCGGACTTGCTGGGGAAGATTTCAAGATTTCTCTCTTTCCTCCTTACTCTGAAACACCATCAAACGTCATGATTCATCATGCTTGGGCAATCGTACCAACGAAATGAGGCGCTTTCCTTCATGAGACGGGATTCCGTGCAAACAAACCTGCCACTTGCCCTTTCCGGTGTGTCCTGAACTTGGGGTTAAAACACAAAAGGGATTCGAAGAGGAGCAAAGAAAGGAGAACACAAATTCAGAAAATAGAGTGTCCTTTTCAGGACGAGAAGACTTATCTGAGGAAGATAACGCTGGCTTTAAAGGACATGACATGCTCTTTGGACTAGACGTCTGACCTTCCAAGAACTTGCGTTTTCCTGAACCAGAACGGATCTGTGGTTCCAAACCGGTGGAACGTCGAGACCTCCTTGGGGTGGAGTCATTCTTTTTCGGCCAACAACACCCTTCGCGGGTTTTCGCTGGCTGACCTCTCTCATTTCTCTTCCTGTCATCGCTTGATAGCACTCTTTGCGAGTTTTTACTAAACAAGCTCTCTCATTTTGGTTTCTCTACTCCCGTCGCCTCGCGGTGCCCGAAGGTTTTCACCGCCGAGACTCTCTTATTTTATCTCTCTTAATTCAGAGTGTGCTGGTCTCCATTTGTAACGCTTATTGGTTCCCCACCATATTTGGTAATTGATCTGAAGGCTTGTGTTTGGTAAAGAGAGGTAGTGGATACTAACTTCTCAAGTGCTCGACGTGCCCCGGTTTTCAATTTCAGGGTGAATGGGATTTTATTGTTGGTGTGACTGAACCTCAGGGAGAGGCTGCCTACGTATCCTTTCAGAATCAAGTCAAACGTAGTTCACGCCTCAATCAAATTTTGTTTTTTTTTTTGTTTTTTTGTTTTGTTTTGTAAGCGGCTCAAAAGTTGGTAGAGAGAATTGGGTAGTGTTTGGGAGTAGTGGGGAATAAAACCTTCACCATTTTCAAACGTGTCAGGACCACTGGAGTATGATTTAGACGTAGTACCTCTTGACTGCATCTGCATTTACTGCTGTGTCGGGGTCATTTCCTTCGATATCACCTAGATACAATGCTCCTCTTGGCAATATCTTCCTTACGATGTATGGGCCTTTCCAATTCTGAGCAAACTTCCCTTTTGCTTCCTCATGATGCGACAGAATACGCCTCAGTACCAATTGTCCTACTTCGAAATTCCGGGGTCGGACTTTCTTGTTGTAAGCACGGGCCATCCTTCGTTGGTATAACTGTCCGTGACAAACTGCGGCCATCCGCTTTTCATCAATCAACGTCAATTGCTCTAATCGAGTCTTGACCCACTCGCTGTCCTCGATTTCTGCTTCGACGATGATTCGAAGCGAAGGAATTTCTACCTCTGCCGGTATTACAGCCTCGGTCCCATAAACCAAAAGATAAGGAGTCGCTCCTACTGATGTGCGTACCGTAGTGCGGTACCCCAATAATGCAAATGGTAACTGCTCATGCCACTGTCGGGAACTTTGGATGGTCTTCCTCAAAATCTTCTTGATGTTTTTGTTTGCCGCTTCCACAGCACCATTGGCCTTTGGCCGATAAGGCGTGGAATTCCTATGCGTTATCTTGAATTGCTCGCATACATGTCCCATCAAGTGACTGTTCAAGTTTGCTACGTTATCTGTAATGATAGTCGCAGGAATACCGAAACGACAGATAAGATTTGAGTGTACAAAATCCACCACAGCTTTCTTAGTGACTGACTTGAGAGTGACAGCCTCTACCCATTTTGTGAAGTAGTCTATGGCAAACAGTATAAACCTGTGTCCATTCGAGGCCTTTGGTTCAATTGGTCCAATGACGTCCATGCCCCAGACGACAAATGGCCAAGGTGCGGATATGGGATGCAGTTCTGTGGGAGGTGCATGAATCAAATCACCGTGCACCTGACACTGATGACATTTCCGAACGAAGCTGAAGAAATCCTTTTCCATGGTCATCCAATAATAACCTGCTCTAAGGATTTTCTTCGCTAAGACATACCTGTTCATGTGAGGTCCGCACACACCTGCGTGTACTTCGTGCATGATCTTTCTCGCTTCCTCGATATCGACACATCTTAGGAGATTGAGGTCCGGGGTCCTCTTATACAACAATTCGCCGCTCAGAAAGAAACCACTTGCATGTCGCCTAATGGTCCTTTTTTGATCTCCAGTAGCGTGCTCGGGGTATTCTTGTGTCTTTAGGAACCTCTTGATGTCATGGTACCAAGGCTGCATATTTGATCTTGCCTCGATTACACTGCAGTAACCGTGTCTTTCCTTGATTTGGATTTCCAAAGGATCGACATGGGCGTTGCCCGGGTAGGGTAGCATTGAAGCCAAAGTAGCAAGTGCATCTGCCAGTTCATTGTGACACCTCGGAATGTACCTGAATTCTATTGATGTAAAGCGCTTGCTGAGGTCCTCCACATGTTGTCGGTACGGGATAAGTTTGACATCCCGAGTTTCCCATTCACCTTGGACTTGTCGGATAATCAGGTCAGAATCTCCCATAATCAGTAAGTCTTTGACATCCTGATCGATTGCCATATGCATGCCCATGATGCAGGCTTCATACTCAGCTGTATTATTTGTGCAAAAGAAACGAAGTCTAGCTGTGGCGGGATAATGCTGACCAGAAGGCGAGATCAAAATTGCCCCAATCCCTACACCCTTGGCGTTCACGGCTCCGTCAAAGAACATCTTCCAAACATGAGCTTCTTCCGAGATCACTTCTACGGTGTTTACCTCTTCATCTGGAAAGTAGGTATCCAATGGCTGGTATTCCTCATCGACCGGGTTTTCGGCCAAATGATCTGCTAACGCCTGGGATTTCATTGCCGTGCGAGTGACATAAACTATGTCGAATTCCGTAAGCAAGATTTGCCATTTAGCCAGTCTCCCAGTAAGCATTGGTTTCTGAAATATATACTTCAAAGGATCCAACCTGCTTATGAGGAACGTAGTGTGGGCTTGGAGATAATGTCTCAGCTTTTGAGCAACCCATGTGAGAGCGCAACATGTCCTTTCCAACAGTGTGTATTTGGCCTCGTACCCGGTGAATTTCTTGCTCAAGTAGTAAATTGCTTGCTCCTTCTTTCCGGTTACGTCGTGTTGCCCGAGGACGCAACCGAAAGAGTTCTCCAAGACTGTTAGATACAAGAAAAGTGGCCTCCCCGGTTCCGGAGGGACCAAGACTGGGGGATTCGAAAGGTATTCTTTGACTTTATCAAAGGCTTCTTGACACTCAGTTGTCCATTTGATTGCCGCATCTTTCCTTAACAGCTTGAATATGGGCTCACACGTGCTTGTCAGCTGGGCAATAAACCGACTGATGTAGTTCAACCTGCCCAACAGACTCATCACGTCTTTCTTTGTTCTCGGGGGAGGTAAATCTCTGATGGACTTTATCTTAGTTGGATCTAGCTCGATTCCTCTCCTGCTTACGATGAAGCCCAAAAGTTTGCCCGACGGAACTCCGAAAGCGCATTTGGCTGGGTTTAGCTTCAAGTCATACTTCCTTAATCTCTCGAAGAATTTCCTCAAGTCTTGGATGTGATTATCCTGCGTCCTGGACTTGACTATCACGTCGTCCACGTACACCTCTATTTCCTGATGCATCATGTCATGGAAAATGGCAGTCATGGCCCTCATGTAAGTAGCCCCCGCATTCTTCAGACCAAATGGCATGACCCGGTAACAGTAGGTGCCCCAAGGCGTGGTGAAGGCAGTTTTCTCGGCGTCTTCTTCATCCATCAATACCTGGTGATACCCAGCATAACAATCTACAAAAGACTGTATCTCGTGTTTGGCACAATTGTCAACGAGAATGTGGATGTTGGGCAGCGGGAAGTTATCTTTAGGACTCGCTCTGTTCAGATCTCGGTAATCTACACATACCCGAGTTTTCCCTTCCTTTTTTGGTACTGGAACCACATTCGCCAACCATGTTGTATATTGGACTACCCGGATCACTCCTGTTTTCAGTTGCTTGGTAATCTCCTCTTTAATCTTGTCACTGACCTCAGTTTTGAACTTTCGTTGTTTTTGTTGAACTGGAGGACAATCAGGATGAATCGGCAATTTATGAACCACTAGATCAACACCTAGTACTGGCATGTCATCATATGACCAAGCAAACACGTCTTTGAATTCAAGAAGAAGTTGAATTATCGCCTCTCGCGTTTTCTTGTCTGTGTGAATGCTTATCTTGGTCTCCCGGATTTCTTCCGGGGTTCCTAAATTTACCGGTTCAGTGTCATTCAGATTTGGCTTAGGTTTATTCTCGAAATATTCCAACTCTCGGTTTATCTCCCTAAAAGCCTCTTCCGCATCATATTCTGGTTCTGGGTTCATTAATTCGCAGTTAAATAACTCATTGTGATCTGGGCGTGAAGTCCGCAAGCATGTCATATTTAAAGCCGCATTATTAGGACTGAAAAGAAAGATAAAAATCAGAACAAAAGAATAGGAAAACAATGATTGATTTTTTTTATATTTTCTTTGGAAAGTTGGAAAACAACAATGTTTACAACTAGGAATTCGAAGCAACAATTGAAAAGAAGAAAACGTTCAAGTTATGTCCTGGAGATAACTTGTGACACAGGAAAGGTGGCAGGACAGGTCTACCCGGACTTCCGTCTAGTCGGGAATGGCGTGGCTTCCCAGTTTTGAAGTTGGGCGCTCGGCCCCATGTACAGCATCTCAGCAGTGCTTGTGCCTTCACTTGGTTGAACCATGTGGACCTCGTAGAGCACCTCTCTCATTGCCCCACATATCTCCTCGATTTCCTCAGCTGTGAAGACCTCATCATCTTCTTCTTCAACGTACCTCGGCCTGATGAAAGTTGCGTATAAATCCGGCAGTGGTTGTGGTAACTTCCAACCCTCATTTTTCCTTTTCTTTGCCCATTCTTCGTCTGATGGAGTAGGTTTGAAACCTAGTCCAAAAGGTTTCTTGATGATTGGCAAAGTGATGGGTTCTGTTATTCCCTGAAGGGTTCGCCCAAGCCCCTTCCCTGGCCTAAATCCGTGCCGAATCATCTCTTTGGCCGCCATAACCGAGGCGTTAGACAAGAAAGGCTGGGGGCAGGGTATTCCCTCTTCGTGCTGCTCTGCTAGTACAATCTCGAAAGCTTGATAGACCGTATATTCACTTCCTTCCCTCGGTTCAAGGTACGGGATGGATGGGTCCCGATAAATGGCATGCTCATCTTCCCCGTGGACCACGATCTCTCGGTCTTCGTACTCGAACTTCACCATCTGGTGAAGAGTGGAAGGAATGGCTCCTGCCGCATGGATCCAAGGTCTGCCAAGGAGAAAATTGTAGGATGTGTCCATGTCGATCACCTGGAAGGTGACTCGAAATTCGACTGGTCCTATGACCAACAACAGGTCTATTTCTCCCATGGTATCTCTCTTGATGCCGTCGAAAGCTCTTACACAGACATTGTTGGGTCGGATTCTTCCTGTCCTAATTTCCATTCTTTGTAGCGTGGAGAGCGGGCAAATGTCAACACCTGATCCCCCGTCCAACATTACCCGCTTGACATAATAGTCTTCGCATTTAACTGTTAGATGCAAAGCCTTGTTGTGTGCCGCTCCTTCCGGGGGTAAATCATTCTTGCTGAAAGAGATTTGGTTGACGGCAAAGAATCTTTCTGTCATCCGCTCTAGTTGCTCCACCGAGGTTTCAACTGGTACATATGCTTCATTCAGGGTTTTCAGTAGGATCCTTTGATGCTCGGTTGACCTCATCAATAATGACAGCATGGATACTTGCTCAGGGTACTTACGCAGCTGATCTATCACTTCGTAATCCGGCATCTTCATTTGTTGGAAGAACACTTCCGCTTCTTCAACACTCACTGGCTTCTTTGGAGGGAAGCGCCTTTGTGTGGCGTTGTTCAGTTCTTGGGTATTTGAATACCTTCCAATGAAAGTATTTTCTGGAAGTTCTCCCATGACCTCTTTACCTTTGTACATCACCAAAGTCTTTTGATAATTCCACGGCACTGTGGACGGGTTGGTCACTGGCTTTTGTGGCACGCGTCCGATAACCACTGGCTCATTCAGCCGAGGTGGTTGAATCGTCCCCCGGACCACATAGGCCCCTTTCGGCACGTACATAGGTTTCGTCTTTTTGATCCCGAAGTTCTGCGTCTTCTCACTCGACCTCATGGTATGTAAAGAACTTCATTTTTTACAGGGACCACTTTCTTCTCTATCTCTTTTCAGGCTTGCTCTTTATAGCCTTGGCCTCCTTTCCCTTCTCTGGTTTCTGGTCTATTTCAAGCCTCTTCCCTGTATCGACAATGGCAATTATGGCTTTCAGAGCAGGGTCTAACTCTTTGTCTTCACAAATCATTCCGATCAGCGGCCCATTATTGTGAGCAGGCAATGGATTGTTAGTCACATTCGGGATCTCTTCGTCCCTTAGCACTATTTTCCCCTGCTCTATCAAATTTTCGACCACTCTTTTCAATGACCAGCAGTCGTTTGTATCATGTCCCTCGGCCCCTGAATGATAGGCGCATTTGACTCCGGCTTTGTAAGAAGGCGATGTTGAGTTTTGCCTTGTTTGGGGAATTGGTTGCAAGAAACCCAACTGGACTAACTTAGGGAACAAAGTAGAGTATTGTTCACCGATGGGCGTGAAAGTCCGCCGTCGAGGTGGCTCCTGGGGGCGGTAGTTATTCTGCGGGGGTTGTGGGTTATAGTGGTTGCGGTAAGGAGGCTGATTTCTGGGAGGTGGAGCTGGGCCTCGGTTGGCTTGTTGTGGTGGATGGTTATAAGGTTGGGCATTCATGACCATGTAAGGTTGATGAGCATATGCCAAATTTGAGTGGGGGTAGTAGTGTTGTGGGGCTCTTTCTGGAAAATGGGGCCTGGGATGACGATACTCCCTTGCTTCAGAGGCTGCCATAGTCGTTTCTTCCTTCTTCTTCCCCCTCGTTGTTCCTCCTGACCCGCTTTGGACGGCCTGGGAGGTCGCCCTTATGGCTGCCTGACTCAGAATTCTACCCGTTTTCAAACCATTTTCCACCATCTCTCCAATCTTGATCGCTTCCGCGAATGGCTTACCCATAGCTGACATCATGTTTTGGAAATAGTCAGACTCTTGAGCCTGGAGAAAGGTAGTGACCATTTCCACTTCATCCATGGGAGGCTTCACTCTCGACGCCTGTTCACGCCACTTAATAGCATACTCTCTAAAGCTTTCAGAAGGTTTCTTCTTCAAATTCGACAGAGAGTTTCGGTCTGGCGCAATGTCGATGTTATACTGGAATTGTTTTACAAAATCTCTGGCGAGATCATCCCATATATGCCATCGGGACATTTCCTGATCCATATACCATTCCGAAGCTATCCCTACTAGACTTTCCCCAAAATATGCCATTAGCAGTTCTTCTTTTCCACCGGCTCCCCGCAATTGGTTGCAGTATTTCTTAAGATGTGCAATGGGGTCACCGTGCCCATCGTATTTCTCAAACTTGGGGGTCTTGAAACCCGTTGGCAGGTGCACGTGAGGGAACATGCACAGGTCGGCGTAAGAGATGCTCTTTTGTCCGCTCAATCCTTGCATATTCTTCAAACTTTGTTCAAGGCTTCTCATTCTCTTGGCAATCTCATTTTGTTCTGCAATTCTGGGGTTCTGATCCTGCCCGGGTGCGAGCTCGCACTGAGGCGGTAGAGGATTAGTACTGGTAGCGAACCTAGTTGGTTCCATTGAGAACGATGGTGCTTGGAATGTAAAAGAGGATGAGTCAAAGCTCGGCTTGTACGTGGTAGGCTGTGCCGTAACCGGGCAAGGCGATGCAGTAAAGATGTTCATGCTTGCATCAGTGGATGACATTCGGGGATGAGGCTCAGAAGGCGATCCAGCAGAGAAGGCTGAGGTGGCTGGGTACCCGAATGGGGTAGCAGGATAATTTATGGGGACATTAGAAGTCCCACTTGACCTGGAGAATAATTCAGGGAATCCGGGGACGACACTTGGCGGCTCTTTCCCATTATTCCAGTCGTCCAGCATTTCCAACATGCGGAGCCGTAGGATTCTATTTTCCTCCGCAGTTGCGGATTCAGGTGTGAGGACGGCTGAGATTGAGCTCTCCTCAGAAACAGGGATCGTTTGCAATGGAATTTCTGAAGACATTTCCACACTTCCTTTTGACCTGGTGAAGTAAGTGTGAGTGCTGCTTCTGGCCCTAACAACAGGTAGTTGAACACTTCTCCTTGACCTCGTGAAATATGAGTGCGAGGCCAAACTTTCACCAAACCAACCGTCTTTTCAAAAACCCTGGAAACTCAACGACAAACGCACAGTTAATTTGTAGCAAATAACAGATAGTTAATCTCACGTTGGGCATGATGCACCTATACAGTCAAGTGGATTACTCTATGTTTGCTACGAGAGCATGCGTCATTCCGGCATTTTTCCTCTTATTAGTTTTTCCCTTTCTTTTCTTTTCTTTTTCTTTTCTCTTTTGTTTTCTTTTATGTTTTTTTTTATTTTTGCAGTAAAAGAAATGCGACCGGATCCGATGAGGATTGCCTATGTATCACGATGCCTACGTGAATCAGATCATTACGTAGTTCGAAAAACACAGATGATCGTAAAAGAAACAAACTCTTTATTGTTGAAATGTTCTATTACAAACTACATTTTGCAAAAGAAAAAGCGAACTTTGAAAATAAACCTAGATTCAAAATAGACTAAAAATCACCCTGATGGGAAAACGAGCAGAAGATGCTAAGATACAGATTTGACCTATGAACGCATTATGGTTTTGAAAATTGGTGTCCGCGGGGCATCGTTCGGCCTCACCGCGGTCCTAGGCGTGAGATCCCTCTCAAGTTTCTCCAGCTCATGCATAGTCTGCTTGACATAACCCATCACTGCCGAGAGGACGGTAACGCTGGACATGTTCTCACATCGTAGACATTGTCTGGTGATGGCATGGGCAATGGCCTTGATCCTATCTCTGGTTTACTTTTTCTCTATGAGTAGGCGTTTCATCTGATCGCTACATGTCTTGAATACTTGAGCATCCTGTATATGCTGATGCTTCAGTCGCCACACTTCCAAATTTATCTGGGCTATTGAGTCGTACCAGTATCTGCTCTCAATTTGGAAATCCTTAGCCTTATTAGCTGCTTTGATATTGAGTGTAGCCATCTCTCTCTTTATTTTAGCAACAGTTTTCTCGTGGTCGCCTTCCAATTGATTCAGGTATTGACGATGCATATCTGCTCTTGTATCCCACTGTGCTTTGAGCTCTGCTATGACGTTTTCAGATTTCTCCAAACCATCTTGCCATTCTCTGATCTCGCCTTTTAGCCTTTTTATCAGGTGCTCGTCTGATCGACGCCTTGGCTGTTTATCTGCATCCAACCTTATCTGTTTGATCTGGGCTCTGAGCATTTCATTTTCTTGAATTAACCTGTTCCGCTCTCCCAGATCGGTAGCAATTTGCACGTTGTGCTCGTATTTCATGCCTTCTACTTGTTGCTTTAACCTGCTGATTTCGGCACAATAGCCTCTTTCCTTTGCTAACCAATCCCAATGCCTTTGCGATGACTTGGTGAAATTCTGGATGTGGGGTCTCTTAGCTGGCCTTTCATGCTCAAGTTCCCTTCTGTACCATGCAAGGTAACCTGGCGCCGTTTCTCCTTTGGCTCGATCCCGCACGCAAGTATCTGATTTCAAATATTGACCCTCATTCCAGATTTGGCGAATCTTTGCTTCTGGGAACTGTCCGTTAGGACTTATCTCAACTGCTTGAGCGCTAAGATCTTCCTTATGAGGTACTGTCTGGCATCTTCCGAACTGTCTCAAAACTCGGCTGGGTGCGTAAGGTTGAATGCTCTTAAGCCCCATCAGCAAGAAATGAGTTTTAGCTGCAGACATATATAGGATCTCATCAACAGGCAACCATCCCAGCGCCCATTGTATTTGGCTGGCAGTAAGAGCTTGAAACAACGAGGTCCATGCCAGGACTCCTTTGGGCAAAACAATCTTTTTGGTTCTCGTGTAAGATTCTTCTATGCGGGTCTTTTCCGGGGAACCATGGCTCAAAATCTCGGAATGATGGCAGAGGTGCTCGGTCATCCATATCTGTAGGAGCAAGTTACAACCTTCGAAGAAACTTTCCCCAGCTTTACAAACTGTAAGAGCCCGAAAGATGTCAGATACCACCATTGGCACGAGAGTACTGTCACTTTGCGTGAGTAAAGTGCTGACGACCCCAGATATCTTCAAATCAATGTTTCCATCTTTCCTTGGAAATACCAGAAGGCCCAGGAACATTATCATGAATGCTACCCGTCTGTGCTCGTCCCACTTTTGACGAATTCCTTTGCTGCATAGTTTGTTGATCGGATTATTGAATCCCCCCTCATGACCGTATCTATCATATATGAAGCATGGAGTACAAAATCCGGCTGCCAGATCCGGGTTGTGGACTGTCCTAGGTATTTTTAATGAATCTAGGAACCGATGTACCGTGACGACTCTTGGGGCGACCAAGTATTTTTCCCTCAAGGGAAGATCAGTATTCCCGATGTATCCGGCCATTTCTTCCAAAGTCGGGGTGAGTTCAAAATCAGAGAAATGGAAAACATTGTGTGCCGGGTCCCAATAGGTAATCAAAGCTCTTATGATATCTCCTCGAGGCTGGATTTCCAATAAACCCACAAGACCTTTCAGATATTTCTTAACCTCATTTTGTCCTTCAACACCTAGATCATTCCACCATAGCCGTAAACTGACAGGGATTTTGGTCATTATTGAAAAATGTTCATTTTGCATCGTGCTTATCATGCACATTTATTAAGGTGATTTTAACAAAAATGACTGACTCAAAGTATTTTTACAGAGGGGATCAAGTTTTGAACACGACCTTTAAACACTTCGGGGACGAAGATTTTAAGGCTGTGTGGGTCTATTGGATAAAAGTGCTAAACAAGACCCAAAGGTGGCTGTTTATGTAAGGTCAGCCTTCCGGCGTCCCTTTCGGGAACATTCGGCTATTTATGACAAAACAACGTCACATGACCTATTTATGACTCTTTTTTAAAAAATTTGACACACTTTTTTTTTTTGTTTATTGATTTTGGCTATTTTAGCAAAATGGGGTTGAACCCGACGAAGGTTGCCTACGTATCTCACATCCGGTGAGAATCAAACCGGCGTAGTTCGGGCGTACCGTAAATAGAAGAATCGAATAAACCTAGAAATCAAGAATACGTTTTTATATATTTTTTTCTTTTTGAAAAGAGATAAAGACTAAAGAAAATATTTATTATTATTTTTTTTAGGAAATATTTGGACTATTAGTCTGAATTTACAAAAGGGGTACTACGAAAGAAACAACACATTTTTTTTGAATTATGAATTTTCCGTTTTTTTTTTACTTTTAAAATAAATACCTTCTTTTTTGATTTTGGACATGAAAGAAATTTTTTTTTTGTATTTTTTTTTTAATAACTTAAACTAAGAAGACAAAATTTTTTTTTAATTCTTTTTTTTTTAGAAAAATTCCGGCGAGGTTTTGACAATACTTGAACATCGGTTTTATTTTTCCAAAATAAGTAATTATCTCCCTACGCTGCTATTTTCCCCCTTTTTTTTAGAAACCGGTCAGCATGCGGAACCGAAGCAAATAAATGCACAAAACAAATAGGATGCAGCAGGGTGGTCTTTTTCGTTTCAGGTTGCCTGTCCTAGACGGACCCAACCCCTGTGTTGAGTCCCCTAAGTCAAATGCAACATGATGCAAATAAGCGTTCCTACTAGGGATCCGGCATGAAGTCAAGTTATTCTAGGTTCATAACCTGGGTATTTGTTCTAGACTGTGTACCCGAGCGGACAACTCGAGTCGAGGAGGGGGCTACGTACCGGGGACCCGCGAGATCGTCCGGCTTTGTAACTTGTCCGACCTCTTTCTTATTTTAGGTATTGAAACTAACAGAATAGGGAGTCTCGACCAGCGAGCTTCTCCCCGGAAGTAAGAAGAGAAAGGTTTCGGCACAGTTTAAATCACTCTGCTAACAAGCCCTTCCCACGCGTGTCACACCTCCTTTTTGCACGCCCGCCCCCGAAGGGTTAAATGCGCGAGGGGAGTTTTTCCAATTTAAGTGACAATATTCGAAATGGGATTATTTATTTAATTCAGAGTCGCCACTTGGGAAAGGTTTGGCTTTTGGTGTCCCAAGTCACCGGTTTATCTTGAATCCCAAATCGAGGAAATTTTCGACTTTTCCAAATGAAGTCTGCGAACCAGAAATTCTAAGTAAGGAATTCTGTTGACCCGAGGGAAGGTGTTAGGCACCCTCGAATCCCGTGGTTCTAGCACGGTCGCTTAAATTGTTATAATGGCTAAATATCTGATCTAAATACATGTTGTGACTTATGTGCTTTTATTAAGTTTAAACCGCTTTTATTATTATCATTTATTTTTATAGAATTGCAACGTCGTGAAAATGCATCTCGAACCACGTCACAATCAATGCACCCGTAGTAGTTAACACATTTCGACTCCGTTGAGATTTGAATTTGGGTCACATAAATGCGCACCCGAATTTAAGAATGTAATTTAATTAAGTCGCGCCTAAAGAATCTAACGAGTTATTATCTTTGGGGAAGGCAGTGGAATTCACTAAACAGTCCATCCCAAATTCTAGGTATTTATCATGATCAATTATTGAAGGCCCCGCAATTTGCATTTTTATTTGGCGAGGCTCGTCTCATTATTTTAGAAGGGTATCCTACAGTGACTACATTCCTACTACGTTTGCCTTTAAAAAAAAAATGATACCGAACTTTACTTGTTTGAACAAATACAGACTGAATCTTTATTATGTTTGCCGAACCTAAATTTGTTTGATTACCTGATTGATTGTTTATGAGGTGAGAGTTACCTCATGCTTTGTCTTCATCGAGTGAATACGCTTATTGATTTGCTAAGTGAGATTGCAAGCAAACTAACAACATACACTGAGTTATATTTAACGACCTCCAAGTTTTATTTTTAAACTCTAACCTATTTGAAATTGATAAACGAAATTGGTTGTTTATTAGGAAAATTACTACTAATTGAACTCAAAACGACTATTAGTTTTCCTCAACAGTCATCGCATTATTTCGAAACAAGGAATCTATACCGAGACCCGATATCGAACCTATATCGAAACAAATAATCTGACAGGAGAGCTGGCATTCATAGCCAGACTCTTAATGTGACTGCATGAGAGTTTGTTTGGGATACATTTATCCCAGACTTAGTACCACAGATTTGTCAATTCAGTGGTCTATGCAAAATACATACAAGTGCTTGCCATGACTCTATGTTATACAGTCATAACTAAGTCAAACAGAATGTCATACTGAACTGAATGTATACTAAATCAAACATACTGTCTATATCATACTGTCATTACTATTGAACAATGCTATCTAATAGTTCATCTCAAACAGAATGTATGTTAGTCTATACAGAATGTTTGCAGTTTGCAGTTAAACAAATACAGGCCCAACTAACATTCAACCTATTTTTAACACCAATGTTATAACATAAACAGATGTTCATTTCTTTATTTCTGCTTCAACTTCAAACTTTCAACAATACATGGTTCAGAGGTTGTGTACCTGGAAATATTTGACAATTGAAGAAGAGGGCAATCATCAGAGTAACAGTGACAACAAGTGCAGCAGCAGTAACAACAGGTAACAAAATCCCAATGCAAGGTGCAGTTATAGCCAATGGGAAAAGGTAACAAAATGACAGCAACAAGCAGGGGAGTGGCTCAGAACTCAAACGGTCTAACTCCAAAAGAAAACAAACCAGTAAGAACCAAACAGCAGAAACCTGACTGATATTTGAGAGGAAACCAACACTTGTTTGAAACAGTCAAACAAACTGGGAATTGAACAATTAGCAGGGAGAAAAGACAGTTTCTGCTTTCTGTATATCCACCCTCTATCTCCTTTCTTTCCAAAATCTATAACCAATCTTCAGTTTTGAAATTATACTGAAGTTATTAAAAGAAATCTTTTCCAGTTCCTGTTTTCAGAATTTGAACTCTCAGATGTTCCCTCTCAGTGTCTATCTCCCTCTCTGTATGCTCTGTCTGTGTGTATATATATCTGTATGTATTTCAACTCTCTCCTTCAAAAATTCCTCACAGTGTGTCTTTTTCTTCTCAAATCTTCTAGGTCCTCTCACCTCTAATCCCCTCCTCTTTTATAAACCTTAACACTACCCCTTTTAACAGCCTGTTTAGAATGTCACCATACCCCTCCCATGTGCCTTCCATTTTCAGTTCCACTTTATCTAATTAAGTATTAAACCCCATCAACATTCCCTGGCAGACTTATCTTTCCCATTTTATTAACTAAAAGCAATCATGGGCAGCAGGATGTAGTCTGACAGCACATGCTGTCAAACTATTTAATTCAAAAGGGCCTTTATGCCCATGTTGTGCACATGCCCTCCAGTTCAGATTACCATTACAGCCTAAACATTAGGTTTCTGAAATCACATTAACAACTATAAGTAAATGAACTTAGTTCTTAATTGATTCAGGCAATGTTCAACAGAAGCAAATCGATTCATTTTGTTCAGACAGTTGAAACTATTTGACGACACATGTCGACTCGACTATATTAATCATAACACATACAATCGTAGCCAAAAATCAGACATTCAAAAGTATAGGACACATGACTCGACTTATACTGATTAAACAGAACTGTACTTCGAGGAATCAGTTAATCAGTACAAATTTGAAATTCAAACTAATTACACAACAAATACATATGCCTTATCAGAATAGGAGGGGGATTCAGACAAACACAGAGGTTCAGGTAAAGTGGACAAACAAAAGTTGATAAAATTAAAACAAATATGAACAGACTTTTAAAACAAATCACACGGACTAAAACAAGTAAAGGAAAGAGGGCAAACTCACCTTAAAACTCGAAAAATCAAAAGTTTGAGCTCGGATTTGGACAGACCTTTCTTAAGGCTGAACGGACTTTAATCGAAGTGTTTCTCAGATGAGAAACACTTCGATTAAGGTCCATTAGACCTTAATCCTTCGGTTTGAACAAAACAATGGACCAGTGACGAGGAACCCTAAGGTTCGAAAACCAGATCCGGGATTCATGCTTCCCTGGTCAGATTCGGACCAAACCAAGTATGGTTTGGTCACGAGGGGGTCTGGGGAGTGTCTGGTATAAATTTAAGGCAGATCGGTGTAGATTAGGTTCCGACTCGAATCTTCAAATGAAGATTCGAGAAGGTGGGATAGGATTCGAGGTGTGTGGTTGGTAGATTTGGGTTCAGGACGGCATGGGGGTTCTATGGTGTTAGGGGCAAGGTCACCGGCGTCCATGCCGCCGGTTTTCATGGTGAAGAGTACAGGGGCGGCTCTAGGGTTTGGGGGTTCTGGTGAAGACGACGAGGCTGGGGTTCGGATAGGGGGGGCAGGGTAAGATTATGGGCTTATATAGTTAGTGGGTAGGCAGATCTCAACCGTTAGATCAATCAAGATCTACGGTCTGGATCTGATGGCTTAAGTGGAACAGTGTCGTTTCGAGGGTAAAGGGTTTGGGTTGGTCCGGGTGGAAACGGGTCGGGTTCTGTGCGTGGGTATGAGAAATGTGATCTTGGCCGTTGATCAATCCGAGATCAACGGCCCAGATCAACCTGTATCAATACGACGTCATTTGGACTCTCTGGGCATCAGCTGGACTGGACCGGGCAGGCTTGGTTTGGGTATTGTTTGTTTGGGCCAATTTTAAATAAATTGGCCCAATCTGGAAGAAGAAGGGACCTTTTCTTATTTTTATTTCTTTTCCTTATTTATTTTAAAAACAAAACTAAGCAAAAATCAAATTAAAATTAAACACACACTCAATACAATTATTTGCATACACACTAAAATATTTCAAAACAGGTAAAATCGAACAAATCAAAATCACGGACGAAGATGCCTATTTATGATTTTCTATTTAACAACCGGATTACGGTTCGAATTATGCATGCCACACACATTTTGTATTTTGTTTTAAATAAATAAATAAATAAGAAAGAAAAAAAATGGGCAAAAGTCACAAATAAATCAACAAAGTACCGCACAGAAATTCGAAAATTGTACAGCAGGGCCAATTATTATTATTTTTTATTTCTTTTGGAGCGATTGTCGTGCGAAACAAAAATCACGTACTCACAAATGATGAAACAACTTGTGTAAGAGTTGCTATCACATCAGGAATTCAATCCTCATTTCAGAATCTATGTTGGCATTTAATGCACCTTTGTATTTGTTTTAATTCAAGATTTTCATAGAAAGATTGTCTCCACACCAAGTGTTAGTGCAGAATCGGATCTGGGCTGCCAATGTTGGCCCAGTTATGTTCATCAGCATTCAACATTTCTTGACTTGGGCTTCACATTAAGCCCAGTTGTGTTGTTGTGCTCGTTAAGGAGTTATCGAATTGCAATTGGGTCCATTGTCGGCCCAAGCCCTGAAAGTCGAATCTTTGTTTTAGTTTAATGCAGGCCTCTAATTACTAGGCCAAGCTCGAACATTAGCCTAAAATAATTAGAATCCTTTAAGTTTTTTCCTTAATTAATTGGTGGAGGTGAGCCATATTAAACAACATAAATAGCTTATGGCCCTCAAACATTTAGCTTGAACTTCCTTTTAAAAATAGAATCGAGGCGCCCATGCCAAATAAAATCTCAATTGCATGGCCCTCGTTTAATTAATCTTGTTTATCCTTAGAAATCGAGGTGTGCCATTTAGCAAATTCTCATGGCCCTCGCAAAGTTGCAAACACATAGTTGCTTTAGGCGCATTTTTTTTAATAATTTACCTTCCTAAACTCGGGTGCGCATTTATGTGACCCAAATCCAAATCTCAACAATGTTAGATAAAATATGTCAAGGACCGCAGGTGCATTTATGTGACGTGGTTCAAGACGTGTTTTTAATAACGTTGCAATCTTCCTAATAAATAAATAAAAGCAATTTTAAAGTTAAAATGCACATAGGTTTAAAAGTGTATTAAAATCAGATAATAGGCCAAATATAACAGTTAAGCGATCGTGCTAGAACCACGAAATCCGGGAATGCCTAACACCTTCTCCCGTGTTAACAGAATTCCTTACCCAGATTTATGGTTCACGGATTGTAAAACAGAGCCAATCTTTTCCTCGATTCGGGATTTGAACCGATGACTTAGGACATCTTAAATTATCCCAAGTGGCGACTCTGAATTTCTTAATATAAATAATCCCGTTTTGATTGTCACTTTAGTTGGAAAAAACTCCCTTATATATCCCTTTTCGGGGGTGTAGGAAAAATGAGTGTGACAGCTCTGGCGACTCTGCTGGGGATCGAACCCAGAATCTCTGGTTTAGGGTTCAGAATTTGAGCTTAGATGAATTGTTATATTTAGCTTTATCTGATTTACTACACGTTTGGGCCTAATGTGCTAAATGTTGCTTTTACCGCTTTGATATTATCTGAACTGTATATAAACTGTTACGAAACCCTTCTCTTCTCATATTTGGGGATGTGCACGCTGGCGTGACTCCCTATTTTGTTAATGTCATACCTTGAAATAAGAAAGAGGCTCGGACAAGTTACTAAGCCGGATGGCCTTTTGGTTCCCGGTACGTAGCCCCCTCCTCGGCTGGAGTTGTCCGCTCGGGTACAAAAGTCTAGAGCAAATTCCCAGGTTTTGAACCTAAAATAACTCATCCTCATGCCGGATCCCTAGTAGGAATGTTTGTTTGCATCATGTGCATTTGACTTTGGAGAGTCAACACAGGGGTTGGGTCTGTCTAGGACAGGTGTACCCGAAATGAAAAGACTATCTTAATGCATCTTACTTGCTATTTGTGCATTCATTTGCTTTGGATTTGCATGTTGACCGGATTATAGGGGAAAAATTGAGATAAGGAAAGTCAATGTGAGGGCTGAGAGGGATAGCTGTCTGTTTTTGAAAAACCAATATCCAAAATATACCGAAATTCTGCCGAAATTTCGAAAAAAAAAGAAGGGTTTTTTGAAAATAGTTGGTTTTTGTTTTGTCAAAATTGCTCGAACTACTCCAGTTTGATTCTTACCGAATGTGAGATACGTAGGCAACCCCCATGGGGTCCAACTTCCCTTTTGCAAAAATATCCCAAACAGAACAAAAAATTTATTTTATTTTAAATAAGCAGGGTGATGCCATATTTGTCTAAAATAGCCGAATGTCCCCAAAAGGACGCCGGAAGGTTGTTTTTGTAAGAACAACCACCTTTTGGTCTTTTTCGAATTTTTGGCCGGTTAGCAAGCACAACCTTAAAATCTTCTCCCTGGAAGTGCTGAAAGGCCGTATTTGTAAAGCTGGATTTTATTTTTGAAATGACAATTTGAAAAATATTAACTTTTCTTGAGTCAAATGAGTCATAATTTTGCTTAATCACCCTAATAAATGTGCAGAATGAGCTCGAGCCAAAATTTTCCAATAACAGTCATGAACAAGATCCCTTTGGAGCTGTGTATGTGGTGGGATGATCTGGGTAGATCAGGGCAAGATAAGGTCAATCTATACTTGGGAGGTCTCATCGGGTTGTTGAAGATCAGGCCTAGAGGAGACATCATAAAGGCGTTGGTTACATTCTGGTACCCGACCCACAACGTGTTTCATTTCTCAGATTTTGAACTCACCCCAACTTTGGAAGAAATAGCCGGATATATTGGGAGCACTGAGGTTCCTATGAGACATAAATATCTGATTGCTCCAAGAGTCATTGCTGTGCACAGGTTCCCAGATTCCTTAAAGATAAGTAGTGGGATCCATAACCCAGATTTTGCAGCTGGTTTTTCCACTCCGCAGTTTATATACCAGCAATACAGACATATAGGAGGGCTTAATAGTCTAGAAAGCAAAATTTGTAGCAAAGGGAATCGCTTCAAATGGGAAGAACACATGTGCTTTGCTTTTATGGTGGTATTCTTGGGTCTTCTAGTGTTTCCTAGGAAAGATGGAAATATCGATATACGGATAGCTGGGGTTGTTAGCACTTTGCTTACTCAGGACAAAAGCACTCTCGCACCCATGATAGTATCTGAAATCTTTCGCGCTTTCACAGCCTACAAAGCCAGAGGAGACTTTTTTGAAGGGTGCAACTTGTTGCTACAGATGTGGATGATTGAACATCTATTTTATCGTCCTCAATACATGAGCTATGGGTCGACATAGAAAAACTGCATAGAGGAATTTTATACAAGGGTCGACGGGTTTAGCCTGTCAGAAGGGGTCACATAATGGATATCACATCTCCGTTCCATCACCGCAGACCAAATAGAATGGACGTTCGAGTGGTTTCCTATAGATGAAATAGTATACATGCCAGCTACAGGACCTCACTTCCTCCTGATGGGTCTCAGAAGTATCCATCCTTATGCCCCATACCGGGTTTTGAGACAGTTGGGGAGATGTCAAATAGTTCCAAAATATGAAGACCTTAGTGCTCATGTAGTCGAGATTGGTCCTGATGGTCAGTTTCATGAAGCAGCAATCCGGCAGATTTGGAGCGAGTGTCAGTACCTGACGGCAAATACATGTGTGTGTGATCTATCCAAAGGTAAAGTTTCACAAGGGTTCCTTGCTTGGTATAAAAGGGAAATTGAGTTCGGAAAGCCGGCCAAAAGACCCCATCTTCAAGAATTTGTCGAGGCGTCACAAGCGCAATGGGATTGGTTGGCCAAAGAAAATGAGTATAAGTCTACCATAAGCAAGCTGGAAAAGCTAGTCAGGGATCTTCAATTCGAGAATAGTTTGCAAGCCGCCGCAGATGAGGGCGAAAAGAAGAAGTTAGCCAAAGAAAATGAGGCCCTTCAAGCCCAGATTCAGGAAATGAAATAGCAGCCAAAAACTCCGCCAGAAGTGCAAAAGATGAAAAGCTTATAAATAACCTTAGGCAGAAGGTGAGTGAGTATGGTTTTGATTTGAATAAGGTTGAAGGTGAACTAGCAAGGGCTCGAACAAAATTGGCTAAGAATGCGGAGGAACGAGCGCGTTTGATTAAACAGTTGAAAGAGAAATATGACAATGAGGTTGTGGGGTTGAATAAAAGGATCATCATCATTAAGAACAAAATGATCAAGCAGGCAAAAAACTTTAAGGCGGAAAGAGAACATTGTTATGCAGCGATGACACAGTTATAAAGAGATCTGCAACAACTTCAAGAACAGAATCATATAGTTGAACAAACTTTGGAAGCTAAGGCCCAACAGA
The DNA here is from genome assembly GCF_000715075.1 of Nicotiana tabacum. NCBI lineage: Eukaryota > Viridiplantae > Streptophyta > Magnoliopsida > Solanales > Solanaceae > Nicotiana > Nicotiana tabacum. The sequence goes on along the minus strand of NC_134101.1, from coordinate 218,320,372 downwards.
TTGGGCGTTTGTTGCAAGAAAAGGGCGTCATAAAAGAAAGGGTCAGAAGGATCGCCGACTACATCACAATGAAATGCAGTAAGTGTGAGGACATGACTAGATCCATGTTCTTCGCCACTGTGATGACCTTTGTCCACCAGATAATGGAAGATCTCTACCATCTCCAAGAGGATTTGGCACGTAGGCCCGTGGCGAGACCTAATGATGTCCCGCGGGCCCTAGGAGCAGTTGAGGCATTGATGTATTCATGATTTTTATTGAAGTCTGTATTTTCATCTTGGAGTTTGTTAGTTTGTTTTCGAGTTTGTATTTTCATCTTTCCATTGGAGTCTGTTAGTTCCTTCTTCGAGTCTATTAGTTTTTGAGTCGTGGTAATCAAAACGTTCATTTTATGAAAAATTTTGAAAATCCCAAAATATTTTTATTATTTATTTTCACACTTTTCCCCATAACTACGCAAAGATCTAATTCATGTGGGGTCATGATACGTAGGCAATCTCCATAGGATTCGATCATAACCAAAAAGAAAAAGAGAGAGAAAAGAAAAAAAGAGAGAAAGATAGAGGAAAAATAAGAGAGAAAAGAAAAAGAAAAAGAGAGAGAGAAAATAAGAAACCGTGAGAAGGAAACAATGGCAAAACAAGAAAGAGAAATGAGAGAATAAAGAACAACGAGAAATCAAGCAAAGAAATGCAAGAGTGGAAAAAGAAAATTGCCAAATGGAAATTAAGGAAAGCCGGGATGACGCAAGCAGCCGATCAAATGCATAATAGAAAGGGTTAACTGTTTAGGTGCATTACATTCCCCAAATGTGCGGTTGCCTATCTGTTAAACCCTGATCGCTAACAAGTTTGTTGTTGTCATCAAGTCCAGATAGGTGATTAGTTTGCTTGGCATTCTAGCAACTCACCCATACAACACCCGGTCCAAAAACAAGTCGATCATGGCTAACCAGGAACTTGATGCGAGTGTTATCGATCCTTCGAGAGAGGGGGAAGAGTCGGATGTTAATTTGAAAGAAGAGATGTATAAGCTGAAACAACAGATGGCCGAGATGTACCAAGCATGGTTTAAAGGACACCCACTACCACTTTATCCCGCTAACTCTACCTTCGTCCCTCCATTGGCTCAGTCTCAGGAACCTCCTGCTACCGATTCATCCCCGAGTTTTCCCATTTACCACCACTACTAGAGCACCACCTCCCAAACACCATAAGCTCCACCACCCAAACCAGTTACATACCCTCCTCCACCAGCCACTCCTATCTTCATTGCACCCCCACCCACTACACTCCACAAATCCTCCAGCGAGCCCTTATTCTATGCCCATGATAACCAATATTACCCCCCGGAGCCCACTTTCAAGGCTCCAGAACCCTACTCATTCACTCCTCGTTTTGATCTCCCTGTGGAAACGAAGAAACCATCTAAGAATCCCAAATAAGAGGAGATGTTTAGGAAAGTTAAAAGCCTGGAATAGTCATTTAGAGACATGCGGGGGTTGGGAGGTCAGGTAAGTTTGGCTTACAAAGATCTATGTCTATTTCCAGATGTTCAATTGCCGACAGGGTTTAAAATGCCCAAGTTTGATTTGTATGATGGGCACGGAGACCCGGTGGCGCATTTGAGAGGTTTTTGTAGCAAAATGAGGGGATCTGGCGGGAAAGACGAGTTACTAATGGCGTATTTCAGTCAAAGTTTGAGTGGTTCAGCACTGGAGTGGTACACTCGGCAGGATCACAGAAGATGGTATACAGGGGATGATCTAGCCGAAGCATTCGCTTGTCACTTCCAATACAATCTCGAGATTATTTCGGATCGTCTATCTTTGACAAAGATTGAGAAAAAGCACAATGAAAGCTTCAGGGAGTATGGTTTTCGGTGGAGAGAACAGGCAGTAAGGGTTGACCCTCCAATGAAAGAAAGTGAAATGGTGGATCATTTTCTATAGGCCTTAGAACCTACTTACTACGATCATCTGGTATCAGCTATAGGCAAGTCCTTCAATGAAGTGGTGAAAATGAGCGGTATGGTAGAAGAAGGACATAAGTCGAACAAAATCATGAGCTATTCGGCTATTAAGGCAACCACCCAAGCCATTCAAGGCGGAACTAGGGGAGTAATTGGAAAGAAGAAGAAAGAGGATGTAGCAACGATCGATTTAGGAGCTTGGTTTAGACCCAGGGACTCACCTCACCACTATAATCAGCCTCGACCCCACCACCAAACCTACCCCCACACCCCGTATAATCCACCCCAACACTACTACCCACCACCAGACCCTTATTTTTTTTGTCCACCATGCCTAAGCATACAATCAACCCCCCACCCACGCACAATGGCGTGCGCCATCCCCACAAAATATCTACCCAGCTCCACAAAATGCCTACCCACCCCCACGAGCCTACCAAAACCTTACTAGACCTGCTTTCCGGCCCAATCAAGCATTTAAGAACGAGAGGTTACAGAAAAAGAAAACCTTTACTACATTGGGAAAGTCCTATACTAGTTTGTTCCACAGACTAAGACAATTGGATATGTTGAGGCCGATCGAGTCAAAATTGCTAAATCCTCCTCGAGAAATCTTGATTATTCTGTAAGTTGCGAATATTGTTCTGGTGCTCCGGGGCACGTCACGGAGAAATGATGGAAATTGAAAAATGCCATCCAAGAGCTCATTGATACAAATCGGATTGAATTCCAAGCTCCGGAGGCACCCAATATCAACCATAACCCGTTGCCGACCCATCAAGAGGCAAACATGATCGAGATAGTGCATAAAGAAGGGGAGCCCAAACAGCCTTCGCAGACCGTCATGATGATTCGATCAAATGAGGTAAAGTCGGTTGAAAAATTAACAAGTGAGATCTCAGTAATCAAGTTGAGCGGGACAAATAATGAACCATCTGCGGTAGTCAAGAAGGGGTCCTCAAGTGATATTGTAGTGAAACAAGAAAAAGCAAAAGTAGTTGTACCAGGGGTGGCGAACAAGCCTGTCATAATTGTGGAGGGTGCCCGCATAGATCCGGTCATTATTAAACCTATAACCCAGTTACTGATAGTCAATAGCAAGGCTATCTAGTGGAATTATGAATGGGTGACAGTGACTTACAAAGGAAAAGAAGTAAAGAAGAAGTCTATGAGACCCATGGATTAACTCGGTCGGGGAGATGCTTTGCCCCTAAGGAGTTAAGAAAAGCTAAAACCTCCAAAGATAACCCAGTACTAGTGAAGAAAGCTGTGACCGAAGAAGAGGTAGAAAAGTTTTTCAGAAAGATAAAGGTGCAAGACTATTCCATTGTGGAGCAGTTGAGGAAGACGCATGCTCAGATTTCACTGTTGTCAATGTTAATCCATTCTGATGAGCATCGACGGGCCTTGATAAAAATCCTGAACGAGGCCTACGTTCCTGACAAAATATCAGTAAACCATTTGGAAAAGATAGCCAACAAGATATTTGAGGTAAATAGAGTCACTTTTTCTGATGATGAGTTGCCCGTGGAGGGTACTGCGCACAATAGAGCCCTCTATCTTATAGTGAAATGCAAAGATTCTGTGGTTACCCAGGTATTGGTCGACAATGGTTCCGGTGCGAACATTTTCCCTCTCTCCATTCTGAATAAGTTGAAAATGGACGATGAAAGAATTCACAAGAACAGTATCTGCGTGTGGGGATTTGACGATGGAGGGACAAATTCAGTCGGTGATATAATCCTTGAGCTGACAATAGGAACAGTTGAATTCACCATAGAATTCCAGGTGCTGGATGTGGTTATCTCCTACAATCTGCTGTTAGGTCGACCTTGGATTCATGCGGCCAAAGCAATCCTGTCTACTCTATATCAAATGGTCAAGTTTGAATGGGATAGACAGGAAATCTATGTGCACGACAAAGATAATTTGTGTGTTCCCACTGATGCCATTGTTCCGTTCATTGAGGTTGAAGACGACAAGGGACCTTGGGTCTATCAGGTTTTTGACACAGTATCAGTCGAGAAAATTCTAGAAGGGAAATGCGTTCCAATGCCGAGGGTAACCTCCGCATCAGTCATGGTGGCTTTTGAAATGTTAAAAAATGGTTTTGTACCTGGTAAGGGTTTGGGTGCATCTCTGCAAGGTATAGTACAACCAGTGTCTCTCCCCAAAAACTTGGATACATTTGGTTTGGTATTCAAGCCCACAGCCGCAGACGTGAAAAGAGCCAAAAAATTGAAATAGAGGGCATGGGTCCTTTCAAAGCCGGTCCCACGTCTCTCTAGATCGTTTGTCAAGCCTGGCACCAAGAAGCGACCAGTAATAACAATTCCCACTTCTGTGGTTGGTCTTGATAAAGATTTGATTGAAAGGTTCGAAAGGTTGTTCGACGATGTAAACATGGTGGAAGTTGGAGAAGGTTCCAGCAAGGCGGATGTGCAATTTGTCGGGCCCAGTGCAAAGATCAACAATTGGGAAGCTACTCCTCTCCCTACCCGAAAGGAGTTTTGGTAGTTTGCTTTGATTTTATTTCAGTTTATCAGGATTATTCCAGGGTTGTAATTCAGATTCTATGTTCCGTCCGTTTGGATGTATAAACCTTGTTATCTTTTGATTTCAATGAAATGTAATTTCCTTTTTTTCATCATTCCTGATAGTTTTATTTTTGTTTTTCTTTTTTTCCTTGTACAGTTCTTTTCATGTTGGTTTCAATGACATGACATGCATGAGGAATCTTCGTCCCAGTCTTAAAAGCCAATATAATTCTGAAATAATAATTCAAGAAATAGAGTGTAATGATGAATCAGAATACGATGAGGATGAGGCCTTTGAAGAGATTAGTAAAGAATTAAGCCATTTTGAAGAAAAACCCAAGCCCAACCTGAGTGATACCGAAGCAATCAATTTAGGGGACTCAGATAATATCAGAGAAACTAAGATAAGTGTCCATCTTGAACCGTAACTCAGGTAAGAGATGATTAAAGCATTATTTGAGTACAAAGATATTTTTGCATGGTCATATGACGACATGTCGGGTCTAAGCACTGACTTGGTGGTTCACAAATTGCCCATTGACCCGGCATTTTCCCGTTAAAAAGAAGTTGAGGAAGTTCAAAACCGATATGAGTGTGAAGATCAAAGAAGAGGTCACCAAGCAGTTCGATGCAAAAGTCATTCGAGTCACGTGGTATCCCACTTGGTTAGCCAATGTTGTGCCTGCGCCAAAGAAGGATGGTAAGACCAGAGTGTGTGTTGATTACCGTGATCTCAACAAGGCAAGTCCAAAGGACAACTTCCCACTGCCAAACATCCATATTTTGATTGATAATTATGCCAAACATGAGATTGGGTCTTTTGTGGATTGCTATGCGGGCTATCATCAGATACTAATGGATGAGGAGGATACAGAAAAAACGGTATTCACCACGCCATGGGGAACATACTGCTACCAGGTCATGCCTTTCATTTTGAAAAATGCTGGGGCAACTTACATGAGGGCAATGGCGACCATATTCCACGACATGATGCACAAGGAGATCGATGTTTATGTGTATGATGTAATCATAAAGTCTAGAAAGCAGTCTGACCATGTCACTGATTTGAGAAAGTTCTTCCAAAGGCTTCGCAGGTACAATCTTAAGCTCAGTCCTACAAAGTGCGCATTCGGGGTGCCATCTGGAAAACTGTTGGGATTCATAGTCAGTCGTCGAGGTATTGAATTGGACACGTCAAAGATCAAAGTTATCCAAGAATTGCCACCCCCAAGGAACAAGACTGAGGTGATGAGTTTATTAGGGAGGTTGAAATACATCAGCAGGTTTATTGCGCAGCTTACGACAACTTGTGAGTCTATCTTCAAACTGCTGAAGAAGGATGTTGCGGTCAAGTGGACAGATGAGTGTTAAGAAGCATTTGATAACATAAAGGGGTACTTGTCAAACCCACCTGTGTTGGTGCCACCAGACGAGGAGACCATTGATTCTGTATTTGACGGTCCTGGACAATTCATTTGGTTGTGTGTTGGGTCAGCATGACATCACCGGTAGTAAGGTGCATGCTATATATTATCTTAGCAAGAAGTTTACATCTTATGAGGTTAAGTACACTCACCTGGAAAGGACACATTGCGCCCTAACTTGGGTAGCACAAAAGTTGAAGCATTATTTGTCATCTTACACTACTTACCTCATCTCTCGTTTGGATCCGCTAAAATATATCTTTCAGAAGCCTATGCCTACAGGGAGGCTTGCAAAGTGGCAGATCTTGCTAACAAAATTTGACATTGTCTATATGACTCGGACTGTGATGAAAGCCCAGGCATTGGCCGACCATTTGGCCGAGAATCCAGTGGATGAAGAATATGAGCCTTTGAAGACTTACTTCCCTGATGAAGAGGTAATGCACATTGATGAGTTGGAACAAGTTGAAGAGCCAGTTTGGAAACTTTTCTTTGATTGAGCTGCTAACATGAAAGGCATTGGGATAGGAGTTGTACTTATTTCTGAAACAGGGCATCACTTCCCTGTTACGGCTTCGCTTCGTTTCTATTGTACTAATAACATGGTTGAGTACGAGGCATGCATTTTGGGTTTGAGGTTAGCTACCGACATGGGTGTCCAGGAAGTCTTGGTCTTGGGAGACTTGGACCTTCTGGTGCACCAAATTTAGGAAGAATGAGAAACACAGGATTTGAAACTCATACCATATTGATAATGTTTGCATGATCTTTGTCAGCGGTTTTGATTAGTAGAGTTCAGGCATATTCCTAAGGATACATAATGATGCTGCCGATGCTTTGGCTACTCTGGCGTCAATGTTACATCACCCAGATAAGGCTTATGTTGACCCTTTGCATATTCAGGTCCATGATCAGCATGCTTACTATAACATGGTGGAAGAAGAACTTAATGGTGAGCCGTGGTTCCACAACATCAGGGAATATATTAGAATAGGAGTATATCTGGTACAAGCCAAAGGTGATCAAAATAAAACAATTCGTCATTTGGCAAGTGGATTTTTCTTCAGTGGAGGAGTTTTGTACAAAAGAACTCCAGATCTTGGATTGTTAAGATGCATAGAGGCTAGACATGCCACAACTATCATGACCGAAGTACATTCTGGAGTCTGTGGATCGCACATGAGTGGGTACGTTCTGGCAAAGAAGATTCTCTGAGCAGGTTATTATTAGCTCACCATGGAGCAAGATTGTATCAGTTTTATGCGTAAATGTCATCAATGCCGAGTACACGGAGATTTGATTCATTCTCCGCCATCTGAATTGCACACAATGTCTGCACCATGGTTTTTTGTTGCTTGGGGCATGGATGTTATTAGACCAATTGAGCCAGCAACATCCAATAGGCACAAGTTCATTCTAGTAGCCATTGATTATTTCACCAAGTGGGTTGAAGCTAAAACTTTCAAGTCTGTGACCAAGAAGGCGGTGGTCAATTTTGTGCACTCAAATATCATTTGCCGGTTCGGGATCCCAAAGGTAATCATCATAGATAATGATGCTAATCTCAATAGTCATTTGATGAAAGAGGTATGTTAATAGTTTAAGATTACGCATCGTAATTCCACCCCATATCGCCCCAAGGTGAATGGAGCAGTCGAGGAAGCCAACAAGAACATGAAAGAAGATACTCCAAAAAATAGTGGAAGGTTCCAGACAATGGCATGAAAAGTTGCCTTTTGCGTTGTTGGGTTATCACACTACTGTTCGCACTTCAGTAGGCGCAACTCCTTATTTGTTGGTATATGGCACTGAGGCAGTGATACCCGCAGAAGTTGAAATCCCTTCCCTTCGAATTATCGTTGAGGCCGAAATTGAAGATGTTGAGTGGGTCAAAACCCGCCTAGAGCAATTGAGCTTGATCGGTGCGAAAAGATTGGCAGCAGTATGTCATGGCCAGTTGTACCAACAGAGAATGGCAAGAGCATATAATAAGAAGGTGCGTTCACGGAAGTTTGAAGTAGGTTAGCAAGTGTTGAGACGTATCCTTCCACATCAGGCTGAGGCCAAAGGCAAGTTCACCCCAAATTGGCAGGGGCCGTTCATTTTAACTGGAGTGTTGTCCAATGGTGCTTTATATTTAACATATATAGAAGGCAAGTGTGTAGAAATGACTATCAATTCTGATGCGGTCAAGAGATATTATGTATGATTTCTTTGGTTAAATTGTGTTTATTTGTACTTGGCATGTTTTAAAGATTGGAATGATGAAGGCATTTTGTTCTGCTATCCAAACACTCTATCCTTTGTTACCCCCTTTGAGCCTTATTTATTTCCTTTCGTACCCCTCTTTTGGAATCAGTAGCAAAGAGCAGAAACATAAGCGCGAAAGATAAGTAAAAGAAATGAGAGAAAAGAGAAAGACTGAAAAAGAGAAAGAAGAAAAAAAGAAAAAGGAAAAAGAGTAGAAAAGAAAAAAAAGGAAAAACAACAAAACAACAAAAGAGAAAAGGAAGAAGAAAAAAAAGAAAAAAAAAAGAAAATCACAACAACAAAGCAATTTCTATGTCATGAACTACGTTCGACCTGATTTCTTTTAAGGATACGTAGGCAGCCTCACGGTTCGGTCCCATCAAAATAAAAATTCAAAAGTCCCCAAGCAAAGGAACTGGGGCAAAAGTTGTGGTTGTTATAAAAAATCTGATTCCGAAAGTTGTAATCTTGAACCCATTTGAATTGTTTTGAGCCTTTTGATGCCCTTCCTTTCTAACCCTATCCAAAAACCCACATTATGGTCCAAAGAAAGACCTTCCGATCAGTCCTCGAAAGATGCCAAGTCAAGCAAGTAGAGGTGATTCATATCAGGGGCAACACTCCGGTCCAAACAAGGAAAATGAAAAATGAGAGAGTCCTATTGGTGAAAACCCTCACGGGCACCGTAAGGCGATGGAAGCTGAGAGAAATTAAAAATGAGAGAGTCTTATTGGTGAAAACCTTCACGGGCACCTTGAGGCAAAAGTGAGTTGAGAGATGAACAAATGAGAAAGGTTTGTTGGTGAAAACCCTTCAGGGCACCACATGCCGAACAAGGTCAAGGTTTTGGTGAAGGAATTGGGTTTTGAAGATCTCGGGGCATAAAGCACGACAATCGAAAGTTGATTGGTTGGACAGACTGGGCTGATTAATCTGAAATGCATGTCATGATCATGGGTGCCAGCTGCTCTACTCAGATATGTCTTTTTTTCCAGACAGTCTTCCAGTTTTGGATTTTTCTTATCCCTTACTCTCAAAGTCATTGCATTTCATTTCTTTTGGGTTTATTTATCTAATATGTATCCAATGTCAGTTCCGTTTAAGCAAATAAGAAAGGATTTCAAAGCTCACTACCAACTTCCAAAGTTGCACAAAGCACAGGGCGGTCAAGGCATTGCTAAAGATAGTATGATGTGAAATGGGATATAAAGGGTCAACAAAAGTTCCATCGGTGAAATGATTTAGTAATTTCATGGGAGATGTAGAGGTTCAAATAAATGGGTCGGAGATGCAACACAACAGTTTAGGTATATAACACTCGGGTCATCCAAGGTCACGTGGGTGAAAGTCAGTTAGAAAGTCAGGCGGTTCTTGGACAGTTCGGGGAAGTCAGTCAAAACAAAATACGACAACAGAGAGGCCACCTTTAGCAAGAATGACACAAAGTAACCACCACATTTTAAACTGACAAGATTTTTCTTTGATTGAAACAGTGGCAGAAAATTTAGTTTGTTTCGAAGAAATCCTCCGTAAGGAAAGGCAAGCACCAGACAGGTTTGACCGTAAATTCTCAGGGCCCACCTGGATAATGAAATTTAATTAGAAGTTTTCAGGACATTCCTGGAAAATGGGACCTAGTTTAAAATTCAAAACAATCATGAGTAGCAAAATCTAGCATAAATGTACCCCAAAGGAATATAAGTTGGCTTCAAAGTTTTCATGCTTGAGATAGGATTCAATTAAAAGCTTTTAGGACCCTCCTGAATAATGAGACTTAGCTTTAAGATTTCCATTAGATAACAAGATTTAGCGTAAGTTCTGCTGTATGGTAGTATAATTCAGCGGTAAGAGTTATCACTCTTAAGATAAGACTTGATTTTCGATTTTTAGGACCCTCTTGGATAATGGGATGTAGTTTTAAGACCCTCTTAGATAACAAGGTTTCGTGGGAGTCATACCTTTAAAAGACATAATTTAGATATAAAGTTGTCATTTAACTAGGATTTTCAGGACCCTCCTGGATAATGAGATTTATCTTTCAAACTCATAGAGATATTTGGTGACATGATTCAGTTAACACTCATAGATGCGCCCAACACCAAACCGGGGCAGAAAAATTTCTTTTGTTTTGTTGTAATCAGGTTCAAAGGTAGCAATTTCAGATGAGCAGTTCAAGTTTTGGCAATCAGGCGCCCACCTGGAGAGCAAGGGAATACAATTGAAGTTTTGGCAGTTAGGCACCCACCTGGAGAGCAAGGGAATATAGTTGAGGTTTTGGCAATCATGCGCCCACCTGGAGAGTAAGGGAATACAACTAAGGTTTTGGTAATTAGGCGCCCACCTGGAGAGCAAGGGAATATAGTTAAAGCTTTGGCAATCAGGCGCCCACCTAGAGAGCAAGGGAATACAGTTAAAATTTTGGCAATCAGGCCCCCACCTAGAGAGCAAGGGAATACAACTAAGGTTTTGGTAATCAGGCGCCCACCTGGAAAGCAATAGAATACAGTTAAAGTTTTGGTAATCAGGTGCCCACATGGAAAGCAAGGGAATACAGTTAAAGATTTGGTAATCAGGCGCCCACCTGGAGAGCAAGGAAATACAGTTCAAATGTTGTAATCAGGCGCCCACCTAGAGAACAAGGGAATACAGCTAAGGTTTTGGTAATCAGGTGCCCACCTGGAGAACAAGGGAATACAATTCAAGTTTTTGGCAGTCAGGCGCCCACCTGGAGAACAAGGGAATACAGTTGAAGTTTTTGACAATCAGGCGCCCACCTGGAGAGTAAGGGAATACAACTCAAGTTTTTGGCAATCAGGCGCCCACCTGAGGAAAAGGGAAAGCATCTCAAATTACAATTCAAGTCAGCAACAAAAGAACTTCACATGGAAAAGTACAAGTCAACAAGGCAACAGGAACTGCAAGATCAAGTTTGAAGATATAGATAAGATTCTTGTAATTCATAGATCATAGTTTAGTCTAGCTTCTTTTATTTTGTCATGGTGTAATAAGTGGTTCGAGTAGTAGTAGCAACAACAACAACAGTGAAATCACAGCTTCATGGCAGTCCCAGCTACCGAAACTTCCCGATTTACACTGACCTGATTCCTATATAGCCAAGGAAGTGTAGGCAACCTCGGAAGCAGGGTGCGGTCAAATCTTTCAAAAATGCTTCCCATGGAGTACTCAAACGGGAAAAAATCGCTCGTATCCACTCACTTTATCTTTGCACGAAAACTCTTCGTGTTTCCGAGCAAAGAGGGGTAGCTGTGAGCATGTGATTTTTGTCCTATATGAATCACTCCCACAAATACAAAACAAAATAATTTTTCCACTGCTTGCAATTTTGTGAATTTTTGTAGCATTTTGTTTTTGTTTGCCTTTGTCTGCGCATGTTTATTTTATTTAATTAGTGAAAAATACAAAAATACGTTGCATTTGCATTTAGGATTTAATTTTACATTTGTTAGACTAATTAGCAAATTAGTTGTTTTATAAAAATGGAAAAATCACAAAAAAATAATTTATTTTCATTTTTAATTTTAGCTTCGAATTTTGGTAGTTTCTTTTAATTTGGTTTTTAATTAATTGTGGTAATTAATTAATTTAAGTTGTTAGGATTAATTTAATTTAGGAATTAGAATAGGTTTATTTTATTTCAAAAGAAAAGAAAAAAAAGAAGAAAAGGAAATTAAAAAGAGTTTGAAATTAAAAGGAACTAATTTGAAAAAGAAGAAGTGAAAAATAGAGGCTGTATTTGGGCCAAATCTGTGTCAGCCCAAATGATTTCCACCAGAACCCGTTCAATTGAGGCCCAAACCCGTTTCCCACCCGGTCCGGTCTCCACTGAACCAAAACGACCCCGTTTTAATAGACCAAATCAGGACCATTGATCTTTGTTGATCTAACTGTCCGGAAGTGGGGTTTAATAGGTATAATAATGTCCGAACCCCTACAACCCCCCTTTCATCGTCTCTTTCATTTCACATCTTCAAAGACCATCCTGAAACCCTAGCAGCCGCCCCCTTTTCCCATCGCTTTAGGGTGGCGGCGCCGGCTCCAAACTCCACCAAAATAACATCACGGAACCACCAAGACCCCCTCATACTGAATCCACAATTTATTTCCCTCAAATCCTCCTTAAACTTGTCAAAACTTAAATCCAAAATCCGAGTTTCTAAGAGCCAAATCCAAACCTGGGCATGCAGGATGATTGCTCCAACCCTCATGAGTTTTTAGAGCCGGTTTTGTCACGAAATAGTGTTGTTCACTTGTTCTTGACAAAGAACAAGCAACTAACATTATTTGGGGATGAAGTCGGAGTGTCAGGTCTCGAGTTCGAGTTTGGTGTGGTGAGTTCTTTTTATATTTCGATTCATTTTGTTTTCTTTCCTCTTCTTTTCTTCTTTTTTCTTTCTTTGGATAACTCAGTTAATTCGACTCAATTCTTAGCTGAAATTGATGACTGTCCGTTTGTTCTTCTCAAGTCTGTTCTTCAATCTTGTTTTGTTTGTTTAGTTCTTTTTTGTTAATAGCAGGATTACTGTTCTCATTTCATCATTTGTTTAATCACATAGTTAATGTAATTAGGCCCATAACCTACCTAATTTCCTATTATGTAGTTAGGTTAATTAGTTCGTTCACTTTTGTTTTGTTTTGGCTGCATTTTTTAAAAAGGTTTCGAGTTTCTTCTTTTGGAAATTTTGGGTCAGTTCTTAAAATTGGAAGTCCCTGATTGATTTTTATTGGATTCTGAAATTCAAAGAGCCCAAGTGGGGATTTAGTTTGGGTTTACAGACCCATACCAAATTTGGTTGGGTCAATTTGACCCACATTTTGATTTCAGGGGTAATAACAAGGGCTCATGGGGGAAATTTGGGAAATCTAAGTAGGGAATATTTTAGTAACTGAATATGAAGCTTCTAGGAAACTGGGGAGGGGGGCTGATTTGAAGCTCTGAAATTTAAACAAAGGACTCCTAAGCAAAAATAAAAATTCCAGAAGGTTTTAAGTGCAAAACTAGTGGCATTTCCGCAACCCTAGTAGCTTGCCTATAAAGGCATCATAGCTTGACACTCAAGTCAGAAAAAAAGGCATAAAATTCAGAAAAATAAAAAAACAGCTAGAAATTTCATAAAAATCACTATTCCATTGAACTTCTTCTGTGATTTCTGAAGTTTTCAATTTCTGAAACAATCTCTGATTCATCTGGGGTAAAAATGGACTGAATTTGGGTTTTAAAAGTTTGGTTTGAAGTTTGCTGTGGTTATTGCTCGATTGAAACTGGTTTTTGGATTGCTGCACATTATTTTTCTGTTTGAAATTGGTTCTGCTGGTGCTGACTTCTACTATTGCTACTGCTGACCCTTCACTTCTTATTTCTGTTCATTTCCAGGTATTCCTTCAAATCATGAATGGAAATGAAGCTCGATTGAGCTGTATGTGAAGCCATGTAACTCAGGTTGATGAAATGACCATTGTTAATTCTCTGTTGATTCTTCATTCTTTACTAGTTTCTTGTATTTTGTTCTGGGTTTCTTTTAGCTCAGCCTTCTTATGAGTCATTCATGTCACCATGGCTACATGTTTTGTCCTAAGAGTTAGGTATGAGTTTTCTACTTGAATGTAATTGATTCATGAAAGTCTTCTACATTTAGTGTAATATGTATGAACTGGAGGCTGCACTCCTTAGTTTGATTGTGAAGTTGGTTGGCTCTAAATGTGTTTCATAGCTATGGGTTGCATGTTGATCATTTCAAACCATTCCTACGCTAGTTTAGTAAATTTGAGCTGAGTTTTGCCTTTCATTGATCGTGTATTTAGACTTGTTTATATGTAGCCTGAAGCGTAGTCTACTAAGTTCAGAAGTTTATAGTTTAGTTTTGCCTCTGTTCGTATGTAAGATGTGAATTTCAATAGGACTTTCAAAAATGGGATTTGAATTTGATTTCTAATCTGAGATTTTTTTAGACTTAGCTTGACTCTTTATAGGTTGTTCATTCTCGAGAAGTTTGAGTCAAGGACGTTGGTTTGAACCAGGGCACGTATGAGTTGTAACTAATGAATTTGCAATGTTAAATGATGAAACAACTTGTGTAAGAGTTGCTATCACATCAGGAATTCAATCCTCATTTCAGAATCTATGTTGGCATTTAATGCACCTTTGTATTTGTTTTAATTCAAGATTTTCATAGAAAGATTGTCTCCACACCAAGTGTTAGTGCAGAATCGGATCTGGGCTGCCAATGTTTGCCCAATTATGTTCATCAGCATTCAGCGTTTCTTGACCTGGGCTTCACGTTAAGCCCAGTTGTGTTGTTGTGCTCGTTAAGGAGTTATCGAATTGCAATTGGGTCCATTGTCGGCCCAAGCCCTGAAAGTCGAATCTTTGTTTTAGTTTAATGCAGGCCTCTAATTACTAGGCCAAGCTCGAACATTAGCCTAAAATAATTAGAATCCTTTAAGTTTTTTCCTTAATTAATTGGTGGAGGTGAGCCATATTAAACAACATAAATAGCTTATGGCCCTCAAACATTTAGCTTGAACTTCCTTTTAAAAATAGAATCGAGGCGCCCATGCCAAATAAATCTCAATTGCATGGCCCTCGTTTAATTAATCTTGTTTATCCTTAGAAATCGAGGTGTGCCATTTAGCAAATTTTCATGGCCCTCGCAAAGTTGCAAACGCGTAGTTGCTTTAGGCCGTTATTTTAATAATTTACCTTCCTAAACTCGGGTGTGAATTTATGTGACCCAAATCCAAATCTCAATAATGTTAGATAAAATATGTCAAGGACCGCGAGTGCATTTATGTGACGTAGTTTAAGACGTATTTTTAATAACGTTGCAATCTTTCTAAAAAATAAATAAAAACGGTTTTAAAGTTAAAATGCACATAGGTTTAAAAGTGTATTAAAATCAGATAATAGGCCAAATATAACAGTTGAGCGACCGTGCTAGAACCACGGAATCCGGAAATGCCTAACTCCTTCTCCGGGGTTAACAGAATTCCTTACCCAGATTTCTAGTTCGCGGACTGTAAAATAGAGTCAATCTTTTCCTCGATTCGGGATTTGAACCGGTGACTTGGGAGACCCTAAATTATCCCAAGTGGCGACTCTAAATTTTTTGATATAAATAATCCTGTTTCGATTGTCACTTTAATTGAAAAAAAACTCCCTTATATATCCATTTTCGAGGGTGTAGGAAAAAGGAGGTGTGACAGGGAGGTAGCTTCCTGGTGATCGCAGTCCTGCTTTTCTCCTTTATTATCTTCCCTTTAGTGTATTTTGGCTACTCTTAGGCTATGTTAATTTTGCTATCTTTCAGAACAGTTTGTAGTAGTTGCTCATGACTTAGTGACACCCCGATATCGGGCTATTTATTTCCGCATTTTGTTTTCGGGTTGAACTCTTTTATGAAATTTCAGTATGAAAAAGGCTTTTATCTATCTTTTAATGAAATATCCAGTTGTTTTGGGAGTGTGTTGGCTTGCCTAGTTCCATAGGCGCCATCACGGCCGGGTTTAGTTTTGGATAGTGATAAGTTAGTATCAGAGCCTAGGTTACATAGGTCTCACGGATCATGAGCAGGTTTAGTAGAGTCTTATGGATCAGTACAGAGACATTTGTACTTATCTTCGAGAGGTTGTAGAACCCTTAGGAAACTTTACATTCTTGAATTCTTGTCGTGCGAATCTGTTGATTCTGGTTTCTAAACTTCTATTGTTCTATTCTCTCACAGATGGTGAGGACATGTGCTACCGGCCAGGATGGATGGCCACCCATACCACTAGTTGGGGACGCGAGGGGCTGAGGTTACGGTCGAGGCTGTGGTAGGGGCAAGGGTGTAGCCCGCGCAGCAGCTAGGGCAACACCTACAGATCCACTAGCTGCCCCAGTTCATGATCAAGTTCCAGTTGTGGATGCACTAGCAAGGCCAGCCTAGGCACCGGCTGTGCCTATTGTTATTCCTGGTCTTCAGGAGGCCCTAGATCAGATTTTATCAATGTGTATTGGCCTTGCTCAGACGGTCTCTATTTCTACGGCCTTAGCTACTTCCTAGGCCGGGGGAGGCACCCAGACTCCTGCCGCCCGTACACCCGAGCAGGTTGTTCAGGGACTTTAGACACCAGGGGCACCACCAACCCAGCCGGTTGCACCTGCTCAGGACTATGTGGTTCAAATCATGCATGATGACGAGCATAATAGATTGGAGATGTTTGGTAGACTTCGGCCTCCGACTTCGGACGCGAGGGGCTGAGGTTGCGGTCGAGGCTGTGGTAGGGGCAAGGGTGTAGCCCGTGCAGCAGCTAGGGCAACACCTACAGATCCACTAGCTGCCCCAGTTCATGATCAAGTTCCAGTTGTGGATGCACTAGCAAGGCCAGCCTAGGCACCGACTGTGCCTATTGTTATTCTTGGTCTTCAGGAGGCCCTAGATCAGATTTTATCAATGTGTATTGGCCTTGCTCAGACGGTCTCTATTTCTACGGCCTTAGCTACTTCCTAGGCCGGGGGAGGCACCCAGACTCCTGCCGCCCGTACACCCGAGCAGGTTGTTCAGGGACTTTAGACACCAGGGGCATCACCAACCCAGCCGGTTGCACCTGCTCAAGACTATGTGGTTCAAATCATGCATGATGACGAGCATAATAGATTGGAGACTTTTGGTAGACTTCGGCCTCCAACTTTCAGTGGTGCAGAGGGCGAGGATGCCTAGGGTTTCTTGGATAATGGTAGAGGATTCTTCGTACAATGGGTATTTTGGAGACCAGTGGGGTCTCATTAACTACCGTTCAATTCTCAGGAGCTGCCTTTACTTCGTGGGAGGCTTGTGAGAGACATAGGCCTATTGGTGCAGCGACCCTTACCTGGTAGCAGTTCTCTGTTCTCTTTCTAGAGAAGTATGTGGCGCAGTCCCGTAGAGAGGAGCTGCGTAGACAGTTCGAGCAGTTGCGTCAGTATGATATGAATGTGACGCAATATGAGATGAGGTTTTCTGAGTTAGACCATCATGTTGTTTGGCTGGTTCCTATAGATAGGGAGAGGATCAGGAGGTTCGTGGATGGCCTGCATATCAGCTACAGATTCTTATGAACAGAGAGAGGGTGTCTAGTGCTTCTTTTGAGGAGGTGGTTGACATTGCTCGAGATATAGGGTCGGTTCGCCACCAGGAGTGGGTTGAGTCTGGTAGTTTTGGTGGTGTTCCTTCTGGAGGTCAGTTCCAGCATGACAGAGGCCGTCCATTAAGACATGCTCAGTTAGCTCGCGCAGTTCACCGTGGTGCATCATCGGGCCATGGTTCTCACAGTTCTCATCAGGGCCACTCATCTCTTAGTGCCCTTCTAGCTCAGAGTTCGACTCATGCACCATCAGTTCAGGGTTCGTCTATGCCTGGTTCTTCTAGTGGGTATCCCGGTGCTTGAGGCTCCCTTTAGTCCCCACCGCCATTTGCCGGGAGAGGTTGATTTGAGTATGGAGATTTGGGTCATATCAAGAGATTTTGTCCCCACATTACGGGAGGTTCATCCCAGCAGAGGAGTCAGCCTTCGGCTTCATCACCGATTACTTCCCTACCCGCCCGACCAGCTCGGGGGGGGGGGAGGTTAGTCAGCTAAGGGTCACCCAAGAGGGGGAGGCCGATTAGATGACGATCAGGCCTATTTCTATGCACTCCCTCCCAGACCAGATGTTATTACTTCAGATGCTATTATCATAGGTATTATCTCAGTTTGCCACAGGGATGCCTCTGTATTATTTGATCCTGGTTCCACCTTTTCATATGTATCATCATATTTTGCTCGTTATTTTGATACGCCTCGCAAGTCTCTTGTTTCATCTGTTCATGTATCTACTCATGTGGGCAATACTATTGTTGTGGATCGCATATATCGGTCTTATGTGGTGTCTATTGAGGGTTTGGAGACCCAAGTAGACCTGTTGCTGCTTAGTATGATTGATTTTGATGTGATATTGGGCATGGATTGATTTTCTTTGTGTCATGCTATTCTGGACTGTTACACTAAGACGGTGACGTTGGCTATGCTGGGGGTTCTACAGATTGAGTGGCGAGGTTCGTTGGATTATGTTCCCAGTAGAGTGATTTTATACTTGAAGGCCCAACAGATGGTTGGGAAGGGTTGTCTTTCTTATTTGGCCTTTGTGAGGGATGTTAGTCCAGATACTCCTACTATTGATTCAGTTCCGGTGGTGAGGGATTTTCCAGATGTGTTTCCTGCTAGACCTACCGAGCATGCCGCCGGATAGGGATATTGACTTTGGCATTGATTTGGTGTCGGGAACTCAACCCATTTCTATTCCACCGCAGCGGAGTTAAAGAGATTGAAGGAGCAACTTCAGAAACTCCTTGATAAGGGGTTCATTCGGCCTAGTGTGTCACCTTGGGGTGCACCTATTTTATTTGTGAAGAAAAAAGATGGCACTATGAATGTGCATTGACTACAGGCAGTTGAAAAAAGTCACAATCAAGAACAAGTATCCTTTGCCTCGTATTGATGATTTATTTGACCAGCTTCAGGGAGCGAGAGTGTTCTCCAAGATTGATCTCAGGTCAGGGTATCACCAGTTGAAGATTAGGGACTCGGACATTCTTAAGACAACTTTCAAGACCCGATATGGTCATTATGAGTTTCTTGTGATGTCTTTTGGGCTGCCTAATACCCCAGCAGCGTTCATGCATTTGATGAACAACATGTTTCGGCCTTATCTCGACTCATTTTTTATTGTATTCATTGATGATATCCTGGTGTACTCTCGTAACCAAGAGGAGCATGCTGAGCATTTGAGAGTTGTATTGCAGCGGTTGAGGGAGGAGAAGTTGTATTCTAAGTTCTCCAAGTGTGAGTTTTGGCTTAGTTCAGTGGCCTTCTTGGGACACATGGTGTCTAGTGAGGGTATTCAGGTTGATTCGAAGAAGATAGAGGCGGTCCAGAGTTAGCCCAAATCGTCCTCAGCCATGGAGATTCATAACTTTCTTGGTTTGGTGGGTTATTACCATCGGTTAGTTTAGGGATTTTCATCTATTGCATCACCCTTGACCAAATTGACCCAAAAGGATACTCCCTTCAGGTGGTCGGATGAGTGTGAGGTGAGCTTTCAAAAGCTCAAGACTGCCTTGACCACAGCTCCAGTGTTAGTTTTACCATCAGCTTCAATTTTTTATACAGTATATTGTGATGCTTCTCGGGTCGGCATTGGGTGTGTTTTGATGTAGGAGGGTAGAGTAATTGCTTGCGCATCTCATCAGTTGAAGCCCTATGAGAAGAACTACCCTGTTTATGATTTGAAATTGGCTGTCATTGTTCACACATTGAAGATTTGGAGGCACTATCTTTATGGTGTATCTTGCGAGGTATTTACTAATCATCGTAGCCTTAAGTACTTGTTCAAACAGAAGGATCTCAATTTTAGGTAGCGGAGATGGTTGGAGCTGCTAAATGACTATGATATTACTATTTTATACCATCCGAGAAAGGCCAATGTGGTGGTCGATGCCTTGAGTAGAAAAGCAATGCGTATGAGTAGTCTTGCAATCCTTCTTGTTGGTGAGAGACCTCTTGCAAATGATGTTTAGGCCTTAGCCAATCGGTTTGTGAGATTGGATATTTTGGAACCCAGTCGGGTCCTAGCTTGCATGATTTCTCGATTTTCCTTATTTGATCACATTAGAGAGCGCCAGTATGATGATCCTCATTTTCTTGTCGTCAAGGATAAGGTTCTGTATGATGATGCCAGAGATGTGTATATTGGTAATGACGTGGTATTGAGGATACAAGTCTGGATATGTATGCCAAGTGTAGATGGGCTTTGGGAGTTGATTCTAGAGGAGGCCCGTAACTCGCAGTATTCCATCCATCCGGGTGTCGCGAAGATGTACAAGGATTTGAGACAACATTATTGGTGGAGAAGGATGAAGAGAGATATAGTGGGGTTTGTGGCTCGGTGTCTCAATTGTCAGCAGGTGAAATATGAGCATCAGAGACCGGGTGGCTTGCTTTAGCAGATAGAGATTCCAGAGTGGAAGTGGGAGCGGATCACCATGGATTTCGTAGTTAGACTCCCATGGACTTTGAGAAAGTTTGATCCTATTTGGGTGATTGTGGATTGGCTGACCAAGTCTGCGCACTTCATTCTTGTGTGTTCTAACTGTTCTTCAGAGCGGTTAGCTGAGATTTATATCCGAGAGATTGTTCGCCGCATGGTATCCCAGTTTCCATCATTTCAGATAGAGGTACTCAATTTACATTGCAGTTTTGGAGGGCCGTGCAGCGAGAGTTGGGTACTCAGGTTGAGTTGAGCACAACTTTTCACCCTCAGATAGACGGACAGTCCGAGTGCACTATTCATATATTGGAGGACATGTTGCGCGCTTGTGTCGTTGATTTTGGGGGTTCATGGGACAAGTTTCTACCGCTTATGGAGTTTGCTTACAACAACAGTCATCAGTCGAGTATTCAGATGGCTCCGTATAAGGCTTTATATGGGAGACGGTGTAGATCGCCAGTAGGTTGGTTTGAGCCGGGTGAGGCTAGGCTTTTGGGTACAGACTTGGTTCAGGATACATTGGACAAGGTGAAAGTAATTCAGGAGCGGCTTCGTACAGCGCAGTCAAGGCAAAAGAGTTATGCTGATAGAAAAGTTCGTGATGTGTCTTATATAGTTGGGGAGAAGGTTCAACTAAAGGTTTCACCCATGAAGGGTGTTATGAGATTTGGAAGAAGGGAAAACTGAGCCCTCGGTTCATTGATCCTTTTGAAGTGCTCCGGAGGATTAGGGAGGTGGCTTATGAGCTTGTTTTGCCACCTAGCTTGTCGGGTGTGTATATAGTATTTTATGTTTTTATGCTCTAAAAGTATATCAGTGATCCATCTCATGTCTTGGATTTCAGCATGGTTCAATTAGATGGTGATTAGACTTATGATGTGAAGTCAGTAGCTATCTTGGAGCGGCAGGTTCGAAAGTTGAGATCAAATGATATAACTTCACTGAAAGTGTAGTGGATAGGTCAGCCCATGGAGGAGGCTACTTATGAGACCGAACGGGAGATGCGGAGCAGATATCCACACCTATTTGAGGCTTTAGGTATATTTCTAGACTCGTTCGAGGATGAACGTTTGTTTAAAAGGGGGAGGATGTAATGACCCGGCCAGTCGTTTCATGAGTTATAGCCCCGTTTTCCCCATTTCTGCTTTTTTATATGTTATTTAGCTGTATTTTGTTGTATCAGGTCAGTTGGTTCGGGTCTGGAGTGATTTCGGAGAGGATTTGAGACACTTAGTCTCTTTTGTGAAAGCTTAAGTTGAGAAAGTTGACCGGATGTTGACTTATGTGTAAACAATCTCAAATGTGAATTCCGATAGTTTGGTTAGATCTGTTAGGTGATTTAGGACTTAGTAGCGCGTTCGGAATATGATTTGGAGGTCCGTGGTAGAATTAGGCTTGAATTGGCGAAAGTTGGCGTCTTTTGCGAAATTTGGAAGTTTAGAAGTTCTTAGGCTTGAATCTGTGGGTAATTTGGTATTTTGATGTTGTTTTGAGTATTCCGAAGGTTCGACTAAGTTTTTATGTTGATATATGAATTTTTGGTATGTTTAGTTGAGGTCCCGAGGGGCTCAGGACGATTTCGGGTGATTGACGGAACAAGTTTGGAATTTGAGGAATGCTGAAGTTGAAATCAACTGTCATAACCAGACCTGCAGAGTGGGAACTGCAGGTGCGAGCCCGCAGAAACGGAGAAGGAGACGTATATAAGGCCAAGGCTGAGGTTGGCTGGAAGCACAGGTGCAGGAATTGGGGCACATTTGCGAGACCACAGGTGCGATATTGTGACCGCAGAAGCAGATTCTGAGGGAATAAGTGGGAACCACACCTGCGATGGATTTTTCGCAGGTGTGGCGTCGCAGAAGCGACTGTTGGACTGCAGATGCGGTATTTCTAGGTAGAAAGTATAAATTGTGGACTTCGCGAATTTTGGTCCATTCTTCACCAT